>NC_133869.1:9087374-9568696 GCF_044706935.1 Curcuma longa | reverse complement strand
GTCACTGCTCGATTCTTCTCCTTCACTTGAGGTGTCATGGTCACTCTCTCGTGCCATGAGCGCCATGTGTCGAGTGATGTAGCACAACTCCTCCTCATTGTCCGAAGAGTCACTGCTTGAGGTGTCCCACGTGGCTTGAGCTACCATCACCTCCTTCTTCTTCTTATTCTCTTCTTCCTTTCTTTTGAGTCTTCTTTCTTCTTTAAATCCGGGTAATTCGGCTTGATGTGTCCCTTCTTATTGCATTCATAGCAAGTTACGTTAGAGTTATAGTTTGAACTTTGAGATTTACCTCGAGATGATGTGAACATCTTCTTGACATCTCTCCTAGTGAACCTTCTCAACTTCCCCATCATCTGTTTGACATAATGTGCCACCTCTCTAGCCGACATCACTTCGTCACTGTCTGAGGATTCTTGCTCGGACTTGAATGATGCTTCCTTCTCCTTCTTCTTCTTCTTGTCCTTCTTTTCTATAAACAAAGCTATACATTTCTCTTTTATTAACAAGTTAGCTTGTTCATGTAATTCGAATGCATAGAATAACTCATCTAACTTGACAACAGATAAATCCCTTGACACTTTATAAGGATCAACCATTGATGCTCATAGAGTGGTTTGATGTGCGTAGGACTTACACACGTCTTTTGTGCTTTATTCGCTTATTTTTCTGAACTTCATGGTATTTCCTACATATATTACATCCTTGATCTATGCATTCAGGTATTATTTCCTCTATTTCATAGTTCAGAGGTTCCTCGTGTTTTTGGTGTTTTTGAAGGACGGAAACGGAGCAAATCAAGCGAAACGGAGATTTGATTGAAGACAAGGCAAGACAAGGTCGTGCCTCATAGGCACGGCCGTGTCTATCACCTCCAAGAGACCATGCCTCAAGGGCACGGCCGTGCTCCTCAACCGAAAGCTCAATTAGACCAGGTCGTGCCTTCCTCCTGCAGCAGCCAAGACATGGTCGTGTCTCTCAGATACGGCCGTGTCTCCTCCATAGAGCCACGCCAAGGCATGGTCATGCCTCCCAGGCACGGCCGTGTCTCCCAAACAGAAGAGTGTCTGCCCCTGGTCGTGCCTCACAAGCACGGCCGTGCCTCTTGCTCAGAACACCAACTTCGGTTGGCCGTGTCTCATAGGCACGGTCGTGCCTTCACTACAGTAGGCGGCCACACATGGTCGTGTCTCCCAGACACGACCGTGTGATCGGGGAGTGCCTCGTGGAGGCCTATAAATAACCCCTCTTAAGAGCCCTAAAAAGGGGGAAGACTTTGGAGAGCAAAAAGGAGTATTCTAGAGCCACCGAAGCTGCAATCCGAAGCAAGAATTGATGATCCGTTCATCCGTCTGGACTCTTCATCACCTCCATCCACCATTGACACAGGAGTTGCAATCCGGAGAAGAAGACAACCTCTTGATAAGTTTTATTCCTTGATTTCTCTTGGATAAAATGTATTCTTTTCAATCTTATTCGTGTTGTATTCCCCCCATCATGGAGTAGTCCTCCTAATTCTAGGATGTAGGAGGAATCGAGAATAATGGTTGATTGTAATTATGGATTTGTTAATTACCATGTTCTATGAAATGCATGTGCAGTTTACTTTATAGATTTATGCCTTGTGTTCAATTGATGATATGTTATTAGATGGTGTTGAATCTATAAGGATAGGGATGATTTGTGGTTTTGAGGATTCTTAGGATCGTATGCCCAGAGCGCCTCGTGACAGGAGGAAAGCCTTATAATCGGACCTTCCGAGGAATTCTTTAGGCTATAATGAGTCTTTATGAGGGATAACTAATGGTTACTTGTTGTTAAGGAGAGGTCTTTAAATGGATACCCAGTGACAGAGGGTAAGACATCTAGCAGTATACTGGGGCGCCTGAGTGACAGCAAGAATGTCTTAACCAGGCTATCTGGAGTCATCTCAAACCGACAATAGTAGCACTAGAACGCTATTGATTTATTCCGATGAACCCTGACAAGGTATAATTGGATAATTTGGTTAGAATCCATGCAAATGTGCATGTATTGAGGAATGGTAAAGAATCCATAGAATCATTGTTTCGAGGAATCCGAAGTCCTAGGATCGCCTTCCACACACTGTCACAGTCGATTTCTCTTTGATTGAGGATTAGGAGCACTAGCACTCTCTTTCACTTCCCCCACACAAATCCAAATCACATTTTCTCTCCAGTCTTCTTGTGTTAGTTTAGTGATTAATTCCACGATCCCTGTGGATTCGATATTTTATTACTTGACGACACCCGTATACTTGCGGGAGCCTATCATGGTTCGAGAGAAGGCTTGAAGAACATACCTCACTAGATCACGATTGTCGATCTTTTCACCTATGACATGGAGACCGTTCACAATCTCCTTGAATCACCCGTGTATCTGACTCACGGTCTCATTTGGCTTCATCGTGAAGGATTGGAGTTGTCCAACCAAGAGATCCCTCTTAGCTCGTCTCGATTCGTTTGATCCTTCATTCAGTTCAATGAGCTTTTCCTAGAGTTCCTTGGCCGAATTAAATGGACCGACCTTGCTCAGTTGCTCCTTTGAAAGTCCGCACTGCAATGTAGTCGTGGCTTTCGCATTCGCTTGTGCCTTCTTGTATATGTCTTTGGACTAATCTTTTGTAGAAAGAGGCACTCTAGAAGCATTCCTCAGTTTCTCGAATCCATCTACAACACTGAATCAATTTTTAATATCGTTCATAAGATAATACTCCATCCTACCTTTCCAATAGACAAAGTCATTGCCGTCGAAGTAGGAAGGTCGTGCGGTGCTGTAACTCTCTTGAAATGTGATTGACATGTTTTTCGGTTGAACGTTGATTCTTCCAAAAAGAGCCTTACTCTGATACCACTTGTTAGCGAAAGCAAAATAAAAACAAGAAAAGAAAAACACAATCACTAACCCAGTTTGTTTACTTGGTATCCACCTCTATAAGGTGACTAATCCTATGATTCATATACACAGACGATCTTTTCCACTATGAAAAGCCTTTTTATCAAAGCACGCTTTGAAAGCCAAGAAACCCTCACAGAATGATCTCTTCCTTTCACAAAATGAGTAGTGAAGTATGAAGGAAGAGGAAAGCTTTTACAGAGTCAAAGTTTGCTAGAAAGATGAGAAAAATGAATTGTTAATTTCTTCGACGTCGACTTCTATTTTTATGTATTTCCGTACATCAGTCGACTGCTCCAAGGGTCAGTCGACTGATGGATTTCAACGACTCTTTAATCTATATTTAATTAGTCAGCTGTCACCCCGACGATCATCTATCAGTCGACTGTACCATCACCAGTCGACTGGTAGCAGTCGACTGATGGACTCGACTGATTTCTCTATTTGGTCACCAGTCGACTAATGAACAGTACCAGTCGACTGATCTATTTGAAACCTCTGTGTGTGCTTCTGATCAATCACCAGTCGACTGCATCAATAGTACCAGTCGACTGATCAAGCTGAAACTTCCCTTTCAGCTTCTTCTTCAGCCCTTAGCCTTGACGCAAGCCTTTAAACGTCTTCCACAAGGCTCGTGTCTTCCTTGCACTAGCTTGAGATATTTCTCTCAGCTTTGTCGTGCTAAATCTTCCTTTGCCAAGAGGCTGCATCTCCGGGACTTCATCCTTTGCCAAGAGGCCGTGCCTCCGGGACTTCATCCTTTGCCAAGAGGTCGCGCCTCCGGGACTTCACCAAATGCCAAGACTCCATTCCTGGACTTTCCTGTGGACTCAAACTACACAAGTTAGATCACCAACATTGCCTAACTTAAATTCATTTTAGTCAAACATTAAAATTCAAATCACTTGGGGCAAGATTGCACCAATAGAGGTAAATTGAGAAACTATAGTTGGTCATGACAGAGAAGAGGAGGGTAACTAGAGATGGGTAACAAAAAGTATAGATAGAATTTTTTTTACAGTAACCTTATGGTTCAAGCTTAATAGGTTTGGTTATGGTGTGGCACTGGCTCATTCAATACATCAGGTTTCCATTTATACATGTCAATTATTCTTTTGTTCTGTTGAATCTAAAAGCGTCTTTAATTTGTATCCCTGTTATATATTATGCTCTGCAGGTACTTCCCAGATGGCATTGATATCTATTTTGAAAATGTAGGTGGTTCAATGTTTGAAGTTGTTCTTTACAACATGAGATTACAAGGAATTCAGAGCTTGTAAAATGTTTTAAATTATATGAAACTTTAGTTTCACTTTTATAGAGATGCTACTCTAATTTCATATGTTGCCAACTAATGTGAGATTGCTGAAATTCAAATTGGTTCGTGATCCTTAGATGCACTTTGTCAATTGCAACAAGCCAAAAACAAAACAAGAATACTTGACCTATTCATTTATCCTTTCTAATCTGGTGATGTACGTGGACAAACACTTGGACATCAATTATCTAGTGATTTTTACCAGCAAACACGAGTAACCCACGTAATTTCACTAGTCACTCTCTCGTGATGTCCTTTTAAAAATTATAAATCAATTATATTTATTTATTATATAGTATATCAATCTATTATTATCATTAATAATTTTATGTGCAATGTATTGTAACTCCATCGGCTTCTATTATATCGATCATGTGATTAGTAAAAAAAAATTATTAGGTTTTGAAAATTATTAATTTTTAATTAAAAAAAATAAACTAAAGCTATTGAAAATTGAAAGTAAAAAATACATGTCACTTCACCATTCATGGAGAAAAAAATTAATTTATTTTATTTTTAAAAAATTAATCTAATATCAAATTGATTTAGTTGTAAAAAGTCTAGAATTGAATCATGGATAATACAGTCATGGGCGGAGCTAAGGGGGGGCGCCTGGGGGCGGTCGCCCCCCTGCCCCCCTGAATTTCCATTTTGAAGGCACTGTGACATTATTTGTGCTTAATATTGAAGGTTTTTGTGCAATTGAGATGTGGACAAGTTGCATGTTGGGCCATGTTCAAATGCATGCCTAGCAAATATGCCTTGTGTCATGCCAGTCATGCATTTTGGATGCACACAGGTATGTGCCAGGCCACATACTAGGTGGTGCAAGGTCACCTATGCATCACAATCTCATCAACACCCAACATAATTATACTGAAAATTTTGAAACTAAATATAACGTGAGGATTGATTATGATAAAAGCACCAAACACTGGCATTGTAGGCAACTAATCACACTAACATAATTGGAAAATAGCATGAAAAGAATTTAGTAAGATCCTTTTGCTATTGAATTGTCTCTTGAACCAAGTGCATGCTCAAAAAATCAAATACATCATGTTTAATCAGATAATTCACATCATTGCCTTAGGCAAACTTGATGAGAGATGCCCAACATGTACACAAGGATCGGAACATAGCATAATTTCTAAGGTATCTTAGCTGAAAATTATGACCAGTGATCTAGTTTCTGAAGAATATTGTACAAATCAAGTAAAACATTTATAAATGGAAACAGTTTTTGGATAATTTTTTTTACATATCTAAGGCATCTTAGAGAAGAATTTCGCTACTAGCTTCTCCAACAACCACCACTACCTCTTTTTCTCAATAGAAATTTAGAAAAATATGATATTTAAGGATATCTCAACTATTTTTGAATTATACCAGGTATGTTTTTTATATAAAAATTAATATTTTTTTATTGAAGGTTAGTCATTGCTAACTAATATGCACATAATTTTGTATCAGGTCTTATCAAAGACAGGAAAATCAGAAAGTTATTCTCTTCTTGACAAATTGATTCGACTTATTTTGACTCTACCAGTTTCTACTGCAATATCAGAGCGTGCATTTTCTGCAATGAAAATTATGAAGAATAGTTTGCGGAACAAAATGGAAGACGATTTCTTATCAAGTTCTTTGATAATGTATATTGAGAAGGATATTGCTCGCAGTTTTAATGTCAATTCTGTCATAGATGAATTTGAGTTTATGAAAAAGCGAAGAGCGCAACTTAGATTGCGTTGAATGTAACTTATTTCTTAGTTAATTCAAAATTTATTTTATTAGTGTGACAATGCGATATTAAAAAATGGCCCCCCTGGTAAAAATCCTGGCTCCACCCCTGAATACAGTAAATATAAATCTAGATTATATACTAAAATCTATTAGTGTAAGGAGCACTAGGTCTAATCCTAGAGTTTCGATATTTAACAATACACCTAGGTCTGGTCAGTTTGACCAAGGGATAATCCAAACAGGAATTAATGTTTGAATATAGGTGAAGTCTAGTCAAGTTAGTTTGACCAGAAGACTAGCGAGAAGTCCTAGTCGGTTAGACCAAGTAAGGATAAGTCCTAGTTGGAGGCTAGGCAGAGAAAGTCCAGATCTGGAGGATTGGGTAAGGAAGTCCTAGTTGGATCAAGTGCACCAAGTGGAAGTCTAGGCAGATCAAGTGGATGATGTCTAGCAGTGGAAATCTAGGCAGGTCAGATGGACGTCTAAGCAGGTTAGGTGGACCAGATGTCTAGTAGGAAATCTTACGGGCCTAGGATCGATTAAATAAGGAAAGTCCAAATTAGATATTTGACAGGTGAGAAGTCTACTTAGGGAAGTGACTATTCCTAATTGAAAGTTAGGCAAGCAGAATTTCAAACTGGATGTTTGGCAAGTAAGAAGTCTACATTTCTATAATACATACATGATTATAAGATAGATCGTGTAAGAGTTCAAAATCAATGTATGATGTTTTTTTGTCACATGATCAGTTGGTGTTCATCTTGTTATGAATTCAGGTATATATGTATGTATGTTTGATTTTATCTTCACTGAAATAACAATCAAAAAGAGCTAAAATGGAACCAAAGAGTAACTAAAACTGGAAGACGAGACCGTAGAATTTGTCTCAAGCTCGGCGCTTGCTCAAACGCCATGAGTTAGGCTCGTGATATCGGTCGAAGAGCGGTTCGATCCGCTCCTGCCGCTTCCGTTTGCTCATCTTGGTTGGATCTGAAGTCTTGTAAAATCTGGGAGCTAGTTCCACCAGCCACTTGGGGTCGATGACTGTAACTTCCCTCATGTATTCCTTGGTCGTCATGACTAGCTCATGATAGATCACCCAGTCTGGTTGCCTTTGAAATAGAGCACTGCCGGGGTGGATGTACACAGGTTGGTTTTCGACTAGCGTCCTGTAGCCTTCTTGGGGGTCCTTCTTTGCTGCGTGAAAGAAGAAACCTGCCGTGATCGCCTTCCTTATCTTTGTCAAATTTCTTCCAGAGCTAACGACATCCAGCTTATATCTGAAATGTGAGGTAAATTATCAGTTAAAGTCTGGCAACGACAAGCAACATCAAGCTGAGAACAATATGACAGTTTGACAAGATAATGGAATTCAATGTAAAAGATCAGCAGATTCTTCTCTCAACAAGATATAGATTTCTCTACTTCTCCATGAATATAATGGTAGTAGTAAAAAACAATGAAAATTAGACATTTAGTGGTGAATTAGCAAAGAAACAAGTCTGTTAGATAATGAATGAAAGACATACCTGTCCATGATAGTAAGAAGCTGTTTCATCACATCCTGAGCTCTCCTAAGCGAACGGGACTGCACAAAATTCTCAAAGCACCAAGGTCCTGAAAAGTTTTTAGCTCTCCACGCCTCGTATACAGCAAGCAGTGTCAAGTGATCCCCTTCTGGCTGAAAGAATTTTGCTCTTTTTTGATCTGCCTGGGCTTGTTTCTCTCTCGGTCTGTAGAAAATGTTCCCAGTCGTAATCATCGCAATAATAGTTAAAATTTCATCACTGCATCCGAGGTCCACACTAGCGAGAAGCATTTTTGATAAAGGAGGATCCAATGGGAACTCAGCCATTTTTCTACCCAACTTTGTCAGGAGCCCTTCCTCATCGAGAGCTCCCAAACTATACAGTTGTTCCATCGCAGAAATGAGGGCCTGAGATGATGGAGGATCCATGAAATCGAAAGATAGCAAGTCATTTATACCCATAGCCTTCATATTAAGAGTTGTCGATGCCAAGATTGATCCTCTGGATTTCTGGAATCGTCGTCGGAGACATCTCGTTGCGGTAAGCACTCTCTGTATACAGTCGGAAACATTTGCCAGGACCAGTACGCCCAGCACGGCCAGCTCGCTGCTTCGCTGATGCTTGTGAGATGGGTGTGATAACCAGTGAATCAAGCCCGAGCTTCGGGTTGTAGACATTTTGCTTAGCAAAGCCAGGATCGACGACATAGTAAATACCATCGATGGTCAAGGAAGCTTCTGCAATGTTGGTAGCCACCACCACTTTCCGCTTCCCGGGAGGAGCAGGTTCAAAAATTCTGGACTGCATTTCACTGGGAAGCGCACTGTATACCGGCAAGATTATCAACTCAGGCACATTTTTTCCTAACCCTTTCATTCTCTCATACAGAGATTGGCAGGCATGATCGATCTCTTCTTGGCCAGTCAAGAAGAGAAGTACGTCTCCTTCAGGTTCCGTCAAGTGTATCTGCAAAACAGTGATTAGTGCTGCATCCAGATAATCGGCTTCCGGTTGCTTGGCATAAAGTATCTCCACTGGGAAAGTTCTTCCAGGAATGGTGAAAATGTTGCACTTGAAGAAGTAGCCGGAGAATTTCTCTGCATCCAGTGTAGCAGATGTCACGATCAACCGAAGGTCTGGTCTTCGCTTCACAAGCTGCTTTAGCAACCCAAAGAGAACATCAGTATTGATGGTCCTTTCATGAGCTTCATCCAACATGATCACTGAGTACTGCGAGAGAGTTTCATCGGCTAAAATCTCCCGGAGAAGCATACCATCTGTCATGTATTTGATCACAGTCTCAGGGCCGGTACAGTCTTCAAACCTAATAGCATAACCGACCTCCTCGCCCAGGCGACAACCGAATTCTTCAGCCACCCGCTTTGCGACAGACGTTGCTGCCACCCTTCGAGGTTGTGTGCACCCGATTCTCCCTCTTGTTGTGTATCCTGCCTCAGCGAGATACTGAGTCACCTGTGTCGTCTTCCCTGAGCCGGTCTCACCGATCACAACAAGAACCTGATTGTCTCGCACAGCTTCAATCAACTCCTTCTTCAATTTATAAATAGGAAGGCTCTGCCTTTGTTCCTGTATTGACTCGACCTCTGCCCCAGCGTTACAGTTTTTCCATAAGCATCTTTCTTCCACTCCGGCATCTCGTATGCTGACAATCCCACTCCCCTAAGTTCCTGTGCAAGATGTCGCTCGCCGGTTTCCGGCATTGGATCTTCCCAGGGACGATTGAGATCTTTAGGAATTGAATCTAGCATTGTCCTCTGCTGTTGCTCCCTTAACTCCCTTCTCTCCTTGATGAGGGCTGACTGCAGCGCAGCAGCCCTGCCCAAAGATCCCTCTGGGTTCTTGAAAATTTTGACAGGTGACATATCAATCGAATAACGGCTCTGCCCCTGCAAGAAGGCGGGCTCATCCTCATTGAGCTCGATCTCTATCTCCTCCTCAGCACCCTCTTCCTGATACAAGATCCCATCCCCATCATCATCGAAAATTGGATAGTCACGGACGTCCATAACGCCACCAGCAGTGAGCTGCTTTGCCTCCCATCTCTCAGGTGAGCTCATTCTCTTGAGTGGCCGCCTTGACGGTCCATTTTCATCCTCTTCTACAATAGTAATCCCTGAAAGACCTAACCTCCTTGTCGGGGTCGGGGTCGGACCTCCATTCCCAGCTGGCTGGGTTTGCCGTATAAGCTTCATTTGCAAGCTCTTCCTCATCGGCAGAAGATCCTTTCCAGTTTTCTGATCTACATCCCTCATGGATAAACTAAGCTTCTGCCCTGACACTGAAATGACCTTCACATAAACTTCCTGGCCTCTCTTAACTGCATCCTTTGCATCGGCAATCCTCTTACCAGCAATCTGGGAGACATGAACCAGACCTTCCTTTCCCCTCAAGTCGTTCAGCTGGACGAAGCACCCAGTGGCCATAACCCGCGAAACTTTTCCTTTGTAGACAGAATAAAGCTCTGGTTCATCAGAAGTTCTATCCCTTTCTCCGTATCTGTCTCTGTCCCGATCTCTGTTCCAATCTCGATTCCGATCTCTATCTCTGCCCCTGTCTCGTTCTCTATCACGATCACTTCTGTGCCGTTCATCCCGCTTACGGTCACGCTCGAGCTCCCTGTCCCGGTCGAATTTCCTGCGCTCTTCCTCTGCCTTGCGCTCGGCGTCCTCTTCGATCTCCAACCGGAGATCCCTGGCTCGATCGCGGTCGTCCGCGCGGGAGAGAGCAGGGAAGGCGGAAGATTTCTGGTCGTCATCAGCGGCGGATTTCTTCTTGGTCTTGACCTCCGGAGGAAGGATGGCGTGGATCATGGTGAGGAGGGAGCGAACGAGATAGTCAGGCATATCGCCTGCTCCAAACTCCTTCAACTTGGCTTCAAACTCGTCGACGGATTCAGATTCGCGGCCGAGTTCGGTGATGAATTCTGCCAGTACCTTGTCGCCGGAGCCGATGTGCGATTCCAGCTCCCTACATACATTCGAGAGCAATGATAAATACTCCAGCCCCTTCAAATTCCCTACCTCCATCGGAACTAGGGTTTTGTTTATCTCGCCGGCCGTTTTGAAGAAGAGAAAGACGAGAAGAACTAGGGCTTTTTGATAGATGGGATGGGTTGAAGGAGAAAGACGAAAATAACTTGGGCCTTCAATAATCCCGTCTCTTTAAATAGGCATTTAAAGTAAACAGAATAATCGAGACGGCAATCTAGGGTTTTTCGGGGTGATGGCCCCGGATTAACGGAACTAGATTTTAATTGGGGATGAAATTTATAACGACTATAGCGAGGTGTTTTAGTTTTCTGTTTTTTTTCCTAGGCAATAGTACAACGGTAGGACATCTGAATTGTAACTGAGGGACCCATGATTCGATCTCCAACTACGGCGTATTTACAGAATTTTCCTTCAAATGGGGAACGCAATCAAAGGATGCTGGACATCTGGATCGACTATACGCTTCCTGATTTACCTGATGGTCGGTGGGAAACTTTCGTGGACCGGACCCACCCCCAGATATGTGGCTACTAGGATTATCATTTTTTTTTAATTTTCTGTTTTTTTTCTCTGGGATATGATAACACCTGCAATTCAATACCCAACTAATGACATATTTATAATATTAAACAATATTTTTAGTTTTCTATTTTTTATTATTAAACAATATTTTTTAATTTATTAATGTAGAAGTTTTATGTATATAATTAAAAATTAATGTTCTTTTATCTACGAAACATTCGTGGATTAACTGACTAGATTAAAGGGACAGAATTTAAAATTTTAATTTAATTAATTTATAAATTCATTTTTTAAAATATCAATTAATTAATTTAATCGGCTAAATTGAACATATAAATCGCCTGATAAATATATAATAAACGACTATTATACTGATTTAAGTTCCTTCGATAGTCCCAGGATCATGGTGCCACGATAGAACATTTAGATTGTGACTCAGACACCCACAGTTCGATCTCTAACTACAACATATTTACAGAAATTTTCTTTCAAATGGAAATCGCAATCAAAGAATGCTGAACGTCACCCCTATTTATCCTGATAGCCGATGAAAAACTTCCGTAGAACCGATCGGTCACCCCAAGGATTGAGTCTATAAGACTGACTGAGATTATCATTTTTTTTTTTAAGTTCCTTCGATAGATTAAAGATTAAGGACTCTCTGTCTGAAAATTTAATCATTTTAATTTTCAATTGAATTAATTAATTTTTATCATTTTCATAGAAAAATTCGATCATTTAGTTTATTAAAAAAATTCAATTTATTCTATTTTAATTTTACTCAGTCCTAATTCCACGAGAATATATATAAACTTCAACATATGATATTTCGGATGAGTTATTAGTTATTTAAGTACTATAAATTTATTCATCAATATTTGTGATGGCTAAATAATGGACAGGATTACACTCAATAGAAAAATATCAAGTAATAAAAGAATCAAAAATTGATAAAAAAAAACATCTATATCCAAAATTAATCAGAGGAAACCTGAATATCTAATTTTTAAAAAAAGCTGCGAAAATTCTAAAAGAAATTCCAACTATTGATTTTTTTTTTTTCTTTTGGAGTCTACAACTGTCTTGCTTTCAAATGTAATTAATTCATCAACACTAGCAGATTCTTATATTTCTATGCTTCTCTGTTTGCTTGGATTATGAACATGATCTGAATGATAAATGATGCATCAGGTGTTTATTATGGAACACCAGATGCATCAGGTTTTCTCCTGAGAAATATCATCATCTTATATGATTCTTGCACACATGAATCTTGTTGTATATAAATGGACTATGAGATCAACCTCCCTTTTTTTGAAACCAGAAAACAAAGATGATAAATTGCTTGTGGGAGACTTTTTTCCACAGATTGTGTTTCATAAGAAAGATAGCAACATGGGGAGAAGCAAGTAATCAGAAGGTTGTTATGGTGCCAACCTCTTATAATGCAAACAAACTGCAGCTATTCCTTCAGAAATCCTGGTAAATCTAGTTGTTCGATACTGAAAGCTCTTTTTCTGAAGTAGACAGGATCACCTTCTGGGGCTGCATTTGAACACAATTGGTCGGTCAATTCACTTCGCGAATACCTGACTAAAGGATTATGAGAAATACTCACTGCGGCCAACTCATTCTCATGCTTTGGTATGAATGCAGTGTCCACCTTTCCGTTTCTGAAGTCCTGTTTTATATAAACAAAGATGAGAAATGCCGAGAATTCACTACTTGAGTTATATTTGACAATTCATATTTTGCGTAGTACCTCAATGTCAAGGATCAACTTATGGTACTCAATAGTGGTAGGTACTCCTGTTCAAGGAAACAAAAATACTAATAATCTGTTACTCAAAACATATATGTAAAAGAATAGACTACTTCGTAATAGATTACTTAACAAGCTGTTCCTTTTAAGCTTCAGCTCTCATACCATAATGCCAACAAATTTCAAAACTTTAAACTCCAATTTTCACGACCAAGGATAAATACAACAACAACAACTAAGCCTTTATTCATTTGTGACGGTGTTTATACCAAATTCACTTAAGTTTTACTTTAGGTACAGTAATGATTAGAGGATTGAAGGTAAAAAAGTAACACGAAGGTATAACATAAAAAAAAAAGACAAGTTCGTTGTCTATTCCAAGAATATTTATCAGCATGCCAAGAAAGGAAATAACAGCTAGAAATGTTAAGGCAGAAAACTTGAGATTGGTGAAAACATTTTTCTCTTCCAAATGAAAATAAAGTGTGAAATGAAATCATTCACAGACACAAAATCTTGTCATATACTCTGATATATTGTAACAGCTTGGTGCCCTTGCTTGATGAAAAGCAACAACTCAATGAGTTTGTCGAGTTTTTGATTCAGTGATGGTTTACTAACCTGTGATAATGGTGTCACTCAGGGCCCTTTTCATTCGTTCTATTGCTCTCTCCCTGGTTGGCGCCCAAACAATGAGCTGAATTAAATAAACCAAATTGTAAAAACTACGGGAAGGTATGATATCCACAATCCTTCTATAAGACAAGTCAGGACTAGAGAGCCAAGAAAAATCTCACAACAGAACCAACAATAACCATCTTAACAAAATAATAAAAACAAATCGGTACGGCACCTTCCCAAGTAAGGAGTCGTAGCTTGGGGGAACCACGTAACCGGGGTAAACGTGACTATCCATTCTCACAAATGGCCCTCCAGATGGCAAGTATGATGTGATTTTCCCTGCAATTTGCATGATATCATAGAGAAGCTTTTTTAGAATACAACAATTCAATATAAACAAGTTCAAAACTCAAATAGTTTCACAGGTCGGGGTGGATGAAGAAAACTTGGGTTTGAAACACAGCTGGTCTGTAGAAAAATTGAACAGAAGGTGAACAAAAATCGAAGAGCTAAGTTATAGACTATTACTATACTTATTGAGTTCTACTTTTCAATTTATTAGGTGGTATTTTTCAAATAACTAATTAAGAATCAAAGGGCAATAGAGTACCAGGTCCCGGACGAAATCCTTTGAAAGGGTCTTCTGCATTAATACGGCACTCAATTGAATGCCCTCTAAGAACAATATCTTCCTGTGTATCAAGCATACTATAATAACTTATGAGCTCAAGAAAAATTGACTTTGTAAATGAATAATAAAATGTATCTTACCTGTTTGTAGGTCAAACGTTCTCCAAGAGCCACACGTATTTGTTCCTCAATCAAGTCAGTGGAAGAAATCATTTCTGTGACAGGATGTTCCACCTAGTTTTGGTTGAAATGACATTTAATCATAACCTTCCAGGTCCAGAAATTAGCACATGTATCAAAACTGTAAATACCTGTATCCTGGTGTTCATCTCCATAAAATAGAAAGAGCCACCTTCGTCCAATAGAAATTCAACAGTTCCAACACCAACGTAGCCTATAGATGCAGCAGCTGCTACAGCTGCATCACCCATCGCTTTGCGTAGTTCTGGGGTCAAAGCAGGTGAAGGAGCTTCCTCTAGAAGTTTCTGGTTTCTCCTCTGTCAAGTCATTTCAGTGTACAAAAATTTAATTATCTAAAACCTTTTGTAGGCTATTTCATAACATACAAAATCCAATAACTATACTAGGGCACAAAGTGCCAAAAAATGTGTTAAGCAGTCATCAAAATTTACAATTTTACAATTAAAGTCATTGTTAGTTTACTAGTCAATTGAACACCAACCATATGTCGGCATGTGGCATAAGATTCACAGCCACATCACCAAACATATACCTGCATAATGAATCAGCAAGCAACTTAACCGCATTGTGCATTTCATGTGACTCAATGCAAAATTGCTACATTCAACTATAGCATCACCAAGGTAATACAAAAAGCCTAAAATATTGAACACAAAGCACTTTTATTCTAATATTCTACCACTTGAACCCATTTAAGCATTGGAAGATTTCACAATCAACAGGTTTATGAAGACATCTAGTGGACAAGATTATTAGAATTAAGATCCTACGAGGGATTCAGAGGATTTTGCCCATATGATCTTAAGATCCTATAATTTCACAAATATATTTTCATGAGAAATTGCATTTGATATTGATAACTTTTATTACGTGTTCTACATTCCGATATCTAGTATTTCTGAGAACATTTGATACTTTGCATTATTCAAATAGCAAAAAGTAAATATATGAATTTTTGAAATATAACTACGAAGGCATTGCATTTTTTACATGGCAAGTAATAAATGATAAATGACACAAAAGCAATTATTCTCCTCAGAAGTTAAAAAGCAATCTCATATAGTTGTCTTCATAGTGCCATGGTATGGCAAAGATGATTTATTTTCAATGCATATTAAGCTTTAAAACACACACACACACACACACACACACACAGAGAGAAAGACAGAGAGAGGTATATATTCAATAAGAATATATATATATATTTACAACAACAACAACAACAACCAAGTTTTATCCCACTAAGTGGGGTCGGCTATATGGATCCTTTTACGTCATTGAGCTCTATCTCCTATTATATCATCATCTATATTTAAATAAATTTTATCTTGTTTTATTGTTGTTAACCAAGTCTTTTTTGGTCTACCTCGTCCTCGTTTGATATGCGTATTTGTCATAGTTTCACACCGCCTAACTGGAGCATTTATCGGTCGTCTAAGTACATGTCCATACCACCTTAAACGTGTCTCACGGAGTTTTTCCTCAATAGATGCAACTCCAACTTTCTCTCTAATGCTCTCATTTCTTATATATATATTTAAGTTAACCTAAATAGACTTTTATTCAATAAGAATCAATATTGAAATTGAAACGAAACTTGTAAATCAATAAATCAAATTTTTCGATTCGATTTGGTTTGACTCAATTAGGTTATTCGTGGTTTTGATACCCACCCTTGCGCATAAATGAGGTCACTAGATGAGTTCTGCATTTGTCTTGTTAAGTTCCTCCTAAACAAATGAAAGAACTTTTCATTTGTTTTTAATTTCTATGTTATATAGAAATAAATTTCAATTTGTGATAGATGATGATAAGCATTTTTATTTCAAATACAGACTAATGTTAGATAGACATGTATATAATGATCATGAGAAAACCAAGTAGCATCACAAGGAGATATTTGGCTCCCGAAAAATCAGATTATAAGTTGATGAGTTAAATTTTATGAAGCTATGTTTCTGCCAATTCAACAATATGCAAAGCACAATTTTTTTTTTAAAAAAATCTATAACAGCATACTGAGACGAATACATAGAGGGTTAACCAAGAATTCTAATTGGCTTAGTAGATGACAACTTGAAACTTAGATTAGCAATTGAAATTTGAAAATATGAACTATGGAACATGCAAAAGATAGAAGGACTACACGTAAATTTTCAGATTACTAAAACATTTTATAGTAGAATCACAAGTTGTCATCATCATCAAGCCATGTTTATTCCGAAGTAGAAGCACAAGTAAATAGTAAATGTGTGGGAAACATAACCTTTAAGCTTGAGTAGTAATACCAGCTAATGAGATAAAAGAAGAAAAGTTAAAACAAATAGTGAACATAGAGAGGTATCTACAGAGGTTATCTTTATTGAATACGTATATTCAATTGAGCCCAATATGTTTTGGATCTGAAAAAATGTGATCGTGTCATAGTAAACAGGTTTAGGGCGTACCAAGAGTTTGAGAAGAGTGGTTAACACAACCATAGTTGATTGAAACATTAGCTTAGTTTCATGCTTAGAAATTGTTTTAACAAGTACTGTCTTACATTTTACTATATTTGACATACTAAATATATTTACAACTTGACTTAATTTAATTAACTATAGACTTATTCTAACAATTTCAATATTGTTCAAGGTAAAAAAGGCATATTATCCTCCAATTTAGACAAGATAACTTGAAAGTAATATTGGTATGGTAGCCTTAGGCAACTAAAAAAAGATAATATATAAAAAAAAGAATTATTATAATGGTATAAGGGCAAGCAATATTGAACACAATTGCCTTTGTATGAAACATGGCAAATTATCCTCCTATTTTGATATAATTAAAAGAACACAATATTTGTGCAGAAGCCATATGAACCATAGTTTAAAATATGTACCTGAATGCTACAATCACGCTCCCCAAAATGGACAACATTACCATATTTGTCAGCAAGAACCTATGGAACCATGATAGAAAGAGAGGTTATATTGCAGAAAAGTTTGAGATAAGTCATTGATGGTATAAAATTGCTTTTTGGATAAGCCATGAGGTGAAACTCTTAAGTATCCAAATCCCAAATAAAAATCTGGAGAGAAAAATCCAAAGCAAAAGTCAGGTTTCAGATTTTTTGTTTAATTATTTCTCATTATTATACAATTTTTATTTTTAAATTCAAATGTGCCTTCACCCAGAAACAAAACAACTCTGTCAGGTAGGGTTGTAGTTACATTAGGCTTGACACCCATAGTGGTAGTAGCTGCCGAAACATGGTCTAATGACATTAATAAATAGATTGAAGAATGAAAAAAGAATCATCTTGCGGGACCAAAAAATATATCGGTACTTCTATTACAAATTAGAATAATTTGATAAATAATTCCTTCACTAATTGCATCATTATTAATGCAATAGTTATTAACGTATCAAAATAAATATTTTTGTTGAGCTTTGTAAAATTAGTGATACTATTTTTTCATCCTTGTTTATCCATCATTTTCCAATAGTATGTCTTTTCATCGCATTTGACCAAATTCAAGACCTTTCTCTAGCATAATGGACCTCAAATTTGACATCACAACCAGAAACTGGTAAATAAAGAGAGTTTCTAACTTTGTATTTATTGTTAACTATTAGATGGCCAATGACATTAAAAAAGTCTACAGATGACCAACGACATTAAGAAAGTTGTGAGTATATCCTGGAACCATGAAATTTTGCTAATTTCAAAGAATGGATGATTGGCAAAATAAATATTTGGATAAATAAAAAAAAGCTTTTTCTCTCCTGTATGCAATGTTTTCAGGATTGTATGCACATGGAAAGAAATATCCAAGTCCAGAAGTTCGACTTCAATGCATTAGAGCAACCAAAAGAATATTAAAAAAAATGGCAAACAAATTTCCTGTACACAATTACACAAAGAAAAATGAATGTTTCTCCAATGATCATGCCTTTATTTTTTGGACTAGACAATACATGGATACCTTACCTGAAATTCAATATGCCTTGGATTTTGGATATATTTCTCCAAATATACTCCATCATTTCCAAATGCAGCTGCTGCTTCACTCTTAGCTTGCTGGAAAGAACAAAGCATAAGGTTTAGACTTTAGAGATCAGATATCATTACAGCTACATATCAATTCCAAGGATGAATAATAGTGGAGAAACAGAATTATCATGATACTACAAGTTGAAACCAGATTGTATCAGGTGGTAACTTTAGCCTTATGTCACAAACTCAAGTATCTTCTTACCTCAATGGAAGACTAGATTGTCAAAGTATATATCAACTTCAATCAATCGCATATTTTACAAATATTAACTGTCCCATCAGAATTATTTCCACCAGTTTATGATGAAAAAGGAATTAGAAAACCAGTAACGGAAACTTGCATTTGCATGGTTGCTTGATGCATTCTAGTGAAAAAAACAAACAAGATTGGCATTCACTGTACTGTACAAATCTGGCATAAAAAGTACCTGTAGCAGCTTCACAAACTCATCAGGTTCTTTAGCTAATCTCATTCCACGTCCTCCACCACCAGCAGTTGCCTAAGTGAAAGTAGGGAGAGAAAGAAGAGATTTAATAAAATACCCCCAAAAGCCAAGTTAATTTCAAGATGGAAAAATTTTGAATTCAGAAGTAAATTTGTCTGATTCCAGAAGTGAGTGCTTTAGTTGTAATGAAGAATGCATGTGGACATCAAAGAAACTAGATCAGACTAAGTTGAGAAAAACCAAAATCATGGATTGTACAACTAAACAAATGTAAAACTGCATATTTTGTAGTGTTAAGCACTTTCACTCTATCTCATGAAAGAAAAAAAGTACCTTGATCATGACAGGAAAACCAATTTCATGGGCAAGCTTCACAGCCTCTTCTGTTGACTAAATTTCAAAAAATAGCACTTAGGGATCAAATCATTTGAAGCAGTAACAATCACATTGAAGATACAAATCTGATGTCTTAGAAGTTCTTCTACCTGCACAAGTCCATCACTTCCTGGTACAGTAGGAACACCAGCTTTTTTCATTGTTTCTCTAGCTGTAGATTTGTCACCCATTACCCGAATGCTGTCTGGCTGACAAAATAATGAAAAGGTTGGTTAATTTGTGCATAGCTGCATCATACATTAGCCAAAATTACATTTGATGAATCATTAAAGGGAAGTTCTACATCTGTCAGATTAAATATTGTGAACAGACACAAGCAAGAAATGCCCATTATCAAGAAGATATGACCTTGTGCAAGAAAATTGTTTTGCTAAATTCATTAGAACTAGTTCTGTGGTTATACCCTTGAGCATTTTTTTCTTAGTTGCACTTGAAATCAACTAATAACACAAAACTACTCTAAAACCCAAACACCACAAGGACTAACCATCTAGAAAAATGGCTAAATAAATAGGGAAGAAAAGAAAATTGAAAAATATATGCTTTAGGCATTGTTTTAACAACTTATATTAGATAAAAGAATTGACGGATTTTTTAATGCAAAGAAACTGAGAATCTGTATGTCTCATGTTAATTGCCATCAATAATTTGAGGGGAATTATTACTTGGACTCAGATATGAACATTTGACAAGATTGCGGATCCAAATATTTGACATTGCCATTTCTAAATTTTTTAAAACATGATCAATGGGAATATCAAGTACCCACTAGGAACGACAGTGTCTAGTGTCTGAGAGCTGATATCTGACAGACAGGATAGCGTAGACAAAGAGTCCACGTATATTATGACTCAATCTATAGGTAAAAGAACAACTTACATTTGGTCCAATAAAATTGACTCCATGTCCTCTGCACATATCAACAAAGCGAGCATTCTCAGCCAAGAAACCATAACCAGGATGCAACATTGTACACCCACGACTAACTGCAGCAGACAAAACATTTTGAATGTGCAAGTACCTGCCAAAATATAAGATCAGACATTTATAGGTGTCCAGAAAGTCATCTATGCATGACAAAATGAACTGAAAAACTCCAGAGAAAAATCTATCAGTTCAACAATAATAAAGGAACACTTGTTTGAAAGCAGTTTTGGTAGCTAATGCTAACAAGGAAAATCAGCACTTACGATTGACTGCTAGGGGCTTCACCAATACAGACTGCATCGTCTGCAAGCCGCACATGAAGAGCATCCCGATCAATAGTGGAATGAACAGCTACACAAGCTATACCCATTTCATGTGCAGTTCGGATCACCCTGACTGCAATTTCTCCTCTATTGGCCACAAGAATCTTTTCATCACGGTGAATTTCATTAAGCACTCTTCCATGATTTGTAGATCTCTTGGCCACATAAGAAGTTGGTTTTCTAGGATAATATACTTTGCAGAAGTTGGCAGCATGTCCCACACCAAGCTTACATTGTGAGCCTTTTATTCCTCCAGAAGGTTGAAGGAGCAGTCCCTAGTGTAAAAATATGAGGTTGTAAGGTATTTAAATAATAAGTTAAGCCTGTATGATAGCATCATTCCTTCAAAGGGTGTATGTTACTACTCATACATACAAGTAACCGCAAATGTACATGCTAGGGAAATGGGATGCGCAAGAACTGGTAAATGGGAGAAGAGGAATAGGTTTGATCAAGAACCAAGCTAGAACAATGTTTGTATGCGCGACTAGTTTGGAGTTGATCAGGACTGGAGAAATCCCACCGCCAAGATACAGCTAGAATCCTGAGAATCCTTGTTAAAAAGCACAACCTTCATATTAAACAACTGATATTTATCATTAAGCTAAAGCATCCTGCTCAGGGATGAATTTTGGCTTCCTCAGCCAACCTATTTGTAAGATAGATGAAGTCCTCCAGACCAAACTCTCTTATGCTTTCTTTACTTCTATGCACATAAAAAACCAATTTAAGTGCATTGTGCAAAAATCCCTATACACGTTATTAGTCACCTGGAATTATGAGAACTTGGGCAATAAATGATGAAAGGAAAGCCAAAAGACCTTTAGAGCGATAAGCTTATCAGCCAAAAACAATGCAACTATTCAATGAAACAATACAATATCTACAAACGCAATCAATCTGTATCGATTAGTGGTCGAACATGTAAGCTCAATACTCAGATTTATTTTCCCTTTTTTTTTTTGAAAAAAACGTGACAATTTGACCTGTGTGCATTAAACTATTAAGAAAGAATCACTGATTACTTAGAAAGACTGCATTCAAAGAAGTTCTACACTAAGTGTTACTTTCACCCGGATCGCCAAATGGAAATCATCAAATCGCAATCAGCAATAACTTACAGGAGAAGGAACCACAGGCTTGCTGACGAGAATGGAGTCCATGATCAACAAGAAACCCTACATCCATGAAAGGAATGCAAAATGAACCAAATCCTGACCAAAACAAAAACAAAAACAAACCAAGAAACTCCGAGGATGCGCGGATCTGGCCAGACGAACCACCTGAACGAGAGCTGGGGATTGAGGGCTCGGGAGGCGGAGAGAGGAGTCGGTGTCGAGCAGTCGAGGAAGCAAGAGCACAAGACAGCGAGCGATTATAACAGTCTTCGAGAAGCCGCCAGAGACGTCGATGTGATCGAGGTGGAGGCGAGCGGGCCTTGGAAACTCCGCTGCTACACCATGCCGTTTTATCCAATGTTCCGTTTTCCTCCGCCACGTATCGGTTCTGTTATTAGGGTTTGGTTGAACCAACCGGCGACGGTTCAATCGAACTCGAGCTCAAAGCCGGTTCTGGTGGACAGTCTTCTCCCTAATTTCGTATAATAAATTCGAAAATGCAATAAATTTTAAATAATAATAATAATAATATTTTTTTGTCAATTAAATTAGATCGTATCGACTGTTCTACGTAAGAACACAAATTTACATAGATAATATCGTTGTTGTTTTTACCAATGACTAGTAAAGGTCACAAAGTGTATTGAGCTTTTAATCTTCATTTTCTACATTCACAAAGATCTACTTCGTTATCTTTTGATTAACCGATCGTAAGAGTTGGATATCTGAATGATAAGTTCATCTCACTTCATGAGAACTTCAAACGAAAGAATATGCCACAATTAAGCAAAAAAAAACATTCTTCAATTTGAATAAATGTGATATCCTTCTTACCCATCAAATTTAACAATGATGGATTAAAGTACCATTTGACGGAGCAACTGTATTACCACTCATAGTTCTAATATCTAAATGGAGCATGATTCTCTACAGTGATATTGATAGTAAAGGTCGATTGTCGGTGGCTTCAATGTGAGCACAGGACTGTCTCAACTCTTTTAGAGACCCTGAGTAATTTTTTTATAATGATAACACAATACGAAAGACCATACATCTAGGAGATACTAAAGGTGGTCTTTATCATCTTTAACATACCCAAGTTTTCAACACACAAATAAATCCTCTAGACATAGCTGACTTACTTATCTCTTTCTATTTCTTCAATTCGTCGTCCTAACAGTCTTACATAATCGATTTCACCATCATTTTATAAAGAGATAAATCACTCTATATGTCTATGTAGAGTGTAGGAATGATGAATCACTGTTTATAAATCACTCTTTATAATGATAAATTACACAACAAAAAGAAGAGAGGACTAACTGTTTACAAGGATAAATTATACAACGACGACAAACAATGAATCACGCTTTACAAGTATCTTCTTATCAACATATACTCACTTCTCATCAACAAAAGAATACATAATCTGCAAATAAGCACCTTCAAATCAAACTGAAACTGCCAGGAGCAGGCTGAGAGTAATTAGTCAAGGGATTACCAAAAGGGTTGGATGAGAAAGCCTGAGCATGAGCCAACTCCGGCAGACCGTTCCGGGGACTTGTCATCGTCCTGTTCTGCTGCTGCAGGAGAAAATAGTGCTGCTCTTCCATGAAAGCCATCTGAAGATTGGGTGGTGGTGAAATGTAGTTTGATGCAGCAAATGGATTTGTTGTACCATATATACTTGTTCTCTGTTGTTCTCTAGTTGCATCATCATACAAGCTCTCAAGGAGCTCTTTGAATCCACCAGCCTGCTAACATACAAAGCCAAAAGAATAAACAATGTGATTCCAAAGAAAAATTCTGACATTCTATGAATATTAGAAGGAATTTTGTGACTATGCAAATAATAAGTAGAACGAAAATTAGAAAAGAAGGAAAAGAAAAGGTTGACCAATTTGATGATTTCTTTCTCTGCATTAACAAGGAGTGAGGCCATAAAAAGGATCAAACTGTGAGAGATTCACTCCCAAAGAGAACAACATAGGTTCTTTCATCTCCCCTTCTCACCCTCACAATTAATCTACCTAAAATGGACAGAGAATCGAAAGGAAAACTAAACTCACTAGTTCATATTTAAACCATTCTTTCATCTCCTTTCTCCTTTCCAGCATATACAACAAACTTTTTCTTCCTTTTTAAGTGAATAGCCAGAGAAAACTCTTCTTTTCTTCTCTTTTCTTCCCATCCTTCCACTTTTCCTCTTCAATTTCAAATTCTTTCAAGTAAACATAGTATCAGAATAAGGATACGAAATGACATACCAGTTTCACTTCAGCTGGTTGGTAAGTGTTGCTGCTTGCTGTCGTTACAAGTGCTAACTCCCATTCTGAAGGACCTGTGTATGTCTGAATGATGCCACCAGTAGATTTAGGTTTGGTATCACTACCTGCAAGACAGTAGTAAAATAATGTTTAAATTGAAGCGATACAGATCTATTTTATAAGTAAAGGCAATTCAATCTAAATGCAATAGGAATCTACAACAAAGTAATGAAACTACCAGGTGAAGATAGTGCGAGAGCTAATGAATTTCTATCCTCAAGTTGAGTAGCCATGGAAGTTATTTCATCAAAATCCTGCAACATATCATAATTCCAGTTTCTTTTGATGCCAAATGATCAGAGAAGAAGATATGAAAGTTACCAATAAGTTTGCTATTGTTTCAGACTGAG
Organism: Curcuma longa; assembly: GCF_044706935.1. Lineage (NCBI taxonomy): Eukaryota > Viridiplantae > Streptophyta > Magnoliopsida > Zingiberales > Zingiberaceae > Curcuma > Curcuma longa. Next base: position 9,544,517 of record NC_133869.1, on the reverse strand, counting down.
TTGTAACATCTGGAACTGCCTCTGATTTTTCTACATGCTCAACTGATGAAGGTTTGGCCTCTCGTAAAACAGTTTTCTCTAAACTCTCCTGTGAAGTTTGTTCTTCATTAGTTGACAAGTTCCTCTCTTGGGACTTCTGGCTCAATATCCAATATCCAAGGTGAATATGAAAGTTAATAAATCTATTTTGATAGAATGGCAAAGTAAAAAGAATAGTGGAACAGAAGAATTATCACTTGGGAAGAAATTAAGTACAGAAGATGTAAAACCTCTATTGCTATTCATAAGTAACAGACCAGATTGAGAATCTACTTGTCAGATGGACTGGATGAATTATGAACGTCTTCAAAATGAATAAGAGTTTCTATGACTTGCAACTTTATCATTGATCCTGGGGCCAGACAATCAAGAGGAGGTCTTATGACCAACTAAACAGTTTTGGGGAAATATTGTGGAGAACTGGACTGCCATTGAAGATATGTTAGATTGGATTCTAATGAAACGCAAACTCGTAACAAGAGAAGTGCAGAAGTAACTTGTCTACCTTGTATAATAGGGCAAGGGATGCAGCATGGGTAGAAAATAATCGAATGCAATTAGAAAAATATCCAATCTGATTAGACTCCTACTTAAATTATTTGACCTTCTAAATTACACACCAACTACTACTTAACATCCCAAAAATTAAGCAGTCGTTTATAATCAAAAGAAATAACAGACTCACCAGTGTTTTATTTAGAATAGACCCAATTTGGGTTGTTTCAGTAATGTGTTCCTCCATTGTGGCAAGAAATGATGAAGGTGGCTGTGGAATGCAAACAAAACAATCAGTAATACTACTGAACTAAAAACTTCTAGTCGTCGGTAGAAAAGAAAATTGAAATAATAGAGAATGTCTAAGGAAACCTCTTTAAGGGCAGGAAACTGGAATTTTTTTACTAGCTCCAGACCTTTGCAGACCTCATAGAATTCAGAAAGACTGAGTGCCTATTGATTGCAGAGACAACAGCCATAATGTTTGTTATGGTACTGCAAAAGAATATTAATTCCATAAAAAGGAAAAAAATTGAAGAGAGAGAGAGAGAGAAGTTCATCACAATGTTTAACTTACCAAGTGCCCAGCCCTTTTGTAAATGTCAAGTGCTCTTGTAGCTTCATATCTTGGCATTGCAAAGAACTGCAGTAAGATTAAGAGGACAGTGATAAATCCAAACCAATGGAAGTATCTTTTTTTCCCCTATTAGAAAGCCACTATCATCTATTGGAAAAGTATCACTGAATGCATTACCAAATCAACAAGATTGATTATCCCATCATTCATAGCGCGATAGATTATGAAGCTTTCTTTAATCACCTAAACAAAAGATGTTTTCATATAAAAAACTAATCTGTGATGTAGCAACATCCTGACAGAATTTCAAAGACATGAGAAACAGTAGCAATTGCTTGCTGAAAGCCTGTGGCTTTGAAGAAAAATTACAAACAAATCGTGAACATACCAGAGCCAGGGCATATTGTATAAGATAGTTTCCAAATGCAGCTCCTTCCGGCTATAAGAATAAACCATTTAGTTGTGTAGCAAAAATAAGAAAAGAAAGGTAAATATTGGCATTGACAAGATATATCTTGCTTCCTTCCTTAAACCAACAGAGACTACTGTTAATAGTGATCAGAAAATATTTATTGCCTGGCAACCAATAATGCGAAAAAGCAAATGCTGCAAGGCAAGTAGCTGTTGTAGCAGTTCCTCGCTACCTAAAGTTCTGGTACTAGTATGTTCCTGAATGTTATGAGAGTATAATCAACAAAAAGAAAAGAAAATTAATAAAATCAATAACAACACCAAGAGCTTAAGAAAGCATACTATGTCAGGGACATCCGAAAACCTCCTCGACAGATGTTCTTGAACATCATATTTTAAAATTTTGTAACACTCTAATCGTTCCTCCAGAAAGAGTGCATAAGCCCGGACCCATGAGGAGCAATCCCAAGCTAGAAAACATCCTCAATATCTTCAATGCAACTGCTATATTATATATCATGTGACATATCAAACAGAACAAACTTACCAAGAGAACTGGAATTATCCTTGAAATTGGTCAGGTCAAGGAAATGTGCTTTGTTAGAATAGTGTAATAACTCTTCCCTAAACGTAGAGTCACCTTCTCTAAGTGTCCTGTGGATAACAATTAGTGTCTTCAAAGAGACCTGCAGAACATCACCAGATACAGTGATTCATTTTGATGATCCTATGCCAGCAAAATGCCAACATTTTCATCAGCGAGTGATGTTATCTAGAAACCTAAATTACACTAAAATCATGCTACATCCGTTCTCAACAAAGGAGAATTGACTCTGAAATTTGTTGCTTCTTCTGATTCATTTACTGCACCACAGTCTCTTCATGCCAAATACCAAGACAGTAAATTAATTATCCCAAGGAAACAAAGCAGGTGAGTGGCCAATCTTGTGCAAGCACACGAGACTCGACTTTATGAATTCAATCAGAAGGCACAAATTGAACATGAAGATTACATTGTTTACTGCACACCAGTGCGGAGAAATAGCAAAATGTCATAACATCAAATGGTTGCCCATCAAAGGAGAGAACCGAAATGAACGAACCAATAACCAAACAAACTCACCACCCAATTACGTGTCTTTGCCAATCTCCTAGAAAGTGTGCGCACGCAGTAAGCCACATCGATCCGCGGCAAACTCCCCGAAGCAGAAGCAAAAAACTCTGGACAGAAAAAAGAGCACGTAGCCTTGAACTCGATCAAAATCCTTTCTTTTTTTAAAAAAAAAAAAGATCAAAAGAAAGATAGTAGAGGGGGAAATGATTGATTGATCTTACTTTGAATGTGTCGCTCCTTGGGCGGGCGTTCGACGTGGCTGGTGGCCTTGACAACGGCGACGTCCACGTCCTTGATTCGAGACAAAGCAAATCGACGCCACAAACGCAGCGAGTTAGACTAGGGTTTTTCACAAAGACCTAGTAGATCTGTGAAGTTACAACCTTGAAATTGCTATTGACCGTGGCGAGGCTGAGGGTGGTGGTGTCCTTGAGGGCGCCGTAAGCCTGCCGCCAGCCCTTGAGCGTGCTCATTGATAGATCAATTCGAGAAAAGGAAAGCCCTGATTCGAATTCTTCTCTCTAGAAGCAAATAACAGAGAAGAACGAACTGATTTCCATCGCAGCCACCATTCTCCATTTCTACTCCTCCACCTCCGTCGTCGTCGACGACTACTACTGCTGATCGCCTCCGCAGCGAATAAACTAGAAAAAAAAATTAAGGCTCCGAGTTTTCTACCCGTTTCGCCGGACACCGGTCCAGCGCAAGCAGGATCTGCGGGTCCGCTAGTGGGTCCCTTTCCTTTTGCGAACCAAGAAGCGGAGGTATGTTTGGGTACAGTACAAGTTAAGACTCGCCGAAAACTACATCTCGCGGGAAACGGGTATGGTTTATTAATAAATTTATTTATTTATATTTTATTCAAATATATAAAATAATATATTACTTTATAATTTTAATTAAATGTGATAAATTAAAAAATCAACATGTATTTGAACTTTTACTTTTTTTTTTCTAATTGGCATTATATATCCAAAAACATTAGACCCACTATTTATTGAAAAAAATCACTCTTACAATACATCACAATTAATATTTTAATCAAATTATAAAATAATTAGTATTATATTTGAGTTTTACCTGCTTCTATAGGATTTTGATAGTGTTGATAGTTTGTAATTTAGAGGTATCTCAGTTCTAAACAATATCTTTGCATACACTCAATCTAATTGAATTGGTTACGACAGAAATATAATTACTGAAATAGATAAAAATTCAAATCTCAACAAAATCAAAACAATATCCTCCTTCGTTATGATCAACTACAACTTTTCGATTTACCTCATCACAAATAATTATGAAATCGACCATGTGAAACCGTTAGAATAGACAAATTTTACCTTTTGCTGAAAGCGTACGCTCAGCCTAGCTTTCTCCTAATTTAATTCAAAGACAGTTTCAATTCAAAGACATAAAAGGAAGGTATAAATAAAAAGAAGCATGGCCACTCTCAACAAATATAATATAACCCATAAATTTTAGTTTCAATTCACCATTTCCTTCAAGCTTCAAAGACAAAGTTTTGAACTAGTCATGTCGAGAGGTTTGACAATGTCAAGGATCTATTAAACCATGTTGTTCATTTCCTTCTCGTGTTGCTCTCGTGGTCGCCTTCCTCCGAAATGTGATCCTTAAGTGAGGGTGGTGGCGGCGGTGGTGGCGGCGGTGGCGGCGGTGGTAGATTTATGAATGAAGTATAGGAAGCTCTCCTTGCTTTGCTAGCCATTCGAATTCTTCTTCGCTTATTGAAGGAGTTCTCAGTTTTCGTGAGGTTGTTTGTACTCATGTTGCCCATGTCTAACAAACTTGAGAAAGACTTGGATTTACCGGAGAAGAAGCCCGACAATCCTCTCCTGCAACAATAAATCGGAATGCAACCGATTGATCTAAGACAACACACCAGAAGTATATAGAATTTCAAGTTGAGTCAGAAGGGGATTACTTACTTGGTAGGGAGGGAGTCTTCCAAGGAACCCAAACATCTAAAAGCTCCATTCTTGGCCTGGCTCTCCACCTCTCCTTTGCTCTCCTTTTCCTCCTCTGAAGAGGTCAATGGCGACAACAATGGCTCACCTCCGATGGAAGAACTCTTGATCAGCACCTCATCCTCCTCCTTGCCTCGAAGGCTAACCTGGTCCTTCATCTCCATTTCTTCCTATGCCTCCTCACTGTGAGAACAATACCTTGAGAACGACACTCATCAACTATATGTAAGGCACATTTGCTCAAGTCATAGTTTATGTTGATTTAAAAGTGATTAAACACAATCACACACCAGAAATGTTGCCAATTACAGGATAAGGTTTGTCTCAATCTGTAGCAGCCCCACATCACATAATTATTGCACTTAATTCTCTCCTTATCTCTATCTCTCATGCATAAGTGATTCCTGTTTATTAAGCTACAAAGCACACTGTTAATAATAACTACAGGGTAAGGTTTTATCTCCGTGATTGTGTTCTAGATTAGTGTTTTAAAACTATGGGTTTGGATTAAAGATATGTTTTTTTATTTAATTAGTGAGTTAATGTCTTCTCTTGAGGAATTCCAGCACATTAATCAACTAATGTCTGCCTAACTAACTTAGATAAATTTACTTCCACTAGAAAACAGCATAATAAGCTTGCTTGAGATAATTTATTTTCGCTTTCTGCCTGAAAGTACAAGTTATGCTCTTTTGCTGTTCTTGAATGTACAAGTTCCTAGCAAATTATCATTAGGCTTTGACTTTCTTAAAGAAGTATGAACCTACATAAGCAAATTTTGAGACACAAGCCTTTGATTCAAAAGACCATATTTTCCTTGTTATATTTCAAACTAAGTCAAATAGTAACTTAATGGGCAAATGAGAGTAAATCAATAAGCCAAATTTATTGCTAAAAGATTAATGGTTATGTACGAAGGCCTAGGTTTAGTCTCCATTGCCATTGTATGCTATATCACAACATTAATAATTTCAAGATTCTTCATGGTAAAAACAACAAAAGATAAAAGAGGAAGACAGTAATTAAGTAGGCTATATAATCTAATAGTGATATAATTTCTTTTCATCGAAAGGAAGAACGAAATTACTAGAGTTGATGACCACCACTCGGCTTGCATCGACATGATGTTGCACACTTGTTGTCTCCACTTGGGGCATGACGGCACATCAATTAGCCATTTCTTTTATCTAGCATCAAATTTTTACATCTACCAACCATTTGTAGCAGCTATAATTAAATCATGACCTCTGATGTCCCTGCAACAAGAGAAATTGGTCCAGTTACTGTGCCTCCCATGTATAAGAAAAGACAATGCATCTTAATTAGGTTTCTAGTTTGTGTTGTAACAAGTGGAAGCAAGGCAACTGTTTTGTCTAGGCACAAAAGGAAGGAGAAAGGTACCTGACAAGTAATGTTGATGGGTACATACATTATAGTAGTTGTCGCTGATTGCAAACCATGAGACAAGCACATAAACTTTGAGAAAATAGACAAAAAGATTAGAGAAGATATTTCTTTAAAAAATAAAGAGAAAGAGGAAAAAGTTCATGCTTAGGGAATAAAATGTAGAGCAATTCAACAAAATCCTGTTGCTTAGTCCTTTACTGCAATACCTCACAACAATGTTTCAGTAAACTTTACATTTTTCTTTCCTCTTTTCCTGTAAGACTCCACAGAAAACCCAGTGACAAATGAATGTTTGAAACATTCATAATCAAATTACAATAAGGTCTGTCCAATATCTTTTAAGGATGAGAAGTTTGCATAGGAGGAAAGAAAAAGAATCTGATTTTTATTGAGGACTGTCACTCAAGTAACCTTGTGCATCGTCGGCAGCTTCATTTCTATTCAAGCCTGTTTCCAAGAGAAAACCAAAACAAAGTCAAAACAAAATACAACAAATGGCAAATTAACATGATCATTATGCTTATGTGCACTGCATTCAAATCTTCAGAGTTAAAGACTATACGAAATAAAATGACTAAACCAAGATCAAATCATTAGAATGATGCTGTTCAAATAAATTAGATGTAGTCCCTTGATTACATCAATTCCAGGTTTAGGCATGGTTGAAGTAAACTACAGCACTGAAGGAGACAGTGGTCAAATGAAAGCACTTTTCTGACATGGTTTACTAACACTGCCACTTTGATGTTGGCTACAGTTCACACACACACGAACATTATGGGTACCACCTCGCATCATGGGATTGACAACCACTTTCGTGTCATCAGAAATTATCATTGCTTCCTGGAGTTCCTTTCTGGTCCCAACAAGACTTGAGACAAGAAATTATCAGACAACAATATAATAGTTAACATGGGGATTTTTTTTTTCAAAGAAACTCTCGTAAAAGCAAATACAACAACATCAACAACCAAGTCTTATCCTACTAGGTGGGGTCGGCTATATAGATCCTTTTACGTCATTGGACTCTATCCCCTACTATATCATCATCTATACTTAAATAAATTTTATTTTATTTTATTGTTGTTAATCAAGTCTTTTTTGATCTTCCTCTTCCTCGTTTGATGTGCATATTTGTCATAGTTTCACATCGTCTAACTAGAACATTTATTGGTCGTCTAAGTACATAAATGTACCATCTTAAACGTATCTCTCGGAGTTTTCCTTCAATAGATGCAACTCTGATTTTCTCTCTAATATTCTCATTTCTTATTCTGTCCATCCTCGTATGTCCACACATCCACCTTAACATCCTCATCTATGCAACTCTCATCTTCGCTCATGTGCTAAAGTCATAACCCAACATTCAACATATATAACATAGCAGGTCTAACCGCCGTTCTGTAGAACTTCCCTTTAAGTTTTAGAGATATTTTATAATCACATAAAACACCCGACGCTCTCCTCCATTTCAACCATCTTGCTTGTATTCTAAAAGCAAATAAGGTAACATATTTTCAAAGGTACTTCCTGTTATACTTTAGAAATTATTAAGCATAATTCATTCTAAAACAATAATAATCCCTTGGGATAAGAGCCATTTTTCATGAAAAGTAGGGTTCAAACCAAAGATTTGATCCAAATTTAATTCCTATAACCAGGTTCATATTATTAAGCTTAGAAATTAAATAGTAATGCTAAATCTTGAAAAAAGCTTAGTCTATGGTACACATCTGTGAATGAATGTGGCTTTGATTTGTTCGTGTAGTGAAAATTCCAGTCAACCAGGAAGCATATGCTTTCACAGGACAAATTGGAATAGCATATAGAATATCATGCCTAAAACATAACCAACAAAAAAAAAATACATATATAGTTCAACTTAAGGAATGCTTCATTATTCTCAAGATATGAATTCAAGGCAAAAAGTAGCAACCAAGTGCCAAACCACTGGCAAGTCCAAATCTGAAGTACATAAACCAGCTGCTATGTAAGTAGTAATAAGACAGCAAATACAGGCATCATTATACCCATTTTATTAAACCCTGACCTGTTAATCCATTCTAAAAATAGAAACACTACGTGAGCAACCACCGGCTACACCCTTTGTGATAAGCAACCACCTGCCCTCCTCACGAGGAGCTGCCGCCTGCACCCCCTCACGAGGAGCTGCTGCCTGCCTCCTCATGACCAACCAAAGTCATTCGCCAATCCCTTCCAATTGCAACTGTTTATTGGCACTTTCCTTCCATCATTCTTCCCTAAATTTATATCTGGAGCACCTCCTAGTCACACCATAAGGAAACATAGCCCCTTTGTCCAACATGTGTGTGACTTGAACAGCTTGGTGAGGTTGCATCCCTGTTGATTTGCGCAAACAGCAGGTAGTCTCTATCATACTTCGCCTTCACTCATGCAGCATCAAGTGAATCTGCAGTAAGCATTGTTTTCTAAGAGAGGAACCTGAAATTAAGGGTTGACGTGATGTTCCTTTTCTTGTTATTAAATAGTTTCCTCATATTCATACTTTTGGAATGCCATTTGCAAGGTATCACCGTGGAGTTTTCATTGAGAACCAAATTGATTTCTGCTTGCAAGTTCATCCAAGAGGTAGGATCCACCCTTTTACTGGAAGGGTGATTCTGATGAGATTAGAGGATCGCCACGAGAATCTCATCAGAATCACGAACTGATTTGTAGACATTTTTTGGAATGCCATTGCAGACACTAGATTTTACTCCATGAGAAGATTACCACGAGCTAATTTATCACTTTGCAGAAAGTGCAATTTGTTCATATAGTCTAAACAAGTCATGAAAACAGATTGAGTATATTTGAAGAAAGATTTCATGGCAATCAAATGGGATGCTAAGGGTTGGTTTAGTAACTCAACTAAGAAGTTTATATTTGAAGATAGATTTCATGGAACCTAATGGGATGCTAAGGTTGGTTTAGAAACTCAACTAAGAAGATTATAAGGAGATAAATATGAGGCCGTGCTTCGTTTCCCTGAATATATAAATGTAAAGCCAAAAAGGAAGAGACTATGACCGCACAAGGTTTGTTATACAAAAGCTAATTGCTTACAAATTATGACCATTGTTTTAAAAAGCTACCACATAAGCCACTAATGCAGTTGCATATGCAATGAGGAATTACATCACATCTCCTTATAGTCATATAAATCTTATATTACCTAAACCAATCACTGCATGTGAATGACAAAGTCATATAGTTAAATTGATTTATCAACTAGTTTTGCCAAATAGACAAAAAAAAATATTTTATTCATGGTAGTCATGATTGTGATCCAGACCATCAGATCTTATAAGCTTAAGAACTAGATTGGCCTAAACAATAAAAGTTGTTAGGTAAGACCTAAATAGTGCTAGGATCTTACAAATCTACAATCCAATCCTATGCTTCCTCATCATTCCTACATAGGATCTTGACTAAAATAACCTTGCCTAGGTGGAACAAATTTACTTATAAACATTTTTAAATGTGATGTTCACTAAAAGTAAATAATTAATTTTATGCCATGTTGTTTGAAAAAAAAAAGTTGAAATTACATGAGATTCTTGAAACTCCTAACTAAAAAAATGTTTTTTAAAAGTTTGTCATTCTTATTAAAGTTACTCATTACGTAAAGATATTTGAATGATTCATATGAAAATTTTTAATTATGCAACATGCATCACGATATTCGAATGATAAGTATAAAATGTTCACATTATTATTATTATATATCAAAATATAATACATATGATAAATCATAAATGTAACTTGCAATCCTACAATCTGAATTGATAGACCTCTTCCTAAATAGGATCACAATCCTAACTTGATTTTATTGATTGCTAGGTCAACTAGTAAATTTTCATTTATATGGATCATGTTGGTTGGTCAACATGCATTGTTCTATGTTAAATATTTTGTGTTATATGCATTGGTTAAGTTCATATGAAAAAATTGAACAGAGTTATGTTTTGGATGATTGAGCACAAGTCTTGTTTATATTTATTTCTTAGGTTGATTAATTTGATATATTATATTATAGAGGTAAATTTGTATTGTTTGACACAATAGTATTTATTAATAATATTTTAAAAAAAATACAAGTGGTTTCTTCATTATGTAGTAGTTCAACTGCATACCTCATGCATACGTTTCTGAAACTTTGCTTATGAGTTAAACTACGTGGATATAATTGAGTAACAAAGTCAAAACCTCCTAAATACTAAATTTGATCTGGTAACACGTTAATAATCAACAAGCATGCAGCTTAGATCATTTTTGCATTCAGTCCAGATATTGGAAAATAGAAGGCTTTTTTTGGTATTAACTGACCTCAATAATAATAACTATATCCAGACAGAAAATTTAAAATGACTTCTCTCTGGATTCTGATATTTCCAATAGATCTCAACATAACAATGGCTTACAAACACCACAGCAAACATGAGACAATGGTGTTTAAGATTCATATCAACTATAAACAGAACTGTGCTACTTTTAGCATTTAGAAGGAATAAAACAAGAACTAATCTCGTACGAAACTGATGTTTGCGAGATAGAAAAATGGCATCAACAACTAATCGATGATTAGAGCAGAAACGGAGAAAGATCTATAGAAGCAAAAATTGCTTCTTCAAAAAGGCGTTCGACAATATAAAAGCCCTGATTTCTTGAGCAGAAAAAAATATTGTTTTTCCTCAAACAAAAGGATCAGGATATGGGCGACGAGCCGCTCTTACCTAATGCGTCTTTCTCCGAGGGTGCGGCTTTTCAGCCGCCAATCTGTAGATCCAATAAACCTAGAAACACGGCAAATCGAAAGAGGATTAAGATCGCCTGGTCATCTCCACAGAAGAAGAGGGAGCAAGATCGACTCGCGTACCAAAGCGGAGACGTGAGCAACCAATAGGACAACCACGAAGAGAGGAGCTGCATCCAGTATCCACGGTCCCGATGTGCTCTCCGCCATCGCCCAAACCCTCAACCCCTCCAGTTGGAGTTCGGAAGAGAAATCGTGCTACGTTTCTGAGACCGAGAGGAGATGGGGAAGAAGGATTCTTGTTTCTGATCAAACTTGTCGATCCGCACCCTGAGAAATGAGAAATGAGAAAATTGTTAAACAAGCAGACAACCTATCTATCAAGCTAGAAAATTTTCCAAACCGTACTTTTATATTTCTGAAATTCCTAAATTGTCCCTCCACTCCACTCTCAGCTGCTGTATGAAGCACTTTTATCGACTTAGGATATAATTGAGTTGGATAAAATAAAATTATAGAAATAAATAAGGATGTGAATTTTGATAAAATTAAAATAATATCTTTTTTTATCATGGTCAATTATAATTTTTTGATTTATTTTCGTATAGATGATCGTAAGATTAATCGTATGAAACCATTAAAGTGACAGATTCCACTTTTATTATCGAAATGAAGCACTTTTATCATTTCCAAGACATAATTGAGTTAGTTACGATGAAACAGAATTACAGAAGTAAACAAAGATTTGAATCTCGATGAAATCAAAATAATATCCTTCGTCGTAGTTAACTTTTCAATTTATCTTCTCACATAAGATCGTAACACTAATCGTATGAGACTGTTGGGACATATTTCATCTTTTACATAAATGAAACATTTATATAATTTTAAATAAATGAAAATATCATTATCATATAAAAATTATTTTTAATTTTAAATAAGAGACTAGGTCAGAGTATAAATGGCTCGATCCGGTTTTACTCCATTATTATTATTATATTATTATTATTATTTAATTTCCGTTTGAAACAGTGGATGAGTGGCTCACCACATGCCCATCGCATTGCCCTGCTGGTCAAGGCTCCACCGCTGACCTTATCCGAAAGTTCATCGCGGCGGGCCCGCCCCTCCCACACCCGTTTCATCCGACGTGGCGCCACCGCCCAAGGCGGGGATCCATTTCTAGCCCCTCCTCCTCCTCCGCCTCGACAACCACCACCACCTCCTCCTCCTCCTCCACCGCCTCTCTCCTCTTCATTTCGATCGAGAAATCAAATTTCCCAAAAAAAACACAAGACCCTTTTTCCCTCCACCGACTCTTCCTGTTCCTTTCTACTCAAATCGGCACTTGGATTCAGAAAAGAAAAAAAAAAAAACAAGATCTGGATCGGGAACGATGGAAGGAGGCGGCGGCGCCGGAGGGGCAATTGACGAACTGATCCAGAGGCTGCTGGAGAGCAAGAACAAGGGCGGCGGCAAAAAGGTGCATCTGAGCGAGACGGAGATCCGCAGCCTCTGCTCCGCCGCGAAGGAGATCTTCCTCGCCCAGCCCGTCCTCCTCGAGCTCGAAGCCCCCATCAACATCTGCGGTACAATCTGAATCAATCAATCCCTTATTTGCTTCGAGAAATTAGACATCAGGAATGAGAAATCAGAACGCGTGGTGGATTGATTCATCAGGGGATGTGCACGGGCAGTTCTCGGACCTGCTGCGGCTGTTCGAGTACGGGGGGCTGCCGCCCAGCGCAAACTACTTGTTCCTCGGCGACTACGTGGATCGGGGGAAGCAGAGCATCGAGACGATCTGCCTGCTGCTGGCGTACAAGATCAAGTACCCGGACAACTTCTTCCTGCTGCGGGGCAACCACGAGTGCGCCTCCATCAACCGGATCTACGGGTTCTACGACGAGTGCAAGCGGCGGTTCAGCGTCCGCCTCTGGCGCCTCTTCACCGACTGCTTCAACTGCCTCCCGGTGGCGGCGCGCATCGACGACAAGATCCTGTGCATGCACGGGGGGCTGTCGCCGGACCTGCAGGCGATGGAGCAGATCCGGGAGATCGAGCGCCCGGTGGACGTGCCGGACCAGGGTCTGCTCTGCGACCTGCTCTGGTCGGACCCCGACCGAGAGATCAGCGGCTGGGGGGAGAACGACCGGGGCGTCTCCTACACTTTTGGGGCCGACAAGGTCGCCGAGTTCTTGCGGAAGCACGATCTCGATCTCATCTGCCGGGCTCATCAGGTAAACTTCCATACTTTCTCCTTCCATTCCCTGTAAACAATGAATCGAATCTATCGTTGACTATCTTTGCCGGAGAGAGCGGGGTGGCCAGAGCTTGAGTGCCGAGAGCCGAGTGCCAACCGAGAATCGAGGCGAGACGAGTGGCCGAGTTGCGGAGCTGAGAGGCCAACTGTGGAGACGAATGGCCGAGTGCCAGAGGTCGGCTGTCGAGCCGAGTAGGCCGAGATGCCGAGCCGAGTGTCAACTGTCGAGACGAGTGGCCGAGTCGAGAGTCGACTGCCGAGACGAGTGGTCGAGATGTCGAGACGTCGAGAGGCGAGATGGATGATGCCAAGGCCTGCGTTCAACGCAATTTCTTTAAAACAGATTCGTCCCTTCCGACAGTGCTTAAAAGTCATAACGGACGTCTGTTTCCCAAGATATAACGGCAGAACCGGCAAAACAATCAAGCACAGATCGTTACCGACGAACCGATTACACCCAAAGGCTATCTAGGATCGAGAACACACTTACCGTGGTCTCCCATTGCTTCCTCTTTTATAACCTCGCAACATATCTCCTATTAATTGGAGATCACAAGTTACCTTGCGGGTAGTGCAATTCAAACCCTGAATTTGCACTCTCCTTGCGTACCCACGCATAAGAGAGAGCCTTCCCTATGTATTTGTTCACAACAACAATACTTGTGATACAATATAAACCAACTAAGTTGCCCCTCAACTACCAATGTGAGACTAAAACTCCTCCATATGAAGGTCTTTTCCATCCTTTCAATTCTTTGTTTTCATTCACATTTCCAACATCTATTTCATAGAATATTGCAAGTTAGTATTTGGATGAACCTTGAGGTGATGGTGCAGGTTGTGGAAGATGGGTATGAATTCTTTGCAGACAGGCAGCTGGTGACGATCTTCTCGGCCCCCAACTACTGCGGAGAGTTCAACAACGCTGGTGCCCTGATGAGCGTGGATCCAAGCTTGCTCTGCTCCTTCCAGATCCTGAAGCCATACAGAGCAAAGGGCCAGGTGAATGACTGACCTGAATCCTGATCGTTGTAGGGATGAAGCAACTGAGCTCTGGTTGTAGGGATGAAGCTGTTTGCTTACCATTTCCATTCAAAAGATTGTTTTTGATATCATTTGTTGCAGCCAGTTACTGATGCGAGCAGATATGTAACTCGAAAACTGTATATACAGAAATTTCCCAGGAGTAATTCATTTGATGTTACTGTGAGACGTCACAGTTTTGCTAAACAGATGTTGTAATCATGAGATGTAGCTGACTAAGATCAAAACAATGGTTAAATAAAAACATTGTTTTGTTGATGTTCATTAGGAAGGAATTCGATAAAAAACATGTATATTGAACCCCTTGAAACTTAAGAAAGGGCATAGCCTAAGTTAGTACCAACTTACACACTAATGCTCTAGTTTGGATGGGATGAGAGACGAAGATTTATTAACTGAAGTATTTATTTTCTCCGTGTTTGGGAGGAAGAGAAGATTTATTAACGTAACATGTGTTACTTTATTTGAGAGGAAAGGAACAAGAAATGAAAGTTAAATATATAAAATTATAAAAATATCCTTATAAAAAGTATTTAGTAATTTTTGTTCTGACCAATCACGAGTTTGATTAAAGAGTCGAAGAAAGCGATTATGATATTCTGTTATTGTGATGATATGTTGAATTTTGGATAATTTCTCGTCTGCATTATTATACTCTTGAGGTGTAAAACGAGTTAGAAGATCATCTACAAACTCTTCCTATATTATAGATCTATGACATGACATATATAATTGATACCATCGGAAAGCCTCTCCATCCAGATGCAAAGAAGCTATTTCGACCTTCGAATCATTTGATGTGTCATGTAGAATAAAATATCTTTCTACTTTAGAAATAAATCCAATAGAATCTCTACTTCGCCAACAAGGGAATTCATCTTCATAGGATTTTCAATTTGTCATAATATGAAATTAACCTTGCTCTAATTCCAAGTTGATAGGAACCTGTGTCCTATCTTGCGAAAAATTGAAGAGAAAAAATAAGAACGGGGATAAACGATCACTTCGAGAGGATTGACCTTCAATAATCAATAGAATTGATTAATCAAAACAATTTACTTCATTGCTTTTTAATGAATCCTTTTACCTTCATCATTTGCAGAGTTTGAAGTCCTTCTAAAGCATGAACGACTGATATGGTCATAGAGTCATCTTGTACTTCGTTGATGTCTTCTTGTGTTTCAACTTCATTATCTTTTTTCTCAGAGTTCTCTATTGGTTCAATCATTAATAGCCGCCTCTGCTTACATTGATGACCACGATGTCATTTTTCATCACAATGCCAACAAAGTCCTTTTGTCATTCTTTCCTTGATCTCTTCTTTTGTTAGTTTGCGAGTTGTTGAGAATCGAGGTGTGTTTTCATGAATTACCTTGTTATTTCTTCTTCCTTCCTCATATATCTTTTCTTCTTGTAGTCGTGCAAAGGATAAGGCTGCCTTCATGGTGTAGGGTTGATTCATTTTCACTTATAGTCGTGTGTCAGGGTGAAGTCTTTCAATAAAAGTGTCTAATAATTGTTTTTCGGACCAGTCACGAGTTCGATTAGAGAGTTGCTCGAATCGTCCTTGGTACTCCAATACGGTTGTAGTCTGACGAATTTTAGCTGACTCTCCATCAATATTCTCATACTCGGAGGGACCAAAACGATTGAGGAGTTCTTCTTAAAATTCTCCCATGTTGGAGGTCCATGGCATGTCTCAAGCCAGTCATACCATTGGATGGTGTCACCTTCAAGATTTATAGATGCTAGTTCTACCTTTACATAATCTGAGGTGTTGTGGAAACGAAAAAAATTTCAGCCCTTGAAATCCATCCAATCGGATCGTCGTTATCCCAACGGAGAAATTCCACCTTCATACATGGAAGGTTGTGCTCTCGATCTTTATATGAGTTAGCTCTGCGGTTGTATTGTTGTTGTTGAGATTGTGGTTTTGCCCCCCCCCCCCCTTTTAATTGGGTTGCTTGAGTTGAAGTTCTCATCTAAACTATCCTTTAATTCTTGTACTATTGTGACCAAGGTTGCCACCGTTTTTTCTAGTTTATTCATTTGCATCTCGTGCTTGGCTTCAAATTCTATAGCCCATTTGTTGTCGGGTTGAACTCCTCCTATAATCGCATCAAAATAAAGCAAAGCAATCTAGAGCATTCTTCTGTGCTAATTCAGACAACAATTAGGTGTATACTTGTTTGTGGCATAGCTACTGGGACAAATTGTAATATTGTAAGATACTAAACAAAAGGTTCATCACCCAGAACTAAACAAAAGGTTTTGCACATGATCAAAAAAGGAAGAATGTGCTCTTGTTGCCATGTAATCCGTAACTGCTACTGTTGAGTCTACTGTGGGATGCCTAGAAAAGAGCTTAAACTAGCTTGGTAATACCCATATGTTCTTTCACAAAACCAACCATGAGGATGCTTGCAAAATCCTTCCACCTCATACCTACACTTTCTCCTTTTTGTAGACCAGTAACTGTGAGGACATCTCCTACAAGAATCTTGGTTTTATGGAAGAATTACTTAGTCTAAGTAAATTTCCTAGGATGGTTTCTTAGCAGTAAGGCCTTAATCACATAATGTCATAGCTGAGTCTGCTGAAGGTTCTCGTTCGATCAATGGTCCCAGCCTAGTACTATTTTAGTTGATAAACCTGCTGATGATGGCTATAATTGGCGTAAATATGGCCGGAAGATGGTAAAAGGCAGTGAATATCCTAGTAGTTAGTAGAAGTGCAGCCATTTGAATTGTCCAGTCAAGAAAAAAATAGAGCATTTTGTAGATGGGTAAATTATCGAGATAGTTTATAGGGGACAGTATAATCATCAGTATCCAGCGCCAAATAAGGTT
This sequence comes from Curcuma longa, assembly GCF_044706935.1. NCBI lineage: Eukaryota > Viridiplantae > Streptophyta > Magnoliopsida > Zingiberales > Zingiberaceae > Curcuma > Curcuma longa. Next base: position 9,527,556 of record NC_133869.1, on the reverse strand, counting down.
GCAAGGGTGCAAACATAGTCCCACATCTAAAATACATGAAAAAATCATGGGGTTAAAAGGATGAAAAGTATCTTCATTGGTATGAGGCCTTTTGGGGAGAGCCCAAGAACAAAGCCATAAGGGCTTAGGCCCAAAGTAGACAATCATGTCATTGTGGAGATATTTTGATTTCATCCGTACTAACAAGTGGTATCAGAGCGAGACCGCTCTTTGTCTCGCTCTTCACCGGACTAACCGTCGGATGAGCCATGATTCAGATCTAATCATGTGGTTTGAACCTTAAACAAAGGAAGTGGGTGCTCCAGTGTCTGAATCAAGAGGATCAGACACCAGGTGAGAGGTCCTAGTAGGTCGGATGGACCGAGGGGCAAAAAGTCCTAGTTGCGACTAGGTGGGAAGTCCTAGTAGGTCGGGTGGACCGAGGAGTAAAAAGTCCTAGTGGGTCGAGGATTCTGACATAAAAAACGACACGATGTTGAAGGGGGATTGTTGGGTTGTAAGGGTGCAAACATAGTCCCACATCCAAAGCGCGCACATGGAAAAGATCATGAGGTTAAAAGGATGGAAAGTATCTTTTGGTGAGAGCCCAAGAACAAAGCCACGAGGGCTTAGGCCTAAAGTGGACAATATCATGTCATTGTGGAGATATTTTGATTTCATCCGTACTAACAATAAGTGTTCTGGGAGTTTTCCCCTGGATCAAATCACTGATAGTCTTAACAATCATGCTACACCTGAATTGAGTTTTCATGATCCTCATGCTAACCTCAGAATATCAAATGAAATATCTGCTGCAACGTCAGCTCCTTAAATGGACCGATAATCCTACTATGAGATACCTGATCAATTATCTGGTTATGGTGACAATGAAGAAGCATCTGAAATTAATGGCAATAGAAGGGGCAACCAGAGTAGCAATGCTAAAAGACAGTAAGTAAAGTAGCATCTACATACTAACCCTTCATTTATATATACATATTATACTCTTCAATTTATGGATTATATTTCTACTAGTTGACAGGAATGTATCTGATTGTAATCAAAACCCACCCAACTTCAGAATCTTGGATCATTGTGCAAACAAGTGAGGTTGATCTTTTGGATAATGGTTACAGATGGCCCAAGTATGGGCAAAAAGTTGTGAAAGGGAATCCCCATCCAAGGTAACACCACATCTAACATGATTCAGCCATTTGTATGAGAAAACATTATTGAAATTCACCATCAAGTTCAGACTCAATAGATTCTGAATCGTCGTTATTCAGATCCAATAGAGGAATCAAGGATGAGAATCTCTCAGATGCACAATGTAAACTCATCACCTACAAAGAAGTTTGTAACAGGAATGATGAAGTTTGCATCACTAGCCTTCGACTTAAGGGACTCCCGAATGATGAAGTTTGTAACAGGAATAACAAAGAAGGCATTCTGATAAAGCTAAAAGAAAGAACTTGAGGGAAACAAACTAGAGAAAACAGTTAGCTAACTATTGGTTTTATAAAACTGACTTTTGTATAACTTAAAAGTCAAATCTTAGATACATAAAATAAAAGTCAGCTAAACCAACTCACCTTTTTGGCAGGTAAGAAAATGCTGCATTGTATTACCAAGTGATTGCTTTTAATCTAAAGCAAACATGTCTTTTTTTGTGTTCTGATTATAGTGATTCAGTTGACTAATCTACATAGGCTATAGCTGTATAAATGTAAAAAATGTCGATCTTGCATGCAGATTTACTACTAAATCAATAATTAATTATTCAACCTAATTGGTGGTTTCTATGAACAGGTCTTCTTCTGCGACAAATTAAGGATTACTGGCGTGTTTCTTTGCTTGCATCGACACTGTTATACAACAGAGTCGATTCCAGTGATGATGCTTCAAGCATACAATTTGATAACCAATATTCCTCCCTAGCATTTTACACAGATTCCTCCATGTGCACCATTGGTTTGAGAGGGTTACCATCTTCATATTCAATTAATCTTGCCAACTTTTCCTTGAGAAGATCAACCTTCTTTTTAGGTGCCGGAGTGTCTTTTTTCCCAAACACCATATCCCTGAAAGAAGCCTTCTGTACCTCCATAGATGAGTCAGTGCCACCATGCACCACTAGAGCTCTCCATCGCCATATCCAAACTGTGATTTGTAGAAGAAGAATTATAAAATTACTGGTTCGAATATTGATGGTGTTTGGTGTAATGACGAAGTGAATTTGAAAAATGAGGGCTTGGTTTTCTTCAGAAGATTGTTCCAATCAAATGATCAATGTAATCCCAGCAGTCTTTCTCTTCATTGTATTCCTAAAATTGATCAAGAACTCTATAATTTGCTTCTTAGTCCGGTTTCTTTCAAAGAGGTCAGGGATGCTGTCTTAAGTATGGCTCCATATAATTAAAGCACCAGGTCCGGATGATTTTCAGCCAGTGTTTTGTAGGAATTATTGACATATATATAGTTGGTAAAAATGTTTGGGACTTTATTGCCAAAGCCTTTTCTAATGGTTGTATTGAACAACATCTTTCAGAAACACTCTAATTCTTCCAATTCCAAAGGTTGATGATCCAATGAGCCTAAAGGATTTTAATTAGACCAATTAGTCTTTGCAATATCTTGCTCAAACTAATTTCTAAGATCCTTGTTCGTCCCTTATTTGGATGGTTTAATTGGCTCTCTTCAGAACAGTTTAATTCCCAATAGAGGTACAACATATATATAATGCCTCGATTGCGCAAGAAATTGTTCATCAAATGCATAAAAAGAAGTGTAAGACTAGTGTTATGGAGGTGATGAATAAGACCCAAGGGATCCAGTCCGGGTTTAACCCAAGTGGATGGCTCGGTGCCATGCCCGACTCCCGAGTGGATCTGTCCGAGTTAGTTCTCAAGGATTTGTCCGAGTCAGTTCTTGACTCGCGGCTCACGACCCCTTCCTCCGGGAGCCGAGTCCCTCTCCTCATTGAAATCCACTTGAATCGGGAACTCAGGGTCAACACCTTGAAGTCCGAAGTGGCGTCCCGAGCCGAATCCTTACCTGAGCTAAATCCTCACCCGAGCTTTCTCACCGACTGATTCCTCTTACAAACCCGAGAGCTCTCAGTCGGCTCGACGCCTTCGTCCGCATCCTAAATTGGCTCACGCCGAATGGCCATCGCGGTGCCCGACTCCATCACTCCCATCATTCCTTCTGACAGTCTCATACTCCGTAATTATGATCGCCGCCCTGACACCCACGTGCGAAATGACCTTACGATCATAGATCAACGATGGGACCTTCATTCTGATCATTCCATATCTTCCTGACAAGATCATACTCAGGGATGAGACGCTTTCTTTAATTAAGATGGGATGCCTCATTTAATTGAGATGAGATATAAGACTTCCTCATTTCGCATATATAAGGACCACTCCCCTCCGCAGCCAGGTATACGCACACGCACGCGAGAACACACTCACTTGCTTATTATTCTTCTTCTGCTTATTCGTCTTTCTTTTCTTTGCTGACTTAAGCATCAGAGTGGTCGCGCAAGGGTACTCCCTGTCCTTCTTGCTCACGGTTGCTCTGTTTGCAGGTCCCGGAGATTCAACACCTTCGATCCCGCTCCATTCTGGTGAGGAGACACGGTCGGTGACACGTCCTGGAGCTGATCTCGACAGGAACAACTAGTTTTCTCATGTTTATACTCAATGTTCTATATCTCCAATTGAGTTTGTTGGAGTTAATGACAACGAAAATAACAATGATAATCATAAATTGATTTCCAATAACAAAAACTTATTTGTATAATTACTAAGATTGCACACTATATTCTATGATCATATATATGTTGGAATACAATCAAAGTCCCACATTAAAAATACATGAAAAAGATCCTAGGATTATAAGATGGAAAATATCTCATTAGTACGAGGCCTTTTGGGTAAAGTCCAAAAATAAAACCATGAGGGCGTGCGACCCAAAGTAGACAATATCGTACCGTTGTGGAGATATATATGGATTTCATCTGTTATAACAGTGGTATCAGAGCTCCTAATAAAGGGTCCGTTGGGACCGTTAAGGGGACGGATCCATTGGGATCCGTACCAATAAGGGTCCGTTGGGACCATTAAAGGGGAGGCTCAGATATCAATATAATACGAGGCCTTTTAGGTATAATCCAAAAATAAAATTAAACCATGAGGGCATGGGCCCAAAGTGGACAATATCATACCGTTATGGAGATATATATGGATTCTATCATTTTTAACAGTGGTATTAGAGCGGGTCCATGTGGTGGGAGCCCCATTAAAGGATTTGTTAGGATCGTTAAGGGGTCGGGTCCATTGGGACCCATACCAATAAGGGATCCATATGGTGGAAGTCCCATTAAGGGGGAGCTCCCAGTGGTCTTTTGTTTGAAGGGTAGATTATTGAAATACAATCAAAATTCCACATTGAAAATACATGAAAAAGATCCTAGGATTATAAGATGAAAAATATCTCATTAGTACTAGATCTTTTGGGTAAAGCCCAAAAATAAAACCATGAGTGGATAATATCGTATCGTTGTGGAGATATATATGGATTCCATCTAGATCTAACATTGGTATCAGAGCTAAGGTTACGTTTTTCGTATTACATGATGTACAATATCGTGTGATTGTGGAAAATTTCATGATTTTCTTTCCTACGTTCCAAAAATTTCATGATTTTCTTTCCTACATTCCACACACATGGAAATTTAGAAATTTTCAAAGTTTTTTCTCTTCTGGCCACGTTTTCCCACATTCCAAAAAAAACGTGGAAGACATTTTCCACGTTAAAGAGTTTTTTTTTGTTTTTGTCCAAAAAAATGAAAGGGCGTTTTCCACATTAAAAAAAATAATAAAAAATTATTATTATTATTTTTGGAGATCGTGGGAACCTGAATAATTTTTTTTGGGTCTATCTATCACATAAATCGAATTATTATGTCGGTCCAAAGGAAGACACATTAGCTATGTTTAGTGCATTTTATGTCAATAGATGTATGTCTATGTTAAAAGTAATTGGTCCAAAGAAAAATTACTTTTATGCCAGATATATGTTTAAGATAACTTACAATTATAAAACAAATTTATTTTGTTCAGATCATGCATGCACAAAATATGTCGGCTCCAAAGGAAGACATATTGAGTGGCTGATTAAGGTTGTTGTAAGTTATGGATTAATATATAACTCATATAAAGTGTCGAATTATGCGCATAATGAGTCGGCCCAAAGGAAGACTCATTATGTGGTCAATTAAAATTTGAGTTATATTAGATAGTACCGCTAACAAATTACATTTTAGTCCAAAGAGTAAAATACAATGTTATACTTGGTATCTCATAAAGAGCCCATTTATATGCATTATTTGCATACTTATATACATATTCTTGGCATTAATTAAACTGTTGATCAGTGCATATATGTCAAGTTCAGTGGGAGCAAGTTGTTGTACTTGTCATGTATGTGGATGACATATTGAGGATCAACTGTGATAATAAAGTCGCAGAACTTTATGCCAAGAACAACCGCAGTTCATCGAAGTCCAAGCACATCAACATCAAGTTTATAGTGGTTAAAGAAAGAGTTCAGAGTCGTCAAGTGATGATAGAGCATATCAGGACAGATTCTATATTGGCATATCACCAAGGGCTTAGTGTCCAAGGTGTTTCATGCTCATGTTGTGGATATGAGAATTCTTCTTATAGAAGAAGAATTCATTTAGTGAGAATCTATATATATTTTATTGCTCTATATTTATTAATAAAGACAAATATTTTATTTTGATTATTGTACGTACTTAAAGTTTAAAATATTAATGGGTATTTATATGTTTGTCTGACACTCTGAAACAAAGTATCATGATTTACTACTGCAGTTTAGCATTTGGTGTTTGTAAATATGATACAGATTTCTTTTGGAATCATAAAGTTTGGATCATGATTTGCTATTCAGTTTAGCATAAAGTATTTGCAAATATGATCAGACCCTTTTTTGGGTCATTAGAACAATTTGTAAATTGATATGTACTGATCACATTTCATGTAATTTTCATACTACATATCCACATCTTGATCTATGTCATTAATGACATTGGTATTGTGATTATTGTTAGGGCTTGTTATAGGCATATATAGTAGCTATGACCTCTTTAGTCCTATACCAATGAAGTTAATGGATCAGATTATTTTTAGAGGATATTTAGTACCCATAAAGTTTGATATCAACTAAAGTTATAATCGTATATTATATACAAATCACATGTAGCCCAAGTGGAAGATTGTGGATTTAATTTCTTAAAAGTGGGCTTAATTGTAATTTGTATATGCGGATACGAACTGAACCCATTCAAGTGATCTAATTAAAGTTTATCAGGTTTTGAATTATTGGATGTAGATTAAATATGTAAAATCCGTTAGTCCGTTCCGATATTATTGGATATGGATTAAATTTGTTAAATATGTTAATCCGTTTCGGTATTATCGGATAAGGATTAAATATATAGAATAAGTCAATCTATTTCGTTATTATCTATGGGCTGATAACGGATTGGATATCTGTATAAGGGTTTGATCTCTGAAGGTTTAGGGCATCAAGTGACATCGCCTTCGTTCCCCATTGACGAAGGTTTTATGGCGCCGTCACACTAATTCCCTTGGAAGACCTTCCTTTCGCTTCCGCTTTATTTTCTTCCACAGGGATCAAGCAGTTGGCGTTGCAGGACAAGGACAATGGCTCTCCAAATAGGTTCCTTGTCTTTATTTTATATTTTTATATGTTAAACCATGTTACGTTGAAACACAATCCTTGTTTATTTGCATTTTCAAATATAGAAGTTCTTATTCGGTTTATAGAACTTATACGGTATTGGATTTGCAAATTCTTTCAATATATTAGTCATAATTTTGTTTATATAGTTTAAATAATTTGTGTAAATATTACTATTAATTTACAACTGAGAGATTGTGTATCTAACAACAATCTAGAAATGAAGAGAAAATACCCTCACTTAATAATCGCAAGGTTCATCCTAGGAGAAAATTCAAGCAAAACAATTATATTCTCTTCAACCATGAAGGCAGTCTAAGGACTTTTATGACAAACAACTATAAATGTTGTGACTGCTCTAACATGAATCTAAATTACGATCGACTATATATACTCAAAATCAATAACGTAACTTTCCTTCCATGTTGCATTTTGTATTTTGTAATTGATAAATTAAGAACTCAGCTCAGAAACAAAGATAAGGAGGAATTAGTGATGGCTCATGTGGAATTAATTGTTGATCTAGCAGACTAATATTTCAATGTGAAATAATGAGAAGTGATCATAAAGCGAGAAATTGGTCGAAGGTAGGATTTAATGAACTCTGAGCAGTCAAAGATCAACAAGCTAACTATTTGATAATTTAGATGTATTGATAATAAATAAAGTTACAGATGCTGCTGTCTGTGAAGTTTCACATGAAGTAACTGTTCTGCCAGGGAGCGGAAATTCTTAAAGAGGAGGATTAGATTGTCCATAAAGTCATCTGCACCTTCCAACGCTATCTCCTCCTTCACATTGTTAATTGACTGACCTCGACCTGTACAATCATGGCGTCTCATGTATGAATGAATCATGAGCAGAAGTCCACTTTTTTTGCTAGTCAATGTTGGCGTCTCATGTATGAACGAATGATGACCAAAAGTCCACGTTTTTTTTGCTAGTCAATGTTGGCGTCTCATGTGTCAATGAATGAATGAATGAGCGATGAGAAAGTCCATGTTTTTTTTTTTGCTAGTCAATGTCGGCGTCTCATGAATGAATAGCAATTTTCACATAAGAAGGCGACAGATCCATTGAGGAGGATGAATAGTAATTAGTTTCACTTCATTCAATGGCAAAGCTAGCCTGGATGATTTATCCGAGCTTTTTGCATTGTGGACTACGCCGACATAACACTCTGGGCTATCTTCTTCATTCTTTCAAATTTTTCTTTATTTTGCCAGTAAATCCAAACTTTTTTTCTTTTTCAACGTTGTCAAACCCCGGGCTATAGCCCGAGTAGCTAACAAGTTAGCTCCGCTAGTGACTTCACTCATTGTGTGCTCATCATGATTAATATGAAATAGATATGAGAATAAAAAACACAAGCACATGAGTCAATTTTATATGGTTTGAAATCTTTAATTTCTACTCTCTTTGATTTACCATCCTAAAGATAGATCTATTATTTTTCCTATACCTATTTCGTGGAGAAACCTCGAATAAATCATCTACTCTTACAAACAAATACAAGTAAAATATAATAGAGAAAATAAGATGCAAAGTAAATAATAATTTACATATATTTTTTATTTTGCTCACTTTGTAATGGCCCTAGAAAGTTTCTCACTGGCCGACTAATCCTGGGGTGATCGATTCTGTCCTTCAAAAATTTTTCACTGGCCGCCAGAGTAAATCAGGAAGCACTGCAACAAATAGGGTAACTAAGATTTTCGACTAGAGGAGGTGAATCCAAACAAAATTTTTTAAAAGCACCAAACTTTATATTTTACTTCACAACTACACACAATAATTTTTAAAAATTATATTTCACAATTATAATATATCAACACTCTCAAAATCGAATTATCCAACTATAAAAACTCAAAAATATTTAAAAATATAAGTTAACATTTTTAAAAATTTCAAACATTAGTGTAGTGTTGGTAGATTTTGTCTATCCAAAAACTTAATTTCTTTAAGAAGTTGAAATAGAACTTAAATTCAAAAATTTCGATCATAGTCTTTGATTTTAATTGAGATAATGATTCATCGATCCCCATAGTTATTTTCTTCAACACCGAACACAATACTCAATTAATTAATCAAAGCAAAATTTTCAACCCTAAATACCTAAAAATTGAATCAATGATCGAAAAGTGAGTTGAAATTTTACTTTCACTCACCGCGCACCACAGTTTTCAAAATCACACTATAGATACTGAAATCAAGCTCTAAACTTCCTTAAACCAAGATTTCTGACCACAAGAATCCATAGTGACGATATAATGTGTTGCACAGCTCCGGTGAGAGAAGAGGGTCGATGGGCTTATTCCAAGTCGCGATATTTATTCGCAAAAGTGGTATCAGTGGATAACTTAGACCGAGAGCTTTTCAAATATATGATCAATTTTAATTTTTCGATGACGAACTATGGTGAATCGATTGATCAAAGTGATAGTGAAGGTTTGAGATTATTCTTACATATTTTGATTCTAAAGAATCTATATGAAACTCTTATCTAAAAGAACTCTTGTTTAATTCAGTGGAAATTCAATAATGACAATAGATGTCGTGTATATATTGATTTATGATATGATAATAATTTTTATGCTTAGATAATTTATCTTAATTCTTCATGCGTGTAGCACATGTCGGCAGGAAAAAGCATTAATGTCAATAGATGAATGCCAATTTCCACCTTTCAGGGAGCACGACGACTGATTCTTTTCTCGCAATAATGGCCGATCGAGGGAAATATATAGACTCTTCTTCATTCTTCAACATAGATAATTGCCATTCTCATTGGCCTACTGCAAACATAACAATCCACCAAAGAGTATGGCAACGGCCTGGAGAAGCACACTCCGTTTCCGTGAGCCATGGCCACTGCACCACCCCCACCGCTGCTACCATCTTCCTCTTGTCAGGCTCTGCTGCCTCATCATCCTCGCCTTCCTTCTTGTAGAGGTAGAAGCGAGAGTGAGCAGCAAGGGGTGCTTGGAGAGGGAGAGGGATGCTCTCTTGCTTCTCAAAGCCGCCATCAAAGATCCTTCCGCACGCTTGTCTTCTTGGCGTGCCCAAGTAGATTGCTGCGCTTGGACTGGCGTGGTCTGCCACAACAGAACGGGCAGCGTACGAGTGGCCGAGCTCAACCTTCAAAATCCAAATATCAGCCAATACAATTGGACGGAGTACACTTTGAGGGGTGAGCTGCTGCATCCTTCATTATTGTCTTTATCTCACTTGCAAAGCTTAAATCTCAGTTTCAATGACTTTGAGGAACCCAAATGCCAGCACTCATTGGTTCTCTTCACAAACTGAGGTATCTTGATCTTTCCCCCTCAACTTCAAACCTTCGTTATCTGGACCATTCCCCCTCATACTTAACAAACCTTCGTTATCTTGATGTTCCCCCTCATATTGGAAACTTAACAAACCTTCGTTATCTTGATCTTTCTTGGTCCGACTTGTCTGGAACCATTCCCCCTCATATTGGAAACTTAACTAATCTTCTTCATCTTGATCTCAGCGGAAATTCTAATCTTTATTTTGCTAAAGTTGATCACAGCCTAGACTGGCTTTCTGGCCTTTCTTCTTTGATTTATTTAGATATGTCCTATTTGAATCTCAGCGATGCTTCCCATAATTTGCTATCAGCGGTCAACATGTTACCTTCCCTACAACAATTACATCTATATGACTGTAGTATTAATAATTTCCCTCTTTCTGTCAATTTCCCTCTCAATAACCTCACTTCTCTCACAACTCTCGATCTTAGTGACAATAACTTCAACTCTTCTTTTCCTAACTGGTTGTGTAATCTCACAAGCCTGTCGTCTCTTCAACTTTATGGCTCTAGAATTCAAGGGACACTGCCTATTGAAATTGGCAACTTAATTAGCCTCACTCATCTTGATCTTGGTTGGAATTTGCTCTCTGGTCCCCTACCTGATACGTTATGGAAATTGAAGCATCTATCATACCTCGACCTGAGCTCTAGTTTACTTGGAAATTCTTTACCAATGGGGATTATGAACCTATCAAGCTTATCAACACTGTACCTTGATAATTGTTCACTAATTGGTTCAATACCCAGTGAATTAGGAAATTTAACAACTCTAAATAGTATTTCTCTTGGATCTAATTCACTCTCTGGACCAATACCACATGAGATTGGGAAACTAGTCGACTTAGAGTCTCTTGACCTGTCTGTTAATTCCTTTGAGGGTGATATTACTGAGATCCACCTTTCCAACCTAACCAAACTAAAGAACTTGCTCTTGTCTGATAACCACTTCCTTACCATAGCAATAGACCACAATTGGACCCCTCTTTTTCAATTAGAGTACATTAGCCTTGGTTCCTGTAAGTTAGGTCCTAGATTTCCTACATGGCTTCGTTCACAAAAATCCATCATGGCTATTGATTTGCACAATACAAGTATAGAGGGCAACTTACCTGAATGGTTTTGGAACTCTCTTTCCATCATTTATTGTTTAGATCTCTCCCATAATAAAATTAGTGGTACTTTGCCAGTATCCCTAGAGAGTTTGACCGAATTATCTTGTTTAAATTTTGGTTCGAATCTACTAGAAGGTCCAATTCCTCATTTGCCACCCAACTTATATTGGCTAGATCTATCTGATAATGCATTTTCTGGGTCGTTACCACCAACGCTATTCACACCACAATTACAATTTTTAATTCTGTCACATAATCATATTAATGGAAGCATACCATCTAATATCTGTAATTTTCTTACACTTCAACACCTCAACTTATCAAACAACCAAATATTTGGAGAAATTCCCCAGTGTTGGCAGGAGGGTTCATCTCTTGAATATATTAATTTGGGAAACAATATGCTCTTTGGAGAAATTCCAAGCTCTCTTGGCAACTTGACGAATCTTGAGTTCTTGCACTTGAATAATAATAAGCTAAAAGGGCAGCTCCCAGCATCACTTCAAAATTGCACTCGGCTACATGTTGTTGATCTTGGTGGCAATAAATTCTCTGGAAATATACCTTTGTGGATTGGGCAAAGTTGGCAACACTTGCGTATTCTTATATTGCGCTCAAATATGTTTAATGGCAATATTGACCCACAACTTGGGTATTTGAGGGATCTACAAATTATTGACTTTGCAAATAACAAATTATCAGGGTCAATACCACATTCCTTTGGAAATTTCACCACAATGATTTCGACATTAGTACAATCACTTCCTTCCCTTGAGACATCAATAGATAAGATTAGGAATACGGCCGGCCATAGTTATGGCGGAAGTGAAAGCATTACTTTAGTCACAAAAGGAGAGCAGCTTACCTTTTCATCTATTCTTTATCTTGTGAAGAGTATAGACCTTTCAAACAATGAATTGACAGATGAGATTCCTGAAGAATTAGGATATCTTGTTGGACTCTACAGTTTGAATTTATCAAGAAACTACTTCAAAGGCAAGATCCCAGATAGCATTGGCAGAATGAGTTCATTGGAAACTCTGGATTTGTCCTTCAATAATTTATCAGGGGCTATTCCTCAAGGTTTGTCACAACTAAATGCTTTGAGCCATTTGAATTTGTCTCATAACAACCTATCTGGAAACATTCCCTCTGGAAATCAACTTCAAACATTGGATGATGCATCCATTTATATTGGTAATCCTTATCTCTGTGGAGACTTAGTAAACAAGAGTTGCTTTCATGGGAACAACACCAATGCGACAAGCGAGGAGCATGCAATGTTATCGTCAATGTTATCAATCTATCTGAGTAGCGCACTTGGATATTTGGTTGGATTGTGGAGTGTGTTTGTCGTTCTACTGTTCAAGAAAAAATGGAGGTACTCTTACTTTAAGAAGGTCGATGAAATTTATGATAAAGTTTATGTGACAATCAAGATAAGATTGAATAGAACAGTGAATGGTTAGTTTTTTTTAGAAAAAAATAAAGTCAGTGATGAATGTAACAATAAGTAGTTTTCATATTAGAATTGTGAGCTTTCATTGTAAGCATGGTACTTTTAGGAATCGTATGTTTGTAATAGTTTGCAACTGAAATAAGATTATGATTGTGCTTTTAGTGTAATCTATAACACAAAGAATGCACTTATTTTGTTTTCATTTTATGAAAATTATTATAATCTTATGCACAATACGGTAATGTGAATTCCTAATAGTAGATGAAAATGAGATTGAAAATTAGAGATGCAAGTGTTGAATCATTTGTTGTAGGTGGGGTTAAGATTATGATGGTTTACTTGCACATTGTGTCAATCTCTTCACAGTAGTTAATAGATTTATTGATTATTATTTCAACTTAACAAACTTTAAATTGATAAATTTTAAAATTAAAATAAAATTTTCCACTCGATAGTTACAACTAAAAGAAGTAAGTTTTATGAATATTTTAAAAGTTTTTAAAACTTATGAAAATCTTAAAAGGAAAGTGACTAAATTAATAGAGTTAGAGTAAAAAAATAATTTTATAAAAAAATATATGTGAAATATAATTTATCAAATTTTAGAAGTTGAAATGATCAATTGAAAAATTATAAGAGTAAAATAAAACTTTATTCTTAATAAAAATAAAATAAGAAAATGAATTTATAAGGTTTTTTAATAACTTGCTTGTTATAAATAATGAGCAAATTAAAGTTAGAAAATGTACAAAGGAAAAATATGTAGTTAGAAAATTTTGAAAATAAAAAAAATTATTATGACAAATTTAAAATTAAAAAATCAGGGGAAAAATAAAAAAAAATAAAAGTTTTTACGGTGAAAGGAGGTAAAGTGAGAGATTAGAAAATAATGGATAAAATAATACTTTAGCCATCAAATTTAAAATAAAAATATTAAAAGTAAGCTATAAGATGAAGTAGAATTTTTAAGGGCAATAATTAATATTAGCAAACATGTAGCATAACAATGAAAAAAATTAATTAGATCAATTGAAAAACTTTAAAGGTGAAGTGGAATGTTTTAAGGTAAAATAAAAATTATAAAATATTTAAGGTAAATCACATTTTTATTAAAGATATGAATGCAACAAAATTAATCCAAAATGTAAATCGTAAAATATAAATATAGCGGTCAGAACTAATCCCAATTAAGAGCATAAATTACAATTATAAAATATTGAGTTGCAAATTATAATGCTATCTCAATTAATTTTAAATGAGGTTGCTTTTTAAAAAGTAGTTTTTAATATTTCATAATTAAAAATAATCATGTACCATATGTACCATATCTACAATGAGCTTATCAAGAGTAAAATTGTGAATGAATGACTATATTAGATGATTTGCTTGTAGTCACTGTCAAATTTATTGTTGATAGATTTATTATTTTTTTCTTAACTTAACAAGCTTAAAATTTATAAATTTTAAAAGTGTAATAAATATTTTGCTTTGCTTGTAGTTTGTGTCAAATTTATTGTTGATAGATTTATTATTTTTTCTTAACTTAACAAACTTAAAATTCATAAATTTTTTAGAAGTATAATAAATAATTTGCTCTAAAAAGGTTTATTGCTTTAAAAGTTTGTGAGAATCTTAAAATCGACAGTGGCCGGACGACGATGCGACAGCGACTAGAGCAGAGCTGGATCGGATAGGAGCGCACAGGAACGTACGAGAATGGACCGCAGGATAACAAAACTATATATATATATATATATATATATATATATATATATATATATATATTATTGTATATTAGATAGATTACACCTCCAAATCCATCAAAAATAAAATATATATATATAATAAAAGTTTTAAATTTGATTGCAGATTTAGTAAGTTAAATCGAATCCATTAAAATTTTTACTTTTATTTTAAATTTTAAAAAAAAAAAAATCTCAATCCATAAGCTAACTCAAGCTCACCACGGGCCCACCTACATGAGTCATGGACTCAAGCGGGTCAATCCACATTGATCTACTTTAAAATAAATTAATAAAATATTAACTTAATTTATTTAAATTATTTGACAAACGAATCGGGTCTAATATATATATTGGGCACTCAACTTCCATGATCTTAGTAGCTACATGAGCTACTGCTGTTTGAATATGGAGGCAGATAGATTATAGTTGAGCGAATTTTTACAATAATCACTATTCAATTTGCTGTCAAACTGTTACTTTGAGGCTTTGCAAATACAACCTACATTTGCAATTGCTTAGTCCAATCTTGCTGGGTTATATCATATATGGATACAACCTACATTATGAATATTAAAGACACAGTGTTTTAGATAATACAAAAGACACAGTGTTTTAGATTCATATATTTATTGAGAAATGTAATTTCTCTTTTGAAGATTAAGGTTATTCAGTTTACTCGGGGAAAAGAATAACAAGTCATCAAATAACAACAAAAGTGTTGTGTGAGAGAGGATTACTCTATAGAGCATGAAAAATGGCACTTACTGTTTGAAGGAATGAGAAAAACCATCATTCATAATCAGAGAGAAATTTGATTAGTTAGGCACAACACAAATCTATATGCCAATCTAGATCACTTAAAGATTGTTCAATGCTTCCAAAGCAAGAAATATATCACTACAGAAGAGATTATCTCGAGAGAAAAAAGTAAAAGGTTCAAGACAATGCCAACCGAGGTTGAAGATGTCATAGATCGAATTTCAAAAGGAAAGAAAAAGAATATGCTTTCTGTAATTTGATGTCTGAATTCATCTTGTATGATTCATATTTATATCAAGAGAAATTGATTTCGAATCCAAGTGTAGCAACAACCTAAAGTTTAGGAAATAAATTATAAAGCCTTCACATTCATGGTTGAATTAAACATCCAATTAGTGATTGCTAAATTGCATACAAGTACTATCTAACTTGGCATCATATAATATGACTACCATTTGTAACAAGCAAAACTAGCTTACCAACTAAGGTTTTACTTTTCTTTTCTTTCTTTTGTGATGATATTCCTTAAGTTTGAAATAGTTCTGATGCCAACATAGTTTAGAAAGTTGAATATATGCTGGCCTGATGCTACAACAGTAATGTATACATTGAACCCTTAGTTAGATGCAGTAATCTAGAAGCCTACAATATTTAAACCCCAAGTACTTCAGTAAGCAATTTCACTTGCAAGCAAACCTACATCTACGAAACATCAAGCTAAGCCATTAAATACCTTTTTATATCTAACAATAACATCTGCAAAATTTCAAGAATAAGTTCTGGTTGCTACAATAAATTGTTAACACCTCCACATAAATATAACATGCCAATCATCTATGAAAAATGTGCCTTTGCATCAAGCAAAAGCTACATAACAAGGCACAATATTCAGACTGGTTTTCTTGTACAACATATTAAGAAATGTTCAAATTTCTCATCACTACCTGAGGAAAGAGGGGAAAACCTTTGTTTGCTAGTTGCTAAACAACAGAAATTTAGTTATACTATATATCTCAACGCCACATCTTAGCTATGTATGCACATAGAACTGCTGCATTTGAGAACTTTAAGCTACAGGCAACACTTCAAAATCATACCTGAGCTGTGACTCGTCGGAGATGACCCCAATTCCAGCCGCTGCAGCTGCCCTCCTCCCTTTCCAGTTCTCGTACTCGGGATCGTCGGTTGGAAGCTCGAACCGGCAGAGGGGGCACGAATTTCGAATCGCCAGCCATGGCAGGATGCATTCGTTGTGATAAAGATGCGAGCAGGGAAGCCGCTTAACGCTTTCGTCCACCAAGATCCCATCTTTGCACACTGCGCATACTGCGTCGGCCTTGGCAACCTCCTCCTCCGTGAGGAGCACCGACGGGAGGCTCTCCACCACTGATTTAGCTGCTGGTGGGCTAACCTTGATGGCACTATCGTCGGCGAATTGCCCTATCAGGACTTCGTAAACCTCGGAATCAGAGGCGTCGCCCAAGCTCTCTTCTTCGTCGACGAAGTACGCCTCCGCGTCTTCGGGATCCACCATGTTGCGCCCTAAGCTGTTGACGGACATGAGCACCTCCCAACCGACGTCTCGAGACCCGTCCTCGTCGTGGTCGAGATCTCGAATCACTTCAGATCTCTCCTCGTCGCCGATAACCGTGACACTGATCACGTCCCTTTCTTCGATGCGAGCGTCTACCTCCTCCCACTCGAACTCCTCACTGGGGTCTCTCCTGCTCCCTTCGATTTGAAAGCAATCCCAGGGAAGCTGAACGCCCAGATCCAGATCAGCGGAAGCGGCGACCGGATCCTGTTCTTCCCCTTCGTTAACAGAAGCTACGACCTGATGGTGGACAGAGTCAGAATCCGACTCAAACCCGGTCACGCGAGGGCTTTGCGAATCGGTCAGATGAGCCCGGGAGAAGTCGATCGACGCGGACGGGGAGCTCAAACTCCTGCCGACGAAAAATTCGTCGGCCGCCCAGTCGTATTCGCGGTCCAGGAACTCCCCATCTTCCTCCCTCTCGAAATCCAACCCGAGACTCGAGGAGAAGCGGCCGGAGGCGGTCTCCTCCACGGACGCCTCGGAGACGCTAAATTCAGAAAGATCCGGGTTCATGGTGAAGGAGGAGCCAGCGCCGGAGGCGCAAGGTATCGGCGGAGGAGAACGAAGGAAGGGGAGGGAAGCGAGGAGGAAGACGTCGGAAGCGCTCGCCATGGACCGATGGACGATGGCCAGCCTTCCATGGAAGACCGACAGAGAGAGAGGAGGGTATATTGGCAAAAAGATCACGCGCTTGGCACGTGAGCAAGGCAAATAGGATCAGCTGATCGTTTTCGACACCTCCCAGCTCTTCTCCACCACGTGGCAACTAATCTGCCGAATCAAGTTCGAATTAAACTATCTTATCCCCACTTTCTGTATTGATGACAACAGCTAATCCAAGACATGGCATTGATTAGCTGTTTACTTTGTCACAGCTTCGTAAGCTTTCGGTCTACGTGGCATTCATGTAATGCGAAAGACACGTAGTTTGGTGTCGCCGAGTTGCCACGTGGATAAGTAGGACGGAAGGTGTTCATCGAATCACAACGGATCATGATTCAGGATAGAAGGCACTTTGTCTTGGTGGTCAAAGCACGTGATAAATCGGGTGGCCTAACCCAAAAAAAGTGGGCCATACGCTTGGCGTCCAGACGAATAGCCGAATAGGTCGATTGACCAGTGAATGCATGACACGTCAGCATGAAAATTGACATGGATGAGTCGGCCCATCTCTCCATCATGTTGGGCCGGTCACGATATGATTTGTCCCTCTCTATCAGAATTTAAATATCAAATTTGTTAAATATCTCAAGGCGTAACGTAGATGGTAGACGCATTACATATCTAATATAACAGTCAGAGGTCGAATCTCGCAAGAACTCACTATCTATCGTTCACCTCACCCTGCGCGATGGAGACTAGTTTCAGAGACTGCCTTTGCTCTTCCCCTGGCAAAGCCATGTTGTTAGTCTTCATGGCATTCTTCTGTAACTCCGACACTGCTGCTGCGCCTGCAATGTTCATCTTCGGGGGCTCCCTCGTCGACAACGGCAACAATAACTTCATTCCGTCCATTGCCAAGGCGAACTACTTCCCCTACGGCATCGACCTTGGAGCGCCAACCGGCCGCTTCTGCAATGGCCTCACCATGATCGACCTTGCGGGTAATTCACTCGCATTGCTGCTAGTTTTGGTTGGCCCTGTTTCATTCATCAAGTTTGAACTTTTGAAGCGCGACGCTTGGGGATGAAATTTCCACCGGCGTACCTAAGTCTTTCGGCAAAGAGCTCCAAGATGCTGAGAGGAATCAACTATGCCTCCTCGTCCTGAAATTCAAATTGAACAAATGTAGACAAGCATATCTTCGAAATTCAACTATAAACTAATGTTGTGATCTCGCAGGGAAGTAGGATTCCATTCGACAAGCAGATCAAATTATTTGCCGAGACAGTGAGCGAGCAATTACCGATCATGATTCCGGGCGCAGAGGTGCTGTTTGAGTTCCTTTCGAGCTCACTTTTCATCATCAATGTCGGCAGCAACGACTACATCAACAATTATCCTCTTCCTGAACTCTACCCCTCCAGTAGCACTTGCTCCGGAAAGCACTTTGCCAAGCTGCTCATCCACCAAGAACAAGTAGTTTCAAGCTGGTAATCTAGTTTAATTAGTTCTAGATACAAACTGCACCATTACTTGCTAAGAACAACTAGCATTGAATATCAGTAATCGATATCGAATCTTGAAATGTATTAGTTTCTATATTACATTGATTGCTGAGGAGAAAGGAGTACCTTTAAATAGCAAAATCCATAACTCCAGTGAAGCAGATGTCAGAGCAACAAGTTATTTTTGCATCTGGTATTATGAGAATAAAACAGAATTCAAATTTAAAGCCATACTGTTCTAGGATTTGGATCTTAGTTCTTAAGAAGTCAAGCTCATCGATACAAGTAAGCAACCCTTCCAAGTGCAGCTTTAACATCATATGGCCATTGTCAGAGTTGGACCTGAGTCCTAGCCGACTTTGGAAGTACCTCCTGCAAAACATGAATTTTTGGAGGTTTAGCTAAACAACATCATAGAAATTCCATCGAGGACCATGTAGTTCGTGCATTTGTCGACTTAAGCAATATGACACATAATCAACCAGGTTTTCAAAAAGAAAATAAGAAAAGCAACATATGTATCAGCAGTGCTCAATAATTGTTTCAATTAAAGGTTTTTGTGAGGTCACAAGGATCCTAAAACTTCAAGTTGCCAAGAAAAGAACAAGTTTGTGATGGTCAATATCCTCATGGTCAATCTGGATTAAGCTTGATCTGTGTACAAAATTGTAAATCAGAAGATTCACAACTACATAATGGCAAACAACAGAAGAATAATAAGAGCCGAGGTATTAAAGATTACTAATTTAACAAACTGAACAGGTCATTCAGGACAGTTCAAAAAGCCTAGCTATTAACAACCAATTTATGGACTTACAATCTTCTGGTTCCCCTCAGACCATCTACTCCATAGGAGCCAGGAAGATATTGCTTGCTGGGCTCGGACCGCTTGGTTGTACACCGAGTCAGCTTTCAATGAGCTACATCACAAGTGGGTGTGTCAACCATGTCAATGAACTGGTGATACAATTCAATCAGTTTCTCATACCTGCAATGGTCAGGCTGAACTCCACTCTGCCAGGTTCCTTCTTTGTGCATCAAAACAACTATGACACCTTCTTCAACATGATTCAAACACCTTCAAAATATGGTAAGTGAATGTAGATACCAAAATACAACCAAGCATTGGCTCAACTAACTCTGATATTTGAGGATTGCCCTCAGGGTTCTCAGTTAGCAAACAAGCTTGCTGTGGGAATGGAAGGTCTGGAGGGCAACTGACCTGCCTGCCCTTGCAAAACACTTGTTCTGCGAGAGACCGGTATATCTTCTGGGATTCCTTCCATCCAACACAAGCAGCAAATGCTATTATTGCCAGAAAATGCTTGCCTTTGACTGATGGTGAATGCTTCCCAATCAGTGGCAATCAGCTCGCAGAGTTGTAATAGTAAAAGATTAGGCAGTGTGTTTGCTGAAATTCTTGTTCACTTTCAATGCTGTCATGGTAGATTTCCAGTCTATTGAATTACTAATTTACTTTAGAATCTATGGCAATCGAAGTTTTAGAACTCCAAATGGTTGGTCTGTTGCAGATTTTGTTCATGCAGACAGAAAACCATTTCAGCTGAAGCTGAGCAATTCATGGAGATTAAGATATATGCTTTGAATATCATTGTATGATTACTTAAACATTGTATTCAAACAAACTTGTTAACAGGAGAAAAATGAAAGTATTTGGAGTCTGCAATCATACCCAATTGAAATTGGAATAACAGATGAAAAATAACTTCCATTTCCACATATCAAAAGTTCAGTATATTTTATTTACAATGTTAATATCTGGGGGAAAAAACAGATACTGCATCAAACTGTTTAAACTTCTTTAATCTTGTATCAATACAAGTTAGCCTACCATGAAAGAATATAGTTTAATTATCTCATTGTCCTGGTTTAATGTACAACATATCTACTTTTCTAAAAATCAACAACGTGCATCATCTCCATGGATTTAGAAACTGTGCAGAAAAATCTTAACAACAAAATGAAAGCTGTAAGCAAACAGATTTAATATCACTGACAAGCTAGAGCTTCTGAACTCACCAAAATAAACTGAAAACCAACTGCTAGTTTTGAGGGTCATATCTACCCTAGATCTAATGACAGATTCTAAGAAAAACAGGTTCCAGTGTTTTGGATGCCTTTTCAACAAAAACTGAGATATATACCACATCAAGCAAATATGAAACTTTATTAGACATTAACTGGACATATGATCTTGGTCAGACCTAAGGAAATACATTACTTTAGGTCCTTATAGTACAAGCCACAATACAACACACAACTCAACGTATAGGTTGAGTTATTTTATCACTGATAGGTACAATTTTACACCACCACAACTTGATTCATCATCAGAACAAGTTTTCCTCCCTACATATATCAAGCAGCATCACCGAACTTACGTGAAAGAAAAGATCTCAAATGTCTGATGCTTTGCTCTTATTAAAGAGAGCATATGCATCACTGTATATAGCAATGACGTTGGACAAAACTGCAAGGATAATCATGAAGACAGCTACAATCTTGTCCCATTTTGTTGCAATGCCATGAGAGTCCCTGAAACAGGAAAAACAATGGCAACAAACTAGGAATTAAAGATCACAGAACATTACAGACAGCAATAATGTATTGTAAATAAGGGAGATTAAAGCACACTATGCATTATTTAAAAGACAGTTTGTATCATATAGGCAAAACAATACTTTGAGGTCACATATTATCATGTATATCTAGATCCACATGCATATACAATGTTTCGAATTCAATAAATATCTTTTGCATGAATAAGTAGACATTATATAACTCTTTCTCTCTAAGCAAATAATCCAAAACTTGCTTATTACATATGAGGTTAAACTTGCCAATGATTTTTCTACATGTGAGGATTAATGCAATACAACTGCAGGTAATGTGAACTACGATACAACTTTTAATGGCCTTCCAGTAGGTTACTTAACTGAAGCCCGATAAAGCTGAATATTCAAGAAACAATAAACATATGGAGCATAAAGGTCCTGCATCCAAAGACATGTTACCACAATGAATTGCTAAGACGCACCTCAGGGTAATGGCAGCAGGAAAAATGAATCCAATGCAAACAGCAGCAGTTGCACCAGTGAATTGGAATGCATCCCATATACTGGGAATAAAGTTAGCCGCCAAGAAAATAATTGACAGAAGCACCAATGTAATTGAAGCAAACCTCCGATTATCAGAATACAAAGGATTGGCTGATGGAAATAGTAGGCCATCTACATTGAGCCGGAGAGCAATGAAGATCATGGGGAACACAAGCATGAGGTGCACAGCGTAGCTAACTCTGACTGCATCACTGAGGATAGAGCTATATGGGATATTGAGATTGGTGTCAAAATTGGCAAGCACATCATCCAGTGTGGATTCACCAAACAGGAGAAAACTGAAGAAGCTTGTGGCTATGTAGACTGAGGAACAAAGAGCTAGTGATGTCTTTACAACTGGCTTTATCAGGGAAGAATCCTCCAGTTCATTCTCAATAGGGTGAACTGCAAACACCAAGTCAACAGAAAAGAACCTCTCAGGTTATATGAACATTTTTGACGAGTAAAAGGGACTCATAACATGAATCAACAGTTTGTCCTGATAATAAATGGTAGAATACAAAAGAAAAAAAAAATGAAGAGTTGATTAACATATGGTAGCTTCACCTAGCATGGACATTAAGAATTATGCAAATAATTATAGATGAATTTCAGTTACAATACCATTATAATGGCAGATATATGCAGTCACAAGAACTGGGACCACTGTAAAAAAGTTCCAGACAGAAGCCAAATCTGGGATGTCCGGAAACAACTTGGGCATTGCAATGCTTCCAGCTAGCAATTTGACAATAGCAATACCTGCTGTGATTACAACAAAAACAACTGCAAGTCCAACTGATAAGGCAGATGTGTACCTCAGTGAATCTGCCAAAAGAGAGATAATACAGTATCAGTCTGGTCAAACACAAATTACTAAAGAAAATGACAGTTCAACTTCTCTGAAAAAATGTTTTAAATGGGACAAATATTATAGCCACTAACCTACACGCTTGAAGCAAGCCAATGGAGCAAACACTGCCAGCATAGAAACCAGAAGAATGAAAAATCGACCAGTCCACCAGTGTTGTCCAAACCATCCTTCCAAAACACCAAAATGATGGTCACCACTAGACGATGTTCCAGAAAGCACATCACCTTGTACCAACAAAAATATAACATTAAATCTTAGAACACAAACATATGAAGCATAATCAGGTAGATAGAGGGAAAAAATGTATCAAAAGCCACTTAAGAAAATTATTTCAAAGTAGATAGTTTTTAATGTGTATTCAGCAAATAAACAGGTACCCAGAAATTGTAACAAATGGTTTATATACACGGAGGAAGAGAATAGAATTAAAAAAAGGAAAGGCTTGGTGATAGTAATTTCAGACAAAAATTGGAAATGAGATACTCATATTGTATTTAGGGATAACAAATCAATATCTGGTTTCTCCTTAGCGTCTTGGTAAGTCTCATTAGCAAGGAATGTTGTACTTGTAAAGTTTCATTCTGGCTTCTTAATCAAGTCTACAAAATGAGAATCCGATTTCTTCCTTTCCCTTTTCCCAAGGTGCCTTGGAAGGAAAAATATTATAACTTGTAAAAAATTCTATTCTGACAAAAATGTTCTAACAAAAAAATTAGCAAAGAAAGATGTGAAATTGTGAACAAAACTATTCCATCTCTTTTTATCAGTGAATGATTTGTCTAACTTCCACAAGATAGTATATGGTAAATTTCTAACCAGGCAACCACTAGAGTAGCATCAAAAGTGAAAAAAAAAAAAAAACTGTAGAATTCAACTAAGTGTAACTTCTCTAAGAGCTTAGCAATTAAAGCAGGCAATTTGGTATTGTAATTAAGCTACAACCTACTAAATATAGGTC
The DNA here is from genome assembly GCF_044706935.1 of Curcuma longa. NCBI lineage: Eukaryota > Viridiplantae > Streptophyta > Magnoliopsida > Zingiberales > Zingiberaceae > Curcuma > Curcuma longa. The sequence continues at coordinate 9,503,717 of NC_133869.1, read as the reverse complement.
TCAAAAAAATATTAAGAAAATCTTTATTTTGCAGAACATACCAATAATAATCATGTAAACAATCAGCACCCCAACATTATTCACAATGACACATAACTGAATTAGAATCTTGCCAATCCTTCCAAATGAATCGCCCATAAGTCCTCCGTAAGAAACTGTTTTCCCAGCACGGCTAAACCTTACCAACATGTCGATTGATATCTCAGTCAAGAAAGCAAAAAATATGATGAGGAGAATTCCTGGAACCAGTCCGAGGACCTTCATGGTGGCAGGAAGGGACATAATTCCAGCTCCGACAATAGTAGTGGAAAGATTGAAGACAGCACCAGCAAACGAAGCGCCATTGAACTCATCAAATTCGACAGTTTCATCCTGCTTGCTTGGAAGTAGAGGAGCCTTCTCATCAAGGATTCTTTTGCCCCTACTGCCCCCACTGTTTTCAATAGGAGAAATATCTCCGATTGTCATTTTTTACCACCCAAAATTCGACTTCCACAAGAAGGGAGAAGAATCGGACACAAAGATCTCGAAAAGAACAATTTCTAACAGTGAAACCCAGAAAATCCGAGACGCCGAGAAAAATTATGAACGCCCCAATTCACAATTCGATGTATATAATCAAACTCCCAGCTTAGCAGACCCCAAGCTAGTCTAGACAGCAAAGCTAGGAAACTAGGCAAGCTCCTCCTCCAGTAACACGGAACAAGAAGAAATCTACGAGCAGCGCAAAGATAAGATTTTTGTTGTTGTTTTACAGCACGGAGACCGCCGGAGATCGATAGATTCCCTCCGATCGTCGAAGAGAGAACGGAGAGACGCTTCCTCTCCTCTTCCCTCCGCCGGTGCGACTTGTAGAGAGAGAGAGAGAGAGAGAGAGAGAGGGGGGAGAGAGAGAGCTGATACGTTTCTAGTTTATTTGCCCTAATTCAAATAATCTAATATAAAATGGATTCGAATATCCAAAAATACCCTTACTTGTGAACTAATTTTCATAATCTAACCACACTAAGGACTTCTTTCCTGTCCCAAACCGAAGGACAAAATTGTCACTCCGTAAAAATAAATAGAGCCGACGAGCAATTTTTCTACGTTCACGTTTCGCGCACTACTCGAATGGATACCTAGAAATTAATTCGGAAGAAGAGTCCTTGAAATAGGCGGACCCACCTGGTATGTCGTTTCCACAAGAAATGATAATGAGTTCATCAATTTGTCATGTAGTCAACAATTAGACATGAGAAAAATAAGTTAATATTTTCTCTAATTATTGATGTCGAACTTGTGGATTAAATTTGCACGCGTGGCATTGATTTTTTTTATAATCCATTTCAAATAATTGAAGTTCAAGTTATTGGACACAATCGATAAAGACGATAAAGTCAAGATAATAATTTTTTTCACCATCATCAACTATAACTTTTTAATTTATTTTTTATGATCACAAAATTTTATTTTAATTTTTTTTTGTTAGTAATCATTTCTTATATTATTCTTCGTCTTAATAAATTTTCAATAATGATTGTATGTCAAATACTCTACAATACATACAAACTTCTATAGTTCCGTGGAATGAGCCACTTGGATTGAAATGTCTTATCCCAAGTGGTAAGTATGAAAACATGTATTGCCTGAGGTTTTGGGTTCGTACCATGCTTAATTTTTTGATATGGGACCATTTCGACGGTCGGGTCGATCACTATTAAAAATTTACCCAATACAATTTTGTCGAAGTGTCTTATCCCAAGTGATAAGTATGGAGACGTGTGTTGCCTGAGATTCTGAATTTGAGTCCTCTTAGCAATATGTAACTTTGACTGAGGTGTTGTTTAGACAGCAGGCTCTTATCAACATAGTGGTATCGTACCTCCAAAAAATCTCTTAGGGGGTTTTCTGATATAGGACCGTTTCAGCGATCGGGTCAGTCACTATAAAAAATTTACCCAATACAGTTTTGGCCTCTGGGGCATAGCTGAGTTGGTTACGACGGAGCAGACTTATAGAGGAGGACAAGGGTTTGAATTTCGATGAAGCCGAGCAATATCCTCCTCCGTCGTGATCAATTATAGTTTTTTGATTTACCTCCTCACAGATGCTCGTAGGACTAACCGTGTGGAGCCGCTGAGATGGCGGATTCCACCTTTTTTGCAGAAGTGGAATGAGCCACTCAGAATTAGTTGGTGTGAATTGGACATACGATGTTAATTAAAAATATATATATCATAACTCTTAAGGCATGGTGTAGTGATAAGAAATATAGCTCCCGGGGCATAATTGAGTTGATTACGATGAAGCAAAGTCACTGAAGTAGGCAAAGATCGAATCTCGACGAAGTCGAGATAATATCCTTCGTTCATCGTGACCAACTGCAACTTCTCGATTTACCTCTTTACAGATAATTGTAGGATCGATCGTATGGGACCGCTAGGATGATGGATTTCATCTTTTACTGAAGTGATAAGAAATATAATATTTTTTAAAATAATCAGGATTCAAAATTTATACGTATGTTCAAAATTAATCGATGTAAATAAGATATTTATATAAAAAATGGACTCTTAATCGTTTAAGATATCGTAAATATAAATTATAAAAGAGATGCTATTTAATAATAATAATGAATTTCCTACCCACTTCTATCACTTTATTTTTTATTGATAATCTAGTTCTCCTGTTCAGATTTCGTTAGAATTCTGATTTTCTTATTTTACTTTAAATTTTATAAGAAATTTTGCTTCCATTAGAAAGAGCAATTTCATGCTGATTTCTTGATTCTTCTTCTGTTGCCCTAAGAACACAGGGATCCTCAAAACAACTCAATTCGTACACAACACAGAACCACAGCACTTCAAATGATCTCAAAAACCTCTTAAAAAGCTAATCAATCTTCAAGTGCTTGATGGATCATTGTGTTTCAGAACCAAATCGAGTTGTCACTCTCCTAGAAATTCATTGTGTTTCAGAACCAAATTGCCTTTGAAAGAAAGCTCTGACAGAATTTCCAAGCAGAGATTGATGGATCATTCCATTCCTCATTGAGTTCTTGGCTGCTGGAAGTTGTTGCTGAAGCAAGCCATTTGCAGTAGCTGTTCTTCCCAAGCATGAGGCACCTGCAAGCAGCATTGCAAGCTAGATGAGTGCTGCAATACAGTATCGATCGAAAACAGTCGGGGAATTCAGATCGAACACTCATTGTTCTTCCGAAAGCATTTGCACCAGATCGCACCAGTCCTTGTCGAGATGGATGAACTTTAGCATGGACAAGATCAGGCGAGAAGCCAATGGCAGACTGGAGAAACCGCTGCTGAAAAAGTATCAAAATTGAGTACTAAAAACACCAATTGAAGCATTCGATTCGATTCGAGTACTTTTCGGTATCACATACATCCTTTGAGAGAAGAGCCTGATCTGTGCTTGAGTCCATCCTTGGATTCACAGCTGCAAGCTTCATTGAGAGAAACTGTTGCAAGCAAGAAGAATTTGTTGGGATACAATCAAAATTTTATATTTAAAATACATAAAAAAAAAGAAGATCTCATTGATATGAGGTCTTTTGAGTAAAGCTCAAAAATAAAACCATAAAAGTATGGGTCCAAAGTGGACAATATATATGAATTTCATCTATATTTAACAATGATATCTGAGCTCCTAGTAAGAGGTCCGTTGGGATCCGTACCAATAAGGGATCCGTTGAGACCATTAAAGGGGGCTCAAATATCACACGGTATGAAACTTTTTGAGTAAAATTCAAAAACAAAACTATGAGGGCGATTGTCAAGATACAATCAAAGTCCCACATTGAAAAAATGGATATCTCATTGGTACGAGGTCTTTTGGGTACATAAAGCCCAAAAATAAAACCATGAAGGCGATTGTTGGGATACAATCAAAGTCCCACATTGAAAATATATGAAAAAAATGGATATTTCATTAATACGAGGCCTAAGGCGTGTGCCCAAAGTGGACAATATCATATCATTATGGAGATATATATAAATTCTATCTGTTCTAACAAGTAGTATCAGAGCAGGTTTATGTGGTGTCATGTGGGACTCTCACAAAGGAATGATAGTAAGGGATCCGTTGGGACTCAGACCAATAAAGGGGGTCAGGGATTGTTAAGGGAGGGCTCCCGTTATGTAGATATATATGGATTTCATATGTATTTAACAGTGGTATCAAAGCTCCTAGTAAGAGATCTCGGAGAACTCCCGTTATGTAGATATATATGAATTTCATATGTATTTAATAGTGGTATCAGAGCTCCTAGTAAGAGATCCATTGGGGACAGATCCCTTGTTAAGGGGGGCTCAGATATCGATTGCATGAGGGCTTTGAGTAAAATTCAAAACTAAAATTATGAAAGCGTGGATCTAAAATGAATAATATCATATCATTTTGAAAATATTTGTGAATTTCTATAGGATTTAACAGAATTTAAAACAAAGAGTTAATAAATTCAGAGTCTTTTTAGTTTGGCAGCAGCATACCTCAACCTGCCTCTGCAATGACCGGACATAGTTGATGATCTCGTCGAGCATCACCGCCTTTCCGGTGACCTAAAAGCCAAAGGTTTAAGCTTCAGCAGGGGCCTTTAAAGTGTCAAGACATTGGGAGATGATGTATGTGTATCAAAGGACCTACTTTGCTGCAACCAGGAACAAGCTCTTGAAGGAACTTCATCCTCTGGCTGATCTTCTCCCTTCTCACCTGAATTAATTCAGAGCAATTTCTTTCTCAATTATCCATTCGTTTCGATCCCAAAAGGGGAGGGGGGTTGCGGAGAGCCTCACTCTTTCTGCAAGGCTGTGGCTGTTGGTCGCCTGGCCGCGCTGCGCTCGGACATGGATGTAGTCCTCCTCCTTTGGTTCTCCAGTTTCAGCAGTCATGATCGTCTTATCCTACATTGCAAGAGGTTATTTTCGCGATTCAAATTCATAAGAAGTTGGTTGTTTCCATGATTCAAATTCATGCACCTCACTGTTTCTCTTCCTTTTCTTGGCAGCAAGAGCTTGCGAACCAGAAGCGAAATGGGAGGCGTTTGGATGAGTCCTGCAGGCCGTGGCTGCACGAGGGGGCTTGTTCATGGCAGCAGGGAGGGCAGCTTCCGCCATGGGAGGGCTCCAGAGGCCTCGACTGAAGGAGTCAGCCATGGCTGGAGTAGAGGAACCAGCTCTAAAATGGTCAACAGTACTCTTCTGATCCATTTCTGCTGCTAATGGCTGAACTTATCGAACAGCAGAAGAAGAAGAAGAAGAAGACGAAGAAGATGAAGGTGGTGAAACCATGCAAAGTGGAAGATGAAGATTGAGGAAGAAGGAATCAATGGAAGAGGAACAAGGATGATGAGTAGCTTAGCTGGTGCCAGATCGTTGGAAAGGCAAAGCAATTAAATAATCAGTGACCAGTCGATTAATCAAGAACGTACTCAAAGTAGCTAAAATCAAAGAGGATAGGGCAAAGAAAGGCCCACCTGCACAGGTTTCTCAAGCCATATTAGACCCAAAAGAGAATCTGTTCTTGCTGGCATCAACTACTGATGTTCATCTTTTAATTCAAGAGTTAGTCCATTCGGTTCCATGGAAGCTCGGCCCTACACGGTCGGCTTTATAACCATCTATGATGAAATAAATTAAGAAATTATAATTAATCATGACGTAGGAGGATATTACCTAACTTCATCAAAATTCAAACTCTTATCCTCTTCTACAATTCTGTTATATCGTAACCAACTCAGTTATGTCTTGGGAGCTAGAAGTTCACTTCTCAATTAATGTTTCAAGATTGTTTTCCCACTCAAAGACTTAGGGGCAAATCTAAGTAAGAATCATACTTAATAAAAAATAAAAATACTTACACGGTCAATAAATTTAAAGTAAAAAATAATAAAAATAAAGTGACTTTCTTTATTATTAATTTTTGCAGGCTTTAAGTTTTAAAATATACATTGCATTGCATTGACAATAATTTAGAGCAGACAACAAAATAATGCACGACAACTCTGAAATCTAGTCAAAACTACATTTTGACAAAATAATAAATTAATTTATTTTTAATATTTTAATCTTTTATGAAATAGATTCTTAATTCTACACATGTGAGCCAGACTCTGAAACCTAGAATTTTATAACTTTTCTCCCTTGTCATTATTGGTCAGCATATAGGGAGTTGAGCTTCCTTAGACTCCACATGTTAATTAAATTAATCAAATAACATATCCTCTTACTTTTCTTCCTTTAATAAACACCAATTAGATTCTAACCATTAAAGAAATATTGTCATGCACATTCTTCAAAAATAAAGATTGTTAACATTGGTGCAATCATACTTTCAAGACAAAAGTGCATTAAAAACAAAGCCATAAATATATGATAAATTGATTAAATCAAGAGCATATTGATTGGATTTAGATATTAAAACTAACTTATCGAAAGTAATAGATCATAATCAAGTGTAGAAACTAAAAGTATGTTAGATCATCACACTGAGCTCTGTTGATAGAATGCACATTCCAAAATAAGAAGTAACAGGGTTACTCTCTCAGAGTTGATCTCCATAGCAAGATACCGAAAAAGTGTAGTAACTTTAGGCCCTTCCAGATCCCTGCTCGGATCATCTCAGACAATTTACAGATGGTTGGCGATATCTGGCAAGAGTTCTGTTCATTGCAATGCCAATTCAAGCAGTGTTGCTGCAGTTTACAAAACTTCCAGGGTTAATGGTTATACTTTTTGTGCAATTATCAGTTTTGTAAATGCCAACAAGCCGATCGGCAAGCTCGAACATGTTATTCCGAAGACTGTATTAAAGAGGTGAATGTCAGAATAATACAATGAAGGAAATCAGTAACGAAAGAGATGGAACTTTTTAAGTAGAATGTGGATAGAGATGATGAAGATGCATGAGATACCTAATGATAATAAATTGGGCATCTTTAGTCCGGTCCTTCACGTAGTGTCCCACAATCGATACGTTTTTGAAGTCTGAAAAAGAAAAGAATTGAGACACAACTCAAAGTAAATAGTAAGTTCGAGTGAAAGAAACCTACCAAGCGCTGCATCAATCTCGTCCATGACATAGAGGGGGGTGGGCTTGTAGTGGTGGAGCGCAAATACAAGAGCCAACGAGCTAAGCGTCTGCTTGTAAATTCAGTTAATGCACACGCACTCGTCATACAAATATCAACAAGATTAAACTCTCCAATTTAACACAAAAGTAAATCTAAAAGCCTAATCAAACACATAACTGCTGATAAGATAAACAAAGTTGCACTACCTGTCAAATAACTTAGTAAGGATTAATCTTTGCTTTTTCTAAGAAAAAATTTCCTTGGTGCAATTGATAAAACATTAAATCTAACTACCAGAAATAATCTGCTAATTGAAATCTCATACCATACCACGGGATGGTATGATCAAAACCTATTGTTTTGATAAATTATTCAAACTCGATACTAGTCAACATAGATAATGTCTTTTGTGTCGTGTTAATGATGTCGACAAATATGGTGTATGCCAACATTCAACTCCCCTTGGCATACTACAACGCAAGCTGAGATAAATTAAGATAATATTGTTAGCTCTTATTTTTGTAATTTGTCTCCATATAAGATAATGTCAAAACTATATATCATTATAGATGGAACACAAAGTTCGCTCTTAAATATATAATTGTCTTATTTTCTTTTTCTTCTTCATCTCATTCCTCCAATTTACCACCAACACCATATATTGGAATATCTACACCATACCAAAATAGTATTGTTCTAATTAAACTTTGCTTCCAAATGCAAGATATATAGGAATCTAGAGTCCGAAATACTTAAGATCAAACTTGTTAACAGAATAAGTTAAATCAGATAATCAAAATTATACACATATCAAATTAACATTTAGGGTTTCAAGAATATTCTTTGTATTAGATACTTATACAAAATCTATAAACATGTATAAACAAAATTTTCCAGGTGAATTATTTATAAACAGTTTAGAATATTTTTCCATAAATAATGTTCATGAATAGTTCATGAATTTTGTTCAAACACGATTGGAATTTTTGTGCCACCAGGCAACATCTGAGCCTGCTAGGCTCAAACACCATGGCACTATTAGGCATCTGACATTATGGGTGGGATTTGGGCATGGGCTAACATAGCCAATTTACTAAAATATTAGGCCGTAATAAATCTCAATTACTCAACTAAAAATATATGTTTTTTCCAACAACAAATACATGCTAAGTTTGTTTGATTCATTATAAGTTTTCAGTTGAGCATTCAAGTTATTCCACATTTTTTCAAAGGAAAAAGCACAACTGTGAAAAATATAACCTGAAAATTTGAATCACAACTTGGTAGATAGTGTTAAAAAGGGCAAAAAATATATTTTATTTTCCATATGTAATTAAGCTACACAATCGCAGATTATCAGGCATAATTCCATAACATAAATAGAATATTGAAAGATATTAAACAAACCTTCTCACCACCAGACAGATTAGCAATATTCTTCCAGCTCTTCTTTGGAGGTCTTACACTAAAAACCACACCTTCTGAAAAAGGATCCAGAGAATCAACTAATTCAAGTTCTGCATCACCTCCAAGTGTGATCATCTGTGGTTCAGACAACAATCATACATATGCTTTGATAAACCAAACAAAACCAGGAGGTACTTATCAGGACAATGAATTGTGCTAGTTATTCTTTTTTTAATGTTTCAACAGCAATAATTAATAGGAAAAATACAATCAAGTAATCAATATTAATTCTCCACCATAATAACCCTAACAATCAATTTCATTCAACATACCTGATACATCTCCTTCAACTTTAGAGATATTATGTTGAATCCTGCCATGAACTCATCTAGCCTGATATCATTGGATATTTGTGCACGCAAGTTGTTAGGATAGCACATGTACTGTCACAACATTAACAAGTATAAGCTAAAACAAGTCCAGTCCATGAAATGCTTGCCTTCTCTTTTTCAACTCATCGTAATGCTTCTTCACTTCATCACATTCTTGTTTAGCAACATTTAGTTCTTCCACCCGTTCATTGTAGACCAAAACTTTTTTATGATATCTGGAGTAACCAAAGAATGCTTTAGAATATTATGTTCAGTAGAAAGTACGTAAAATAACAACCGGATAAGCTTACTCTGCAATTGAATCCAAGTTAGGATTCATGTCCTTCAGCTGAGCTTCTAGCAAGGTCACCATTTCCATTGCTCTTCTTGTATCACAAGGATTTTGGAGTGCCTCATCTGATAATATGGCTTGAATCTTTTCAGCATCCAATGCATCACTTTTCATTCTGCCCAAGCATGTACCTTGTACAATTTTAGGAAGATAAATAGTAGCTAACCCATTTGTAAACCAAAGATAAAAGAACCGTACAAATCCATCTGTTTAACAAGTTCTGAAAGGATGTCATCAAGTTTTTTTCCTAAAGCCTTGGCCTTCATCTCCCATTCCTTTTTGAGTTTTTTTGCATCTTGCAGCTTAAAATCAGCATCAACCTGTGCATGAGAAATGTGATTTCAAATGAAAAGCATGGCAACCTTCACTGCATCATGCAAATATAACCTCTGCAGCTCGTAGCTCATCCATAGTTTTCTTTAATTTATTGTATTCATTTTTTGTTTCCTCAAGAACAACCTTGTGCTTGTCAATGAGCTGGAAAAAATAGAATTCCAAACAAGTTTGTCAACCTGTAATCCTATATAATAGGAAAAAGACCATTAAGAACATGCTGTTTCAGAAAATGATCATATACCTCTTGAATCTTTTTATAGTTTTCTTGGACCACAAATGCCTTTTGTTCTATTTCTTTGAAAATACTTAACATGTTTCCCTTCTCCTCTACGAGTTTTTCTTTCTCTTTCTTTGTATCCTCAATCCCTTTTTTCAACTTTTCTGTCATTTTCTGGCCTGAAGCTATGTTAACTTTGTGTCGATTAATGTCACTGCAGGTTTTATCAATATCCTGCAAGAAAGCAATAGTTACATATAATTCTTATGAATCTTCCTATAGTACTTGTTTACTTGATGCATGTTCATACTTCTTGGATCTTTACAACTTTTGACTTCTGATTTTTCAACAACTCACCACCGACATTTTCTATTTTCTTCTGAAGCTCAGAAGCCTGCAACAGTATCATAAATTAAAGAATAATTCATTGCATGGATCCAAAGCTCTTTTATAAACCAGCAATGGAACCAAGTCTTATAAAAAAAGGCCTAACTTATCCCAAAAAAATATAACACACTTTAAAAAACTTGAAGCAGCTTAAAAAAATTAAAACTGGGTATTTGAAATTATCTGTGTTACAAGGTTATCTGACTTAATAAAGAAAATTACCTAGAATACTGAAATTAGTCACAATTATTCTTGTCAAACAACATTGAGGCATACAAATATGCAAGGCTCTACAGCATCTCCAAGTAACATATTATCATTGTGGGTCAGAATAAATATGCTCTTGCATCAGAGAATGATAGCTGCTGATTTCTGAAAAAAAAGACCCTAACCCATAAAAGCACCAGCCAATAAAGACACTAGGTACAAGTTGATAATAACATGGTTGTTAAAATCAGTGAATACACCTGGACCAAAATCATCAATTGCAAGCACTGCCATATTGGAAAACATAACCTTAGAACATGTTTCATCCATAACTTCCTCATTAGTTTAGGATAGCAATTTGCCCCACCCTAATGAAGTCTCAACTCTATTAAGGCAATCCCACCCCATCATGCAAATGGGATGAGAACGGGACTAAAAAGTAAAAAGTAACCCACATATACGAACAAGTATTGGATAAAGTCATGCCTCACCCACTAACCCCACATAAATTCAATTTACAATATACATATAAAAAGGACAATCTGCTCCTGCCAATGCGGGATCTCAAGAAAGGGTTGGATCACATTTGGTCTATTATATGTAGTCTTACCTTACATTGTAAGAGATTGTTTCCATGACTCAACCACCAAGTCACACGGCAACAACTTTACCGTTGCGACAAGACTCCCTTTCTTACAATATACATATACATATTTTAAATAAACATATGTACTTTATTTGAAAAAATTCATCTATAATCCACCCTGCTTCACTTTCAATATGAAGCAGGGATGGGCACTGAAGCTCAATGCTTCACTGCATCATCCATTGTTGGTGATACGGAGACTATATAGCTAGATACAGGCAATACAAAAGTGGTACCAGATAACATGGCAAAGCAGTGGCGCTTTGCATGTGTTACTCATGAACCAACCTCAACACTTGGCCAAACAATACTGTAATCTAGATGTGGACCCACAGCACGTTGCCAGCCATATTTTGCTTTAATCATCAATTAGCTAGCATATACCAACCCCATTTACTGCATTTGAGCAAAATTTAATTTTCAAGAACATACTTCATCTAAAGACTATACCTCAAGAAGTTTGTTGATTTAGTTTATATTTGATTTGTTACAAATATAAAGAATAACAAAACATTAGAAACTTAGATTTTATTCATATTTCTTCCAATAATGACCATACATGTATTTATGTAGGTACTAACAGAACAATATGCACCAGGTGGTGACTGGTCTGTTTGCTAGACATTTCAAAACATTATCAAACAGTTATAGTTAGATAAGTTACTGCTAATAAAACAGAGTTTTCCAACCCAAGTAATTTGAGACACAAAAAAAAACCTCAAGATGCTGAAACTATATTCAGACACTTACTCTCTCCTTAAGCGTACTAGAGCATTTAACAAGCTTCTCTATTTCACTTTGCTCAGCAGATATGACACCATCCAACTCCTTGAGCCGGTTCAGTTCCTCTTTCTTTGGTTGGGATGCAGCCTTCAATGCCACAAGCTGACTTTTTATGTAATTATGTTGTTCGTTCAAACTATCAATCTGTGCAAAAAGAACAGTTGTCAGATTGAGACATGCCACAGGGTATTAGATGCACTAATAATATCAGATGCATAACAACCTCCTTTTGTGTCTTAGCTAGTTCCATATCATAATGGGCTTCATCCTTTTCACAAGCTTGAAAGCGTCTAGTGCAATCAGCAATCCTGTGGCGTATGTCACTGAGTTGGTCAACCAGCTGAGCAAGGTCCTTCTCACAACTTGCAACATCTTCTCCAGAAACACTTTCCCTAATGTATCTACCCATCTTCCCGCCTCGGGGCTTGTTGCCACCACCACTCATTGTACCTGACTTCTCAAATAGTGCACCTTCCAATGTCACAACACGGCGGAATTCTTTATCCCCTCCATACGCAATCCTACTAGCCTAGAAGTAGAAAACAGAAAACAGTATCAAAGAAGTAATTTTGTTGAGCAATACAGTCACTTAATCAGACAAACTGACAATACCAAAGGATCATTAAGTTCACTAGCATGATATATTTGACATGAAATTCCAAAGTCAAAAAGTAATAGCAAAACATTATTTGAAGATAACATGAAGATCATACAAGCTAGAAACAGTGACCTTATGGCAGTTTCCATATTCCTCATGAGAGGATCAACAGTTTGCTGAAGATGTGAGTGCAATTTTGGCATCATTGTAGAATCTAAGAAAAATGAAAACCGCAAACATGCAGAATAGCAAACTGTGAATGTAGACCAACAACTAGATTAAGGAAAGACAACTAATCATATAATTGATCATGAAAGAAATATCCATTGCACAAAAATAAAATTACAAGACTTACATAAATGAGCAATGAACATCAGGTATAAAGAAAGAAATACCTGATCAAGGTCTTTTGCCACAACAGTATTTCCAAGAGTAGCAAAAAAAGCTAATTTTAGCTTTTCATCTTTTACAGCAACAAGATCAAAAAGGCGAGGAACTCCTTCAGGAGTTTTAACTTTATCCTTCAGCTTCCTGAGTTGATCTAATTGTCTTTCCTGCAAATACAAAAAGTTTCCATATTTCATGCACGACAAAGTGCAACTCAATATAATTTCATGTCTCTAAGAGTGCCAGTGGATTTTTAATATTTCAAAAGTTCTTTTTCAGTTACTTTTGCAAGTCTTAAGCAAACATCCTGCACTCATCCAGCTAACATAGAAACAGTTATCTGACTTATCAAAATGTGCAATAATCAAAATTCAAAACTGTGATTATATAAATGTTGTATTGGTTCTTTGTAGTTAGGATTAAGTAACAGTTTATAGTTGATGTTGGTGCATTAAATGTGCAGATTTAATGATGCTGACTGATTTGGCAATTTAGCTCGAAGGTAAATAGCCTAAATCAAGTGGAATCAAGGGCAAGCAACTAGATTGAGTGGATACAAAGGCCAATAGCCCAAATCAAGAGGATTTAAGGACAATTGACTCAAATCAAGAAGAGTTAGGGGAAGGTGATGCAGATCAAGAGATGCTTGTGGACGTAATATTAGGTTTGTTACGGGTACTATAGATACAATAGCTGAAATTGAGTCTCTAGGTAAAGTTGTTACTTAGAGAGCTTTTGGGATGATATATCGAGACCTAAAGGGATTTGGATATCCCTATGTCAATGTTTTTAGGGCTCTAGGGTGCACAACAAAATTGTAGGGTTACCTAGGCGAGGCAGATTGCTTTGATCAAGCAGAGCAAAGCCTTTGATCAACCAAAGCTTTATGCTTGGTCGACTAAGGTTCAAAAATCAGCCTTTAACAGCTAGTTTGAATGCTTTGATCAACCAAATTTTTATGCTTGATCAACCAACATTCAAAAATCAGCCTCCAACGACTAGTCTAGTCGCTTTGATCAACCAAGAAACCTTTGGTCAACCAAAGGCTTGCTAGCAACATGCTTCTGATAGCATTAGAGCTTAGGTTCATAAGGCTTTGTAGTTATTTTGGACAAAAGATGTTACACAAAAAAGACTATTCTGCTTGGTTGATTCTCAAGTGTCCTAGAAACTCTCTCGAACATTTTTATAACCAAAGAGATTTTTATCTATGAGGAGAGATAAAAACTTTTAATCTCTTATATGCATTTCATATTTTCTCACTTGTTGTGGGTTAAACTTTCATGCCTGTGGAAATCCCTTCAGTGTGTGTCAAGGTTAGTACCTTAGAGGTGTTATCCTTGAAACTATAAAGGCGCACACCATTATCTCTTATGAAGAGATGGATTAGTGAATTTTATCGAAGGGTAGCCACTAAACCCGTCATAAACCGTGGAGTGGGAGCCAAGTTTCTGAACTATGTTATATACACATTAGCATTATTAATTTATCTTATGTTTCCACACACATTCTTTATATATATATAGACACACACTATCACAATTATTTTGTCACACATGCAAACATACTATTGACCTTAATTTGAGTTTGTGACATATGAGAATTTGGCCCTCTAACCAGACATTTTGATTTAAAATGTTGTACGACTACTATTTTTGTCAATCTATGACAAAGTCCCAATGAGTTCATACATCTATTTTAATTATGAGTAATCTTTCAGAAATAAAATGAAAATTTCCTAGAATGCAATGAGTCCCAAATCATTGGAATATTTTTTGATTATATGTAGTAAAGAAAAAAATTCAGTTGCATTCATCATGCTGCATTCTGATTTATACCAAAATGAATATCATAATCAGCAATCTAATTTATACCAAAATGAACATCAAAGTGAACCTGTAGAAGAATTTAATAACAACATATGCATGGAGCTAATTACCAAAATCATGAAAGTGGCAATGCCAAGATTTTTCCTGCGAAGCAACTCAACGCATGCTTGTGCTACAGCAGTTGTCTCGACCACTATATAATCTAATCCAGGACATGCAGTGGATATGGCAATGTCATATTTTGCTGTCATAAGAAGTATAATAAGTAAATTTTAGCCTGAATAAATCAAATATGAAAAATTATCTGGTGCAGAAATTTTAGTATTCAAATCAAGGATACCAGAGTAGATCATTGATTAGAAAAACATGGTAATAGTTGAAAATAAAATCTAAATGAGCATATTCATATATGTGATTGCTAATTTCAGATTTTGATTAGAAGAGAAGTCTGATCCATTGATAATCAGGCCAAGCTCCTCAAATTCAAAACTAACGTGATAAGCTACAAAATTAATCAATTTAGAATCCACTAGTATCCAAACGTAGAACTTGGCACATCCCAACAATGAACTTGTATTTTTACCTGATTTATCAAGTCTTTTGAGACTAACACCCAATCAACACAAACAATTCCAACTCAAGACAGAATCAAATGTGAGTATAAAATTTTGTTTTGGCAGACTCTGCTAAATGATATGTCAATTTCTATATTTTTGTTGAAGAGGAACCTTGGAGCAATGGTAAAGTTGTTGCCATGTATCCTAGTGATCATGAGTTCGAATCGCGAAAATCGCCTCTTACAATGCAAGGTAAGATTGCATAGAATAGACCCTTTCCCAAGACGTCGCATTGGCAGGAACTTTGAGCACCGGGCAGCCCTTTTGTTGCCCCTCCTACGATCAAATTCAACAACTGGGCATAATCCACAACTGAGTTAGCATCAAGGATCCCTTACAATGATATAACATTAACATATCTGACTACTCTTGTCCTCTGTCCCTTCCACCTTTGAACCACAAAGCCATTTTCTAATGTGATTTTGCTGCATCAGGGTGGGAAAACCTCAACTAACAATATCCCTATTTCACTACTCTGAGTTGTTGTTATTCCTTCCCTTTCAAGAACAAAATTGGAGAAACATCAATTTTATGGCCTCTTCCTAGCAATTGGGTGATACAAATTGTGCAAGAATCATATATTTCAACACAAATCCAAACCTACAGCTAATCAAATCAAATGGCATATCAATGTTTCCCACATGCCGAATAATCACTTAATCCATCATCAGATTCTTGCAATTCTCACATCACCCAAAAATTTTTGAATGTTGATCCCAAACTACCCATTCTAGTGACAAATGAGCACCAAGTTGGCAATTTGAATTCAAGTGATTTATGTGTTAAGCAGCACGACCGACCAATATGAGCAAAAAACAAGCATACCAGCAGATATGAGATGGTACAAAGCCCAAAGGCTTAATTCCATCCATTGGCACTATTCACAACAAATAAACAAACAAAAAGGACAATTTCAAACTAATCAGACTATAAAATCTTAACGCCTTCCATTTCCTCCCTGCACCTATCTCAAGATCTTTCTATACTACTAAATTTTCTATAGTTTCTCTTAAGATCTCTCACATCTCTCGTTTTTTCTCACAAGTCTCAATGGCAAAAAAATGTTGTAGATCCTGAACTTGATAAAAATATGATTAAGAATCCTTAATCAAATAGATGTAGAGTAATTTTGGGGAGCTACTACTGAGCTTTTCAGCAATTCCAAGGATGCAACACAACTAGGAACTTTGGTCATTCTAGTCAACAAAAGGATCCGAAGGGTAGAGTTAGCTTAGAAAATGGAACAATTATATTTTTATGTTAGTGGGATGATAATATACAGGTATAAATAGAACTCTAACATAACCAACATCCTCAAATACTAATGCAGGACTAAACACATTACACTAATAACCCTATTAATACTAATGTTAGTAATGCTCACGCATTCCCAAGTTAAAGCATAGATAATATTATCTATTAATGTCCGGCTTGTTATATGAACTAGAGAAACTATCATATAATAATTATAAATTAAATATGATAATGGTGAAAGGAAAAATGGATTGGTAAAAGTGTTAAGACATTTTGATCAAATTGAGGTGTTAAATACTTAACCAACTAGTTTATAGATTGCTTGAAAGAGAAAAGTTTCTCTCACAATGAATTTCTACTTGAAAGAGAATGAGATTCTCTCACAATGAACTTCTCGAGAAATGCAACAATTGATCAATTGTGTCCGAGAGGAGAAATCATCAAATTCTTATTGGACATAATTTAATCCATGATGAATTGTAGTGATATCCATCTAATTTTTGGGATATACACTTGAGATTGGGACATTTGTTCTCCATAAAGTTCCAAGAAAGTGTGGGATATAGAAAGGTAAGATGTGACTTTCCTTCCATAGGATTTGGAGTTGTGAAGCTTATATGACATTAATAAGCTTTACCACATCCAGTAGGTGTCTATTCATGGGATAGGATAGGGAGACAATGGGTATTATTTTTATGACTCACAATGAAAAAGGTGTTTGCTGCTTGTGACATGGTGCTTTTTTAAGAAAGAATACATAATGTTAGAATAACTAGGAGAAAAGTAGAGCTCAAAGAGGTTTAAACCGCGTCACTTATAGATATTCCTCTCTTAAAAATCAGATAAATCAAAAGACCTTATGATAGCTCCACTACTTAAGATATAAGAGCCACATAATCTTGTAGGATTCATTAAAAGTCTTAAGAGATATGAATCTTAAGAGATATGAATCTCAAATCTCCCCCCATGATAATGTGCTCTTGATAGAGGTCAATGAGACAACAACCTATGAGAGAGTTATATCAAATATTGAGTCTAAGAAATAACTTGAGGCCATGACGCCTAAGATGGACTCCATATAGGCCAACTAGGTTTACACCTTGGTTAATCCACCAAAAGGATGAAAACCATTGGGAAGTGGATCTTCAAGAGAAAGATCGAAATGGAGGGTAATGTACAACGTCAAAGGTTCAACAAAATATCATCAATGTTTTCACCAATAACTATGGTAAAGTCCATCAAAACTTGCATGTCATTGCTACACCATAACTATGAGATACAACAGGTGGATGTCAAGATTATATTCCTTAATAAAAATTCAATTAAGAACACCTATATGTCTCAACCTCATGACTTTGTTGATATCAAGCATGCAAATAAAATTTGTAAGCTCAAGAGTTCATCTATGAACTAAAGGAGACATTTTGGAAATGAAATCTTCAATTTAATGAATTAATCAAAACAAAAAATTAATCTTGCGTACAAGGAGTTTAATGGAGCATATTCGTCAAAAATTAGTCTATATGTTGATGTATATTAGTTAACCAGAATAACAACCCCATGTTGTAATTGATGGAAGAATGGCTTTCAATGAAGTTCTATATAAAGGATTTGAGAGAGACAAGCTATATACTAACATCCCTGACAAATTGGCAAGTCAATGTTTCAAAAGGCAATGTTGGAAATTTCTTGTAGATTTATTGTTCATCCACACAATTTCTAAGATGACTTTAAGCATGCAATAATACCGCGTGGAAGATGAAAATAATAACTAAGAGAAAAATGTATACAAGTGTGCAAAAAAATATTTTATACTTAAGTTCATACCATCAATTGAACCTAAATCACCCAAACGACCATAAATTCCTTCTATTTCTTTTGTCTCTTTCGCTTGCAATATGGCTTTTAGGACCGAACCATGACTCTTTTCTGATTCCAAAGTAGATTTCATTTCTGTCAGTTTCTGCCTTGCTGCTTGCTCAAGACAAATAAGAGATTCTTGTTCCTTAATACATTCCTGAGAAGAAATCAAGTATAAGCAATCAAATCTTTCAATTATCCATCAACCACAGAACAGGATGTAGAGATATTAAACAAATGCAAATACCTGTTCCAACCTTCGTGCTTCCGATTTTTCAAGCTTTTTTTGAGCTAGCTTATTTTTAACTTCAGCAATGAATTCATTTTTAATTTTGATATTGTCCACTATTTCATCAATCTGATGTTTGGCATCCTCAAATGCTTTCCGACCAGCATCATGCTGATGAAGATAGAACTTAAATCAGCTCAATTACAATGATGAATATCTATCCTGATTAAACATTACGTATATAAAGATACACAAATAAGTTTTTCTAGTCTCCTTCCCACCCCTCCCGTCAAGAAGAATTTATAATATTTCCTGAGTAAAATATTGTACTTGCCATTAAACAATTTTTTCTGCTACCGAAACATATTTTTGTCATTTCTGGCATTAGTATTTTCTCAGAGGATAGTCAACTACCTTTTCTATCAAAAGTTTGCTTTCAGCACTTGCAACATCTAATGATCCTCTGTGCTCAATTAGTTGGTTTTCCCATGGTTCCAGTTCTGCACGGACGTCCATGAGCTCAGACCGGTACATCTCAGTTTCACCTGCAAATCAACAAACGAAATTTAGGAATTAGCCAACAAGCAATAGATGCAAAAAAAATAGCAAAGGGCTAAAAGAGTAAATATGAGTTGCTGGAAAGAAATCACCTCTAGAGGTTTCTTTAATTTTTTCTAAGGCCATTTCCTCTTCCTGTAGTTTATTTTGCAGTTTAGGCACTTCTTCTTCAAGTTTGGGTATTAGGTCTGATAATCTTTCATGCTGGCTTGCCAGTTCATCAATTTTTGCAGAATCCTGTTATCCAGATAATGTTCAAGTAGTTGCATTAATCTGAAGAAGAATACAGTAAACCCTTACCTTCCCTAGCTTGTCTTCCAGTTTTTTAATTTTTTGTTTTTTGTGTTTTAAATCTTCCTGGTGCTTTACATCCTGCCGCTCAAACTCCTTAAATTGTTCTTTGCATGACCTCATGTCAGTATCAAGTTCCTGGAATTTAAAAAACCAACAATCAAATGAGAATTTAGAAACATAACAGAATCAAACATAAAGAAACAATCCACAAATATGCACAAAACTAACAAACTTGAATTACCTAGATGATCATGAACCCCAAAACTGTGTGAATTACAAAGATGAACTCTAAAACTATCTCCAAAGTTTCAACATTTAAATGAACTTTTTTTGTTTTGTCCTTCAATTAATTTCTTTAATGGAAAATAATGGACCTGTGATGCATTTGCTCAACTGCAAGCCACGTCAACATAACCAAGTGACTAAAAATATTCTATCCAGAATTAAGCTGTTTTGTCCATCAATACCTTTTTTGTAAAAGAAAAGTAGAATTCAGGGGTTTATCAGGACATATGTGCCACTATTCTGGTAGCCAGTCCATTACCTCTCATGGGCAAAAAGATACCTGACTTATCTGAGATCCTAACGAACCAAAAAATTGCTTCCACTGGTAGGAAAATAAGAAATTAACATAGAAGGATAGTCGGTGACTTGCAGCTGTGGATGGAATGCAGATAATTTTGGGCATTATAAACATAACCATACTTGACACACATACAGCTGAGCATTACAAGAGACTCCAGAATTTCTCCTGCTGAGAATCATTCAAAGGCAATCAAGGAAGCCCTTCAAATGCACTCCTTGTCATTCAATTAATAACAAAAGTGACACACTTAAGTAATCACATATATAATAAACACAATAAATTTTTGAAAACACATAATGAAATAACAAATAAAATAAAGAGTTTGCATTGCCAATAAAACAGTAATAATAAAATAAATTTTATCTACCAAAGCTTTTTTAGCACTCACACATAACTGACGATATAATTAAACTCAAACACTTCAGTAAAAAATATTTTATAGAAATCAATAATATTACCAACATAAATTGAAACACTAATCCAATTTGTTAACAATGATAATTAATTCCTGGCAAGATAAAATATTC
The DNA here is from genome assembly GCF_044706935.1 of Curcuma longa. Taxonomy (NCBI): domain Eukaryota; kingdom Viridiplantae; phylum Streptophyta; class Magnoliopsida; order Zingiberales; family Zingiberaceae; genus Curcuma; species Curcuma longa. Next base: position 9,483,206 of record NC_133869.1, on the reverse strand, counting down.
CACAAAATGTAGATGTATGAATAAAAAAAAATTTATCAGCAAAAAATAGGCATCTGATTGATCATCCATTAGTTGCATCATAAATATGTACGTGCATGCATTTATTTGTCAGCATTCCCTGTGACCTACCTTCATGCTTGTAGGATGCTGGTAACAAATAATTTTAAAAATTAATACTCATTGTCTCACAATGAACACTGGTCCTTTAACAATAGCATATGATAATAACTCGCACTCACCATAAGGAAACAAGAACTGTGCCTAAATAAATTGTTTATAAATTTGTAGCTACAGCTAAGTATTGTTACCTCTTGTCTTTTTAAGTATTTATCATACACAGACTCTAACTCCTTCAACATCCTCAAATTCTGTTGGATTTTTTCCCTGAATTAAGAACAAAAATATAATGAATCATAAATTTTTGAATTTGTACAGCTACCAATTACAGTACTATTATGACCTTTCAGTTGCATGGTTTTCTTCCAAATTTGACAATTTCTCCTGCAACTCAGAAGCATGGGAAGAAGCATCATCAAAAGCAAGTTTAGTTGCCTTCTCTTGCCATTTTAGAAGTGACAATTCCTTCAACATATATGCTTCTGCTTCATTTTTAACATCCTGCAGAATGATGTAACAATTGTTGAGGTGGTTACAACTGCCAGTATTTACAAACAAGTACACAGTCAGATATCTACCTCCAAAGTGTCTCTTTCCTTTTCAGCTAGTTTTACCATTTGAATTGCTGCAGAACGTTTTTCATTGAGGCCCTCAAGCCTAAAGAAAACCACATCAGTATCTGATAATGAAGAAAGAGTAGGGAATATCAAACAACTAAATCTTGAATTGATCAACATGTACAATGTATGTTTGATTGAGTAAAAGAGTATCTATGAGACTAAATGCTTAAGACAAGTAAAAGGGTATATAAGCATGTATTAAATAGTTGATGAATAAGAGCCAAATATTTTGTCACCAATACATTTTGGATGTGAAGATTACAAGGACAATATAATCATTAGAAAAATCAAGTATTAAAAGGTGGTTCAAAACAGTAGGAGATTGGCCCAATGTCTATAGCCCCACCTAGGCAATAGGTGGATGCCTCGGCAAGGTTATGCAGTTAGTGGGGACCAAGGCAAGGGCCTAAGTGGTCAGCATAAAATATTATTAGAATGGCATCATGCACTCATATTTACAATCATAAACCTACAAAAGAGTTTTAAATGGATTAAAAAATACAGAAAAAACTAGAAGTTGCTTGAGAGGAAAAGATAGAAAAGGATAGAGGTACCTTGTTGTGAGGAGGAGAATCTTGTAGAGAAAAGTAGTAAAGAGAGGAGAAAATAATCATAAATTTAGAAAAAGAAAATTCTAGAGTTGGGAATAAATATGAGGAAAAGGGAACAATAGAACAGAGAGAATAAATCTAGAGAAGACGCAAAAGACACTCTAGCTAAAAATGGCTAATAATGGTTGGAAAATAATTGATGTTGAATGAAGAGAGTCTCCTAGCACTTTGCCAAAGCAATATGCTTGATTAAATGGGGAAGATCTAGAGTTGATATTTACTAACAAATGAACCTAAAATTACAACAACAAAAAAAATAGTTCTTTTACCCTAAATATGCATGGACAAAGCAAACCACCAAGAAACACTGCCTAAGCTAACTTTTGAAATGCTCACTTATCAAGGGTTGCCTACCACCTAGGCAACATAGTTTCTAGCCAAAACAGGTAGCTGCCTAAGGCACTTTATAAAACTATGATAAAAACAATTATGCTAAGCTTTTTATGACAATGTGAACAAGTCAAAAGTAATCATAATTCAATATGATTATCAAAATTCACTAAATTGATTCACAAAACAGATCTCAATTTCCCAAACTTGGCTGAAAGAATAATTTGACTAGTTGGCATGTAAATCTAACTTCAAAAATTCTAAGCTCATTGATCTTGCTATTTTAAGGATAGAGAATAGAATAGCAATCATTGTAGAACAAGATATATTGATGAAATATGATACTTGAACTCTTCATTTAGACCTCTATACCAAATGACACATATGGACCAAATACCAAATATTTGAGAGACACTTGGCATTTCTATTGTTCATGAGTAAAATAAAAAACAGTTGTGTGAACACTTGGGTCCGCACTAATGTCGGACACCATACCCTAGTCTCAGATCTAAAATCATAATTCACATCAATTTGAAATGTCTTGACCATGACTTCTTTTCTTGTGACAAAAGAAACCTTTTCTACAAGGAATTATTGTGGAACCAACAATTTTTTGATTTCTAGATTTGAATTCAAGGTTGAACTTTCTCAATTTTTTTCCTACTTGCAATTCAAACAAACTATTCAGTAGTTTACTGTAAACAAACAAAAATGAACAATGGTGGCAACTTAATTTAATGTATAGTTAAAAACACATGTTTGAGAGGTAAAAAATATATAATAACTAGACAAAAGAAGAATACTAGTATTAAAATGATATACTAGAACTATTTATCATTTTTGGAAAGTAAGATTTCAGTACATTGATTTATTTAGTCTATGTATTACATATCCTAAATCACAATCATCAAATAGCTTTCGAATTTGAAGGAATATGTGCAGCCGCCATTGATTTGAGACCATCTAGATTAAAGTGGAACAGTTTTATGAAGTATAAGGGTTAAATTGAATCAAAATAAGATCGGGGCCATTTAAAAATGTCAAAAAAAAACGAAATTAGCATCAAACTTAACATTAAAGAGATTTTTATCTAATATCTATGTTATTAAATTGGAGGATAAACCAGTAAAGGAGGGGAAAACAGCATATCAAAGAAAAAAAACATTATAAGCATTCACATATCATCTTTATCTCAGGTCTATATAAGTCCTAAGTTGATTAAGAATTAGTAAAAACAACAGTGTTAACTCACTGCTTGTAGGTTTCTTCAATCTTCTCCACATACTGATTTGTTCCAATAATATCCTCAAGATATTCAAGGAATCCTTCATCATGAAGCCCTTGAGCCTTTGGTTTCATAAGTGAGATCTGCTCAACTTCACCCTGGTAGGCCAAGTACCAAAAGATAGTGGATTAAAAAAGAAGAAAGGGAAAAACAAGAATAATCTTGGTTATAATCTAAATTTGGAGTATCTTGCATAAAGGCATAAAACAAAATGGATAATTACGATTGAGAAATCATTCTTCTATATGATGGAGTGAAATTGTATACCTGTAGGATTAGAAATCGGTTATTATCCAAGTCCACTCCTTTTCCCTTCAGTTTTTTGGTGACCTCAGTGAAATTACTTCCACGGTCATTAATGTAATATTTTGAAGCATTATCCCTAAACGCAACTCTTGTGATGACAAAATCACTTCCAGCTACAGCCTCATAGGTTCCATCATCCTGGTATAAATGTGCATCCATCCATTCGAGTGACGCTTTCAAAGATAAACTACCAATCAACTAAGAATATTAAAAGCGTACCAGGTCAATAATTTCTTGAAAGTGGACCGAAACTCCAGCACTTTCCAGGTTCTGGTGGTTGCTGGAGTTATGTATCAGCTCCGACACTTTATTTAGGCGCATCTTCAACCCCAGAAAATCAGTTCGACAAGTTATCGATTACCAGCATCGTATTCATTCAATTGAACTACAAACCAAACACACCGACATGCTCGAAAGAAAAGAGTGGGCGTCAATTAAACCGTAAAATACACCTGTTTCGCCCGCTTCCCAAACACAAAAAGCATCGCATCTATGACGTTACTTTTCCCGCTTCCATTCGGACCGACAACTGCCGAAAAACTCTGAAAAAATAAAAAATAAAAAAGCATTTTGATAAATTAGTGACAGAGAATGAAAAACCAGCAAGGCGAACTGCTACTTTCCAAGTGACGCTGAAACCCTTCTAACGCAGTCACCTTCAACATAAACGCTTCTTGAATCCTAAACGATCCTAGGGTTTGCATAGTTTGTAGAGTGCAAAAACAGTAGTAGGAACGGCAAGAAAACCCTACATCAGAGAATGAGAGGGAAAAGAAAGGTGGGGCGGGATCGACCTTGTGGAAAGGGCCGATCCGCTGCTCGCCGGCGTAGGATTTGAAGTTGCGCAGCACCATTTCCTTGATGAAGAGACGCGCCCTCCTCGTCGAGGGAGGAGTGTGAGTGCCGCCGGCGCCCGTCTCCGACTCCATGGAAGTGACTCGCGCACCGGAGTGAGGAGGTAGACCAGATTCGAGTGAGGCGCGCGATAGCTCGATTCGTTCGAAAGCTTCCGCCTAAATTTGGGCGGAAACGAGAAGCGGATGTCGGTCCATCTAAAAGACCAAATTACCCATCAGGGTTTGGGATTATTCCATTAGACACCATTTTGGATGATTTCATTAGAATTTTTTATTTTACCCCATACTTTTAGTTAATTTTTTAAAACTTTCCCACTATTTTGTATTATTTTTGTCGCTACTCTTCTCTCGTTGTTAATTTTCACATGGATATAAAAAAACATCCATTTTAATTCGTATTGATATTCCTCTTTCAAAATTTATCAAAATAGAACATTTCTTCGTAGAGATTCATCATTCCATTAATTTTACACGGTCGATCACACCTATACAATCACAATCATGAAGGAGGTAAATCAAAAAGCTACAGTTGACCACAACAGAGAAAACATTATCTTGACTTCATCGAGATTCAACTTTTACTCACTTCAGTAATTCTGTTTCATCGTAATCAATTCATTGAGTTCAAATTTAAAAAATTAAAATAGCCCAGTCCAATTGAAAATAATTAATCGATTATAAGTCAAGTCAAGTCCTACTTAATAAACGATGTTGTTTTAATTAATGGAAGAAAAAAAATATTATTTTTTGTTTGCCATTCGTTATATCGATGGATAATGATTTATTTTTTGATTATACGATTCTCTATATAAAACAACAATTGTATAAGAAAATAAATTTAAAATCAATAATAGATTAATTTTATATTCTAAAATCTCATCAAACACAATTTTAGATATTAAAATATTTTATATAAATTTTAAATTAGGTAAAAGGATATTGATATATAAATATTATATGTTTGTGTAATTTATTATATATATATATATATATATTTTCATAATTTAATCCAGAATTTAATTAAAAATTATAATTACACCATTGGTTTTATGATAATATTATTTTAATAAAAAATATTCTAAAATAATATAATTTTAATCAAAATTACTCTGTGTAACCTTGACTAAAATTACTGATTAATCAAACAGTATAAATAATTAAGGATATTTTTTATTTTATGAATAAAAATATAGAACTCAATCATCTTGAGAGTTTTATTATATTAAAAAAACAAAATAAACTAATTAATTTGGGAATAACAATGCATTGATTGATAGCGGTAGCTACGGCAGTTGTTAAATCGTAATCAAATAATTAAGAACAATAAATTAAAAGCATTATTGTCATTTTCGCTCAATTGAAAACTCGTGGAAAAAACACATCGTGAACGACAAGCAATTGATTTACAGATAAAAACAACATAAATGCATTTCCTTTTCCCATGAATCGGATTGGAAAAAATAGCCCTTTATAATTGAATTGATTATGATGAACAGAATTACTGAAGTGAGTAAGGATCAAATCTCGACAAAGCTGAGATAATATCCTTCTTTATCGTGGTGGTGAACTCCAGCTTCTGATTTACCTCCTCACAGATAGTTGTGGGACCGATCGTGTGGGGTCGCTGAGGTGGCAGATTCCACCATTGCTAAAGAATTGAAAAAAATACAACTCCCCAGTCATGATTGAGTTGGTTATTACAAAACAGATTTGTTAAAGTGGGCAAGGGTTGAATCTCGACAAAATCGAGGTAATGCCAGCCACCTGCAACAAGGTTGTCAAAATCGCGAGTCAACTCGGCGAGTTTACGAGTTTACGAACTATTATTTCAATTCCGTGTTGAATCAGCTTAAAATCGGGCCCCCCTTGTAAACTCGTAAACTCGCGAGTCAACTCGGTAAACTCGCGAGTCAACTCGGTCAAACTCGGTAAACTCGATAAACAAAGGAAATCTTTGTTTGATGTTTCCTTTTATCAAATTTGGATAATGGAAGCTTATTTGATGTATCTATTGGACTATTTTTGTATGAAATTTTAAATTTGTCATTTTGTAACTTGATGTTGAAACATAAATTTTGAAAATTTCATATCTTTTCATGTTTAGTCTTTTTTTATATGTGAAAATATGTTGTTGATAACTATGTTTATGCTTTTTTTATTAGATATGTGAAATAGTGATTGTTCTTATGAAGTTATGATCAAATATATATTATTTGACATTTTATAACTCTTTTTTGGATTATCTGTAAACTCGTACGAGTTTACGATACGAGTTTGTGCACCCTTAACCGAGTCGACACTGGAATCGCAAGTTTGACAACCTTGACCTGCAACTTCACAATTTATCTCCTTACAAATGATCATGAGTCTAATTACGTGGGACTGTTGAGATGGCGAATTCTACTTTTCGTTGGAGAAGAGGTAAGCTTAGTCCTAATTTTCCAGCTGCCTAATTAATTAGGTTGTTTTGTATCATATACGATAATCTAATTAATTGTAAGAAGCTTAATTCTACAACTAAAAGATTCGCATTAGGTGATAGTTGGTAGGAAATAATCGTAAGCGTTGACTTGATTAGTCAAAGTCTTTGACGTGTCTAACTCGTGTTTACTATCGGTTGACCAATTCCCTTCCCTTTCCGTCTCTTCCCCTTCCTCTCCCTCTCTCTATATATAGAGACCCTTACTCACATCCTCCGTCATCATCACCGTCCAAATCCTCCATGGCTTCTTCCTCTCATCTCCTCCTCGTCGCCCTCCTTCTTCCTGCTCTCGCCGCCCTCTCCAACGCCGGCAACATCGCCGTCTACTGGGGGCAGAATGGCAACGAGGGCAGCTTGGCCGACACCTGCAACACCGGTCTCTACTCCTACGTCATGGTCTCCTTCTTGATCACCTTCGGCAACGGCCAAACCCCCGTCCTCAACCTCGCCGGCCACTGCGACCCTCCTTCCGGCACCTGCACCGGTCTCAGCGCCGAGATCCGCCAGTGCCAGTCCCAAGGCGTCAGGGTGCTGCTGTCGCTCGGCGGAGCCAGCGGAAGCTACTCGCTCGCCTCCTCCGACGACGCGTCGACTGTGGCGGCCTACCTGTGGGACAACTACCTGGGCGGGTCGTCGAGCTCGCGGCCGCTGGGCGACGCGGCGCTCGACGGCGTCGACTTCGACATCGAGCAAGGCGCGCCGGACCACTACGGGGAGCTGGCGCAGGCGCTCGTCGACCTGGGCAACCAGGCGGGCACCAAAGTGTACCTGTCGGCGGCGCCGCAGTGCCCGTTCCCGGACCAGTATCTGGGGGCGGCGCTGCAGGCGGTGGCGTTCGACTACGTGTGGGTGCAATTCTACAACAACCCGGGCTGCGACTACAGATCGGGGGTCAGCGGCGTCGCCGGTGCGTGGAGCACGTGGACCTCCAGCTTGCAGTCGTCGACGGTGTTCCTGGGGGTGCCGGCGTCGACGGATGCTGCCGGGGGCGGCTACATCCCTCCGGACGACCTCACGTCGCAGGTGCTGCCGGCGATCCAGCAGGCGTCGAACTACGGCGGCATCATGGTGTGGAGTAGGTTCTACGACGTAAACAGTGGATACAGCGCCGCCGTCAGGAGCAGCGTCTGAAGTCAGGGAATATGAGAATAAATAAATAAAGAAATAAATAAAGTGTGGGACTCGTATTGAAATATTTTTAAATAATTTATAAAATAAAGAGAATTATATTGGAAGACTCCAGATACATTTCAAAATTTGCAGTCCAAATATATATTCAAAAAGTATTTTAAAATGTTTTCCTTTTGAATGTTAAATAAAAATATTACAATTAATTGTATACTACGTTTATCTTTCAGAAGAGGTCAGCTTAATTAATCTACGCTTTAATTTATTGTTCAGATGGTCGTGAAATTGATCATGTGAGATCGATGGGGAGTGGCGAATTCCACCTTTTGCAGAAGATAGTATAAAAGAAGATGTACAAAATAATGTCGTTAAGATCTCTTAAAGCTTTTTTGTGTTTGCCCTTGAAATATAACTGAGTTAGTTAGTACAAGACAGTCTTGTTGAAGTAGATAAAGGTCGAATCTCAACTTCGCCGAGGTAATATTCTCCCCCGTAGTAGTTAATTGTAATTTTTCGATTTACCTCCTCACAGATGATCATGAAGTCGACCATATGGAACTACTGAGACGACGAATTTCATTTTTTACTGAAACATTGAAAGTAATATTGATGAATTATTCATTTTAGCTCATTGAAAAACATTCATTAATTTATTTACTTTGAGAGAGAGGAATCTCTTAGAGCTTTTCAAATTTTGTATAGTTTTAAATATTCTATCTTCCTTTAACTTGTTTGGACTTCTTATCTCATACTTAATATTTGATCAATCATAATTTGTAATTTGTTAGAACTTTCTTTATTGTCAAGTGTCCGGTTATCTATGACCCACTTGGATCTCACCCTTGCCTTCCTATTGGACTTTTAAACATCAAATATTTGATCAACCGTGACCCACTTGAGTTTTCATCTCATGTCAACTTTTTGTTCGATTTTTAACTGTCAAATGTCCTATCCAGCGTAACCTACTTAGATTTTTCACTATCAAGCATCCAATCAATCTTGACTTATTTAACATTTCACTATATTACTTAATTAGTGATCAATTGTCAAATATCTGATCAATCTTCACCTACTTAACATCCAATTAATATATTAATCAAATATTAAAATCCAATTCGAATCACTCAAACTTAGTCAACCTTGATCATAAATTGATTACACATGAGAAAGATCTTGTCTGCAAGACGAAGAACTCATTATATATTTTGAATCAAGCTTCAAGACAAATGGTACAAGACTTTGTGCTCTTTCATAATTGCATCTTGATTATGTTATGAAAATTGTTATATTTCAAACTCTTTTACAACAATATTTTCACATATTGCTTAGATATTTCCAAACGATAGTGTTTCAATCATACAAATTCTTAGAAATTCAAAGAAATAAAGCTAAAGGAATTTTTGATGGTCTCAAGGGGAGGTTTGTAGACAATGTACTTTTAAAAGTTTGCCATGAGAAATGAATACTCTGGTACAAGACCATAGTGTAGAGGATCAACAGATACTATATATATATTTGCACAAATATGTTAAAATTTCCTTTCAGAAATTTGAACCTTTCAGAAGGAAGTGATTAGTGATTATAATGATCTATTCATTTGTTTTTTCACAACACAAACTTCAAAACATAGCAAAAGGAATGAAGCAAATGAAAGCTCAACTTACTGCACAACCTGCTTGAAAATGGTTGTTTATTAAGACCTGTTGAACATAAACTCATGTGTAATCTCTTTTTTTTTGGCTCATACACAGAGGTCTGGTATACAACTAACTGACATTTCCATACAAGTATGTAGCATATCTTCCTCTGATTGTGATGACAGAAGGCGGAATGCCGACATCTTTTCAGGTGATACATGATCTAGCAACAATGAATGAAGGGAGCAGTGATGGCAATCTTTTCGATGGAAGAGGTAGCCATGCTTAGAGACAAAAAGGCCCCAAACTTGAATGTAAACACATCTTGCTATATAATCTCGTCGCTTCTTAGTCTCTTTTATACCTAATGGAAGCCAGCAAACAGTATTAAGACATGTACTTGAGAAAATAAAGTGCTCATAAGCAACACGAGCAGCATTAAGAATGACCGATACATGATGATAATCTACGATGCAATCGATCTTGGAATGAGAACTGGGAGTAGTGAAAATAACACTATTAGTTCTTATCATGAGATTAGTGAAAATAACACAAGGCAAATGCCAGGTTAATGAAGTTGTAGGCTATTCATGGGTTCAAATTGATACAACCGGAACATAGTAAACTCAAATAACATACACAAAATAATGATACTTAATCGAAGTACATTAAATTTTTAATTGGTTTGAATACTTTCCCTACACAGTCTGCAAGCTATGTCATGGAAGAGGAGTATAAGTAGTCGAAATTCAAAATGTATCTTAAATAATGAGAAAACTATCAAGCTAAGAAAACAACAACAACAAACAACTATGACATGTTGTGCACAATAAAGCATTTCGAGATGGAACATACCAAATAACTCCAGAAAGTTTGCTATAACTGGCAATTCCAGGGAGTTCAAAGCATCTGAGCTCCTTTCAAGCAAGTGATTCTGACTCTCCGTATCAAAAGAATCCAGGATGTTTGCAAACAAATAAATAAGATTGCGCAAGAAACTTCTTTCGCAACCAAATTAGAACACAAATAAATAAACAATTGTCCCAGAGCTTCACTGACTCTGCTGTTTACTATCGCAGGTTAACAAGTTTCTTAATTCTTTGACTTCATTACTAGAATATGAATTCCTAGCCTCAACTAATTTTAAAATTTCCTTGGCATTCTGATCCTTTGAAATACTCATAAGGCCTTTCAATAGCTTATTAATGGTGCCAACACTTGGGAACCAATTCCTCTCCATGCTGTCCTTGCACAACCTAAATGCAAAATCAAAATCTCCTGCTTCACAGAGGTAATGCACCATAGTTTGATAAATCTTACTGTTTGGCTCGCATCCCCTTCTGTGCAAAGCATAGAAAATTCGCTCGGCCATCGCAAGCTCACCCATCAAACAAAAACCTTTGATAATCAAGTTGTATGTCATTTCATCTGGTTTTGGACCACCTTTCAACATTAAGTGTATCAACTCATTGGCTTGCCAAGCCCTCCGTCTGCTGATCAAATACTGAATTCTAACATTAAAAGTAGCTAAATTCGGCAAACAGCCTCGAAGCACCATCAGATTCCACAATCCATTGCCAATCTCGCTACGCCCATTCTTATAAAATGCAGATATAAGTGTTGTGTATGTAACAACATCTGGCTTAAGCCCAGCCTTCTCCATCTCTACCATGATTAAGTAAGCAGAATCCAGATCACCCATTTCACACATTAACTTGATAGTGATATTATAAGAAATCTCATCCAACACTATTCCATATTTTGGAGCACACTCGTCTAAAAGCATCTGGGCATCCTGATACTTGCAGGCTTGAGACAATACTTTAAGTATCGCATTGAATGATTTAACTGTTCTTGGGCATCCAAAGAGGTGCATTTGACGGAATGTCTGCAGGGCATGATCTGGCATCCTTGCTTTCCCATATAGCATTATGATCCGAACAATGAATCCTTCACGACGACCCTGGGGAAGTGTCTTCTGGTGCTCAAGGAGGTGTTCGATTAGGTCAAAACGGCCGGCTCCCGCAAGACGTGATACTGTATCCTCAAATGCAAAGCGGTTCTCGATTACAAGGCGGTTGCATGCATTGGATTTGAAGAGATGGAAGAGCTTCTCTGGATCCTTCTCTTTTTTGAGCTTGAATAGAGCAGGCTCGCTGTTTTGCAGAGGACCCTGACAATTGCGGCTTGCGGAGGTCTCTATCTCCGGACGAGGCTTCGGTCTGGGACGCTCCTTCAACACCGCAGCTTTGCAAGCAGAGATGGTAGGGAAATCCTCAGGACAGCGAGATTCGCCGGCACGTACAGAAAAATCCGATCTTTTTCTCAGTTTCGATAGACCAGCAGCAATACAAGTCACGCTAGCCGCATCGATTGCAGCACAGATTCGACGAACAGTGCGCAAAGAGAACATGATCTATCCAAAATGAATGCAAACGAACAATCTTTTTTCACATCGACTGATCTTGTGGACGAAAATTAAGGGGACGGTCGTACCTGTCAAATCAAATCAACTACGGCTGAGAACTCCGGCGACAAATAAGCTCCAAAAGGGAAGAACCGAAAAGGAAATCTAAATCTACGAAGAAGAGAAACGTGACAATCCAGAGATTCATATGATCTCCGACAGCATCTGCCCGGGAGGATTAAATCAGCGTTTAGGGTTCCGTAAATCGCGATATTTTAGATTTTAGGGTTTACGGAGGAAGTGGGAAAGATTGGCCGTTAGATTGATTCATCTCGGCTCGGCTCGGCTCGATTTTGAACCGGCCCGGCTTTCGTTCCGACTTCTCTGTTAACCAATCGATTTTGTCTCGGACTAAACCGAGATAATTAAAATCTGTTAATATTTATTCCTATTTTTTTCCATAAAATCTAATATTTGTAAAAAAATAGTATATTTGAATAAAAAATGAATTTTATGAGAATTAAATGTAGATTTGTTAAATTGAAATTTTCAACCTTTGGTTAAAAATTATTGTAAGAAATTAGTTCTCATAAAAAATTATTCATTCAACATAATAACATAATATATATATCACATGAATTATAAATAAACTCGTTTAACTTTTAAACGAACTATTTTCGAATCGAATTCGAGCCGTTCGCGAACTATTTAATTTCATTACAAACTGAACTCAAGCTTAAGAATTAAAGCTCGAATCGAATTCGAATTTGAGCCTCTTACTTACTATTTGGCTCAGTTCGGTTCAATTACACCCCTAAATAGGGGGAAAAAAGCTTATTTGAATCTGCTTCTGCATATTCATTCAACATAATCACAATAAACTTTTATAGATTATCCTAATTCATATTACATCAGAAAATTGAACTAATGATCGATTTCGAGTATAAATCAAAAGCTGTGAGAATCTATGTGACTAAAAAATGAACACGATAGTGAATGGAATAAGTAATGGAATTGGCAATTAATGAATTCTAGTGATAAAGTCACTAAAATTGTGACTTGTCCAAAGAATTGAAGTAGGGATGATCCATTGCTTTCAGAGCTGAGATTCTTTTAGCTGGGTCATATTCAAGCATCTTCTGCAGAATTTACAGTCAGAAAACAGGACTTTGAATGCCAATTGCAATCTAAGGAACTGAAGTTAACTAAGAGAAGAATGAACTGCGAGTTACCGATAAAAGGTCGATCCCTTCGGGTTCCAGTGATGGAACTACTAGAGCCAAGTCTTGAGATCTCCACTGTGGATATGAATGCCAATCCCGCAGTGAGCTAACTCCAGGCCATGTCTCCTCAGTTGGAGTCCCTAGCAGCCTTTAGGAATAATGCCATGCCAACTAAAACGTGTAAGAACATAAAGGATTCGGAAACATAGCATCTAAGTTTTAGTAAAACCTTCATGTGCAAATGACTTGAGAAACATGTTTAAATTTCCTTTTAGATTATCTTTCGCATAAGAATTTTTCATCAAACGCAGTAGGCTTAGCAAGGATGTCATGAGTAGTAAAACAAACCTGAAAATGCAAAGCAATTGATGTAGTTCTGATTGACCAATAAAAAGTGCTTTGCTCCGGGCCATTTCAGCTATTTCAAAATAAAGGACATAACAGATTAATATTTAATCGAATTGCATATCTACGTGTCACTGTTTTATTAAGCTGTAATTGGTTAAAAAACATAGCCACTATTTTCAGAATAAATATGATCTATGTTAAACTGATATTTTACTGTATGGCTAAAGCTGACTGATCCTACAAAATTAGAAGAAAAAATAAACCAAAATCAGATTTCTTTCTTCCCCCTTTCAAAGAAGGTAGGTATCCTACAAACAACAATGAACGTGTGCTTGAAAATAAAAATAAAATCCTAATTACTCACCCAACTACCTTAGTTCTCTACTCTAATACATGGGGAAAATTGTCTTTTAATAAATACATTATTTTAGATTCTTGTAAATTAGATATGTTTATATTGATTAATATATAAATATAGTTTTTATAACTTAAATCAAAGATTATTTTGAGTTATGCAATTGGACCCTTAACTAAGGCCAATTTGACTAGTTGGTTGTCTAGGTTGGTTCACTAGTGAGCCATTGACATAGAACTTTTTCTATTTGATCAAATGGCTCTCCTCAATCCATAGCCACAGTGTCTCTTGATGGCACCATGATGGTGAAGGAGCCAAACTTTACAATTTTAATCTCTATCAATAAGCTCGAACGACCATACCACACCAAAGATCTCCTTTTAACCATCATTAGAACCTCCTCACGATCCTTCTTCACATCCTCAATAACAAAGATAGCCTTTTCTGAGACCTATTGACAACCACCTAGGTCGAGCTTTCACCTCTGCATGCCATCTCCTTCTATAATGATTACTAGCTCTCAAATCTCATTCGTTGCTTTCAAATCACTCCCTAGTTAGTTTGCTCTCTAGAAAGCTAATCTACATTGTTCAACCAAACCATCATTGCCCAATATCACATTGATTGATGACCTCTTCAAGTCCACATCAACTCCTACTCATTGACTCCTCAAACACACATCAACGAGACTTCTAAACCTCCTCATTTAATATATTAAACCTCACTACCCAAACACTATTAATCCCTCATTGGCTCTCAATCTAAGACCTCCACCCCAAGTAATCTCATACGAGAGATTGTCGGCCAAGTTTGTCATCACCTTCCTCTCCTACACTACGTAAATTCTCCTCTCAACCATAGCGGTTGCAACTCACAAAAGTCACTATTGGACTTCCACATCCCCATCATTCACCGGCTACAAGTCTACCCTCACCAAGCCTCAATCCACAGCTCTAATGACTCTAAACAAAACCATACCCCTTGACTAGCTTCCCTACGTAACCCCTTACTATAAAGCTATTGAATCAATGATATGTTAACTGTTACTCATAATCTCTACCAACACCCTATATGCTGATTGCCCACTTGATGGATCCTTTTAATCTATTATACAATTTATAGTTGAAAAATATGATTCATAATTCAACATTCACTCAAAAAATCCACAACATACATTCAATTTAACATCCTTGATTTTGAGGCCTTTGATTTTGAATAATGACTTTGACTGTAGGTTGATAATGTTGTCAATTTATTTAAGTAGGTGTAACACAATACACTATAATGCAAAAATAGCACACAGAGGAAGATGATTTAAGCGGTGGAATTATTATTACCTCAAAATATTGTGTTTGTCAAAGGAACCGAGGAGAGGATGTTGAAGGAACCACCAACCAACTTTCTTTATTTATGTTGGCAAGAGGCAAAGATCAGTTATAAGGTGTTCTTACAAGTTAGATTAGACAAAGTAACCGTCATTCAAAGGGAGTACACTGGACCATTCAAGTAATACATCAAAAAATAATCCACCTATATACAACTTGTCAATCTAGTTTGTTTATGCCTTTAGAAAATATGCAAAATTATAAAATTAACCCACATTTAAATGGCCAGAACTAACATTTACTTGCAAGCTTCCTTCCCATATTGTAATATGAAAACATTAATTAACTTCTGCATCAAACAAATAAAATGATGCAGTAAAATCTTTGTAGCACTGTGAATAAGAGATACTCATGGAATAGAATTAACAACAAAGAGATACACAAATGGATGTTATCATACCAAATATGCATCCAACAGACCAAACGTCCACCCCAGTCGAGTAATGTGTTGCTCCCAGCAAGATCTCTGGAGCCCTGTACCCAAGTGTTACAACCTACACAACAGAGCAATTACAGTTCCCATGATATCCAACATGCTCACAAGAACCTCATATGCATAAGAAAATATAACCAGAAAGAAATTTTAAGTGAAAAAGTAGCATGCCCGTTAACTGTGAATTCAAAGGTTATTACTAGAAATGAAATTTATGCTCATAAGAGCCTCATGACTATAAGAAAAGACAGCCAGAAAAAAAGTTTCAGTAAAGAAGTAGCATGTCCATTGACTGTGATTTCAAAGGTTAGTAGTAGAAATGAAAATTTATGCTCATAAGAACCTTATGAGTATAAGAGAAGATAGCCAGAAACAAAGTTTCAAGTAATAAAGTAGCATGCCCATTGACTGTGAATTCAAAGGGTATTACTAGTAATGAAAATTTATGCTCATAAGAACCTCATGAGTATAGCACTTTAGAGGGATCGAGAAGGCTCTTCCCAGTCCAAGATCTGCAATCTTTAATATGCCTTTCTCTTTGTCAACAAGCAGATTTTGAGGTTTCAGATCCCTGTTTTAAATCTGGTCATGCCTATGAGCCAGATCATTTCACAGGAAACGAGGAAATATGAGAAAAAATATAACCTGTGAAGCACGCCATGGCTATGGCAATGTGTAACTCCTTTACACAATTGATACATAAACGACTGCAAAAAGAAAGAGACAGTTCGGCAAAGAAGTTCAAAACAAAAGGAAAAAGAGGAGAATTTGTTGGTCTAAATTGGAGCACCCGAATGACTGAAGAAGGAACGAGACTGGGGGTGGGTGCTAGTCGGTAGGAATCAATGAAATTTTTGAGATCTGAGTCCAAATACTCAAAAACCAGATAAAGAAGCAGCTTTCCGTTCTTCTTCACTTGCTCCACTTTGAGTAGCCTGCCCAACCAAAAAGAAACCCATAAAAGAACGGTTAGCCAAAGAAATAAAGAGAAAACAACACCAATTCACTCTAAAATATCGATCTCAACCTAAACGCAATCACAAAACCGAAAAAAAAAACACAAGGCAAAACAAAGAAGAAGCAATGATCAATGGCAGGGGAAAGGAGGAGAGGGAGATACTGGACGATGTAAATGGATTGGGAGAGATACTGGAGGAGGGAAATCTCTCGGAGAGTAGTGCGGTGGATGCCCTCTGCGTCCATCTGGAGGCGCGACTTCTTGATCGCAACGAGCTGCCCCGTCTTCTTGTCCTGCGCCTTGTACACCTTACCGTACGCCCCCTCGCCGATCTTCTCCAGCTTCTGGTAATCATCCATCGCCGCCGCCGAGGTCTTCTCCTTCCTGGTCCTCGATCTGGAGCAGCAAGTCGCAGATTGCCACAGAAATGCCCGCTGAAACCTCGACGGGAGGAAGAGAGGGAGGGAATTGGAGAGGAGGGTTCGTTTTTAAAAGATCGGAGGTCGATTATTTGGGCCGGGCCGTGGTTGTTGGGCTTTCCGGAAGCAGATGGGCCTAACGGTCGAGTGGCTTTCATACTATTAAATAATTTAGTAAACGGAAAAATAATTATTTTGTTTGTCTACTTTTCTTTCTTTCTTATTTCCATCCAAATAAACACAATGTGAGTATAGATAATTGATTGTTTTATTTCAAAGTAAAAATGACAATATTGAAAATCTAAAAGTTATTTTAATAAGTCAAAATTAAAGGCGTTCTTTATTATCAGGCATCTCTTCTACTGTAAAAAAAAAAAAAAAAATCATCACTCTAATAGCTCTATACAATCGGTCTCACCACCATCTGTGAGAAGATAAATCTAAACGCTGCAGTTGGTCACTACGGAGAGGGTATTACCTCGTCTTCGTCGAGATTCAATATTTATCCACTTTAGTAAGTCTGCTCTATAGTAACCAACTCAACCATACCCTATAAACATATTTTTATTTCAATATTATTATAGCAATTACAAAATTAAAATTGCTCCAATAATAAAATTACTACATATAAAATATTGTAAAAAAATACTTTTTAGTAATTTAATTAAAAATTATTTAAAATTTAATTAACATTATTTTAAAATTATTATAACACTTCACAAAAAAAAAGTATAGATTACGAAAGTGATTTTCTATAGCCTCTAATAATTTTTAAAACGATGAAAATAGCTATGACTTTGCTATAATATATATTTCTTAAAAAATATTATCAATTGAGAGTTAAGTCTCTATTCTATTTTTTTTTACTTTTTATTTTTTATAACCTAAATATCTAATTCTTACCCTTCAATTAATCTTGAAGATGATAGGTCCCTTCAACCCTTTGAGCGAAATATGATAAAAGAAAAATTTTTACTTACCCCGTAAGAATAAGATCACCCTAAGGACGCCTTTGGCATAGGTCGACCGACCATAGATTTTGTTCAATAAGTGGAACGCATTAATTGTCTGCTCCTCGATTGGGCAATAAGAGTTGGAGAAGGGCAATCAATTCAAAAGCATTCTTAAGACACACAGACTCCGCACTCAGTTACCGCCACAAGCCTCCTTAGAATTTTTCAACTCACTTTTGAGATTTTGAAAGAGTACTTTACGATACATCATGAAAGTTGTAAGTTTATTCAAGGAGAGAGTTATCATTTATTCGATCATACGAAATTTTTTACTTGCCACTAGAAAAAATAAATGAGAGTACAGGTGATTGGTTTGGTCCTACGAAAATTTTTCGTCGACATTAAGATAAATTCAGAAGCATGCACGACTCCGCACTCAACCACCAACATCTTAAATTTTTTATCCCATTAAAAAAATACTTTACGATACATCATAATTGAATTCAAATTATAAATATTTTAATAAATCATTGAGCACTTTATCGCTGTATCGTTGCCCGGAGCAGCTGTACTCTATCCTTGAATGATTATGCTCCTCGAATCTCCATAGAAGAATAGGATGCTTGTTAAGTTTGTAGTTGTGTTGCATTCAACTCAGTGGCCAGGTGGGGTTGTCACTGACAACTTCTCAGGCCCGACTACTGTGCCACAACATGCGCCATTATTTTCATTGCTCAAATGCACCAGCATTTTTCTATTTTGTGGGGTAGTTTGATAGAAAATAAATAATAATAGATAATAAAATCGGCTCTAATAAAAAAATTGACAAATAGGACAGCATATAATAAATAAGGGTGTCAATTCAGATGTATCCATTCGCATATAGACTGAATGCCTCTAAAGACATAATTGGTTAGTTAGATTTACATAGTAGAAGTAAAGGTTCGAATCTCGGCGATGATTGTGAAACAGGACCTTCCTCCGTCATGACAAATATCCTTTACTTTTTCTATCGTAGGGTAAACTATAAGCTTCTAGGATGACAATTCTACTTTTTCACAAGAAATAAAGATATTATAAAAAAATCTCAATTTGAATCCGCTAAAGATAATCTCACCAGTAAAAAAACTTTTTATTATTTTTTTAATAATTCTTAATTTTCATCTCAATATATTATTATTATAATATAAAATATAATTTAATTTAATCCTAAATTATTTTTTAATCCTAAATTTAAGTCAAACCAAGCCAATTCGAACTTAACCCGATTCAAAAAATTGTTGGATCCAACTTGATTGACCAGAATCCTAAAATCTCCAATCTTAATTCAATATTTTTCAAATCGAATTGAAATTGATAAGTCAAATTTATTTTTGACACCCTAACATGCATCGAGTAGGCATGTGTTTGCCCCCGAGGCATAGCTGAGTTGGTTACGACGCAGAGAGTTGCAGAAGAGGACAAGGGTTCGAATCTTGTCGAAGCCAGACAACACCCTCCTGTGTCGTGACCAACTGCAGTTTCTCGATTTAGCTTCTCACAGATCGTGGGGCCGACCGTGTGTAGGGCCGACTATGTGGGACTACTGTGAACTTTAGCCCGGAGGCCCATATTAAATTTTAGAGGATAAATCCATATATTTAATAATTTCTTCATACATTTAACTATTTTAGCGCATTATTCACTTCAATCCAGTCTTGAGTTCCTAAATCAAATTCCGCAATCAACTAAGGTCTTTATATATATCATTGATCGATTAGCATGGATAAATTATAATTTCTAACTCTGATAGTGAAACCATCAACAAACACATGATTTAGGAACACCATGAGCCCCGAGGCATGATTGAGTTGATTACTACGAAATAAACTTGTTGAAGTGAATAAAGGTCGAATCTCGACGAAGTCGAAATTGTGAGTAGCCAACTGTAGCTTCTTAATCCTTCTTATAGATGATTATGAACTCGTATGGACTTTTCAATTTAATTATCTTTTTACCTTAGTATAGATGATTATGAAAGTTATCGTATGGAATCATTGGAGTGACGAATTTCTATTTTATTGAAATGATTCAGGAACACCACTAACTTGGAGGTTTTAAAATGAAACAAGCTCTAAATCGATCAACATGATCTATCCAAATCCAAGATTTGATTCCAAATTTTTATTGAAAAATTATGAATCGATTTATCTACACCTTGCTCTGCCTTCAAAACACCTTCTAAATTAAAATCCATTAAAAAGAATTTATAAAGTTGCGAATTAAGATCTCGATTCAAACATTTGGTCGAGCACGATGACGACGCCCATGGCGAGGCGTGCGTCGTGGTCCGCCGGCGAGTGCACGACGAGTCGGAACACCTCGCCGCCGAACTCCACGCCGCCGACAGCCTCCTTCCGCCTGACCTCCGCCAGCGGCCGCCGCCGCTCGTCGTAGAGGCTGCAGCTCCGCCGCCCGTACGACCCCTCCACCACGTACCCCCCGCCGCCCCCCGCGCTCACGTGCGCGAGCACCTTGGAGTGCCGCAGGCTCACGTGCTGCTTCACCGCCGCCAGCTGCGGACCGACGGCCTCCTCCCCGTCGTATATCTGCCACGTGTCGGCGAGGCTCAGGCTCAGCTTCTGCGAATTGACAATAAAAGAAGAAGAACGAGTCAGGCGATCCGATTCCGAGCTCGCCGAGTCAACTCGCTGATGGACTTCTACAAAAACGCACCTTTCGCCGGATGGTGAGCAGCGGCTTTCCGGCGGCGTCCATGAGGACGAGTTCGCCGGGGCGCCTCGACCCGTAGCTGTCCACTCGGAAGACCAAGTCGCCGTTCGCGTCGAAGACCGTGTACCCGCTGCAGCTCAGCACGAGCGACTTCCTCCACACCGTCAGCACTACGCTGCCGCCGTCGCAACTCCTCCCGGCGATGTCGGAGAAAGCTTCAGGGAGGCACGAAGGTTCGCCGGACCTGAAGGAGGTGTTTGGGTGGATCTTCGCCATCGTCCGCCGGCGAATTTGGAAGAAGTGCGGTTTACTTAGAGAAGGCGAGCGGTGGGCATCTATATAGACATTTAATGGACATAAATACCCCTCGGGAAGGCTGATATTTACGGTAGGTATTTTTGGTTGGATTTGACAATTAACTATTTTATTTTAAAATTATTTCAATTAGGCCCAGAAATAGTGTTTGTTGTATTAGGTTTGAAGGTATCCAATTTGGTGGTCAAAGCGTAGATAAAAAAATTAATTTCATGTTTACTTGCACAAAAATGTGCACAAAAATTTAAAAATTGCAAAAAATATTTAATTGTAATCGATGGTGTCACGAGGTGGCTTAACTTTGAAAATTTGGGCTTTTAATAGAATAAAAAAAAGTTTAGAAGATGCTTCCTCACACTGGCGGAGCCAGCCCGGGTGATATACCCGGGCTGATCTTGAATACTGGGCTACGTCGAAATTATACCCGGGCTATCTTCTCTATTTTCTTAAAATTTCTTTTCTCCCATATGTAAATCCAAGCTTTATTTCCCTTTCCACGCCGTCGGACCCCCGGGCTATAGCCCGGGTAGCTAGAAACCTAGCTCCGCCCTTGCTTCCTCAGTTAATTAAACATTCATAGATTGATTTCTAACTACGACGTATTAATTTCTTTTAATGAAAATATAATTCTAAAATGATGATTATGGAGATCATTCTCACAATTTATGAGATAAGCTGAGGTAATGCCCTCTTCTGTCGTGGTCAATTGTAACTTCTCGATTTACCTCCTCATAGATGGTCGTGGAGCCGACTGTGTAGGACCGCTGGGGTGGCGGATTCCATCTTTGTTAAAGAGATAAATGTATGCATATCGATTAGGATCGTATTCTACGGTTATGATTTTACCAAATATGTCTTTTTCATTCCATCCAAAATCAATTTTACAGTATAGATGCTTATGACCTCCCCCCTCTATGTCATACGATAATGATTCCTCTAGCATTACGACCTACTACAATGATGCTGTTCATAAATCAAATATTTCATGGATTGGATTTCACTTGATTGTTTACAACTCTAGTACATGTTCGGGGTAGAAGTTTTGTATAAATGTATCAATTAACATTTTATTTACTTTTTATAAGGCACTTCCGCAGTTAACCAAACATCCGCTGGTCGATTTCTAACTATAGCGTACTGCAGATTAATTTTATCTAATGGAAAGACAACTTTAAAACACTGACTGTGAATGGCGTACCATTCATACTTCTCGATTTACCTTAATGATTGATGAGAAACTTCTATGAGATTGGATTGATCATTTTGAGGATTAATCAATTTGAAGAGCTGGATATATCGATTATAAAAAAATTATGGATCTTGTTTTGATTAAATCTTAAATTATTGGGTTTTATTGAAAATGGGTAAATTGTATTTTACCCCTAAAATTTGTGTTTTTACCCATAAAGTTGGTGGGAGTGAACATCGCTCCCTTATCAAGAAAGTTTTAATCATGGACACTTAGGAAGGACAATCTTGCATTAAAGAGAAAAAAGAAAAAAAATCTAATTCTTATATCGATCAATCAACAACATTGTCAAGATGTTACCGAAGCAATAAGACATTGATGAGACACCGAGCCATTAAGCTATAACCAAGATATAAGCTCGCTTTCAACTCGATAAATCCCAATACTCCAACCACTAAAACAAAGTTGTTTACTCAATGGATTTCCAACCTAAGAAAAAAGATACTACATATTAGCTATGCTATCGTTTAGTTCAGTGAAATAGTGTGGTTAGTGGAGTTTAGGGTAGAAAGCAACTTGTGAAATAGTTTTTGGGTAAAAGTGAAGAGCATCCTTTTTTATCGTCATCTATGTAAATTTTTTATCAAAAGAGCATCTCACTCCCTTGTAAAATAAGACAATTATCCTCTACTATTATCTTGTCTCATGTTTAAATCAGACGCGTTATAACAATTACGATTTCGTAGCTGCTATACCATGGAACAAAATTTAAGATTAAAATTGTTCGGGGTCTCCAAAAAGAATTTAAATGATATTTTGAGTCTAAAATAGGACCGTTATGAGTTCCACTCCATAATCAGTTGTAGATCTTTGAAAGAGTTTTGATTTGGTATATTATGTGTCTTGTGGTTTAACCGAGTCAAAAGTTATGATCTCTCAAAGTTTAATATTTAACATTCACGTTGTAACTGTTACGGTTTAATAACTGCTATATATAACTAAGCTGCCACGTAGTTATAGTAGCTATGAAACTATAGCTACCACATAGTTGTAGCCGCTACTATTACAATGTAAATGTTAAATTTTAAACTTTGAGATGACATAACTTTTAATTTGAGTTGAACCACGTGATGCATAATATATAAATTGAAGTTCGTTTAGAGATCTACAATTCATTATTGCGTGGAGGAATCCATAACAACTAGATTTGAGAGTATATAAATTTTTTGGAGGCTCCAAATAATTTATCTTAATTTTTTTCATATTGTATCCGCTACAACTGTGTAATAATTATAGTTTTATAACTACTACAACGCACCTAATTAATCAGTTAAAAATCAGACAGGAGATATAAATAGGATAATAATAAAAATAGTATTGAAAGACACTTATATCATTTTACATGGAATGAGACATCCTTTTGATAAAAAAAATCAACATAATTCGGTAAAAAAGGGGCAGCCTTTTGACTTTTATCCAAGGTTTTTGAATGGCTTAGTGGGGTTGAAGGGGTCACAATCGGTGGCAAAATTTTGGAACTATTTAAATTAAGATAGGGATGAAAATGTAGGTATTAACTAATGATTGAGATGAGATAGCCTTACAATTTAGTATTAATCTAAATATAATTAATATTATTGGTTAGGGATGTTTATCTTCTAGTTATTTAATTAATTTGCAATGCTAATCGCGTTTTGGTTGATTGATTGATGCATGATCGCGTGCTAAATTAGGTTTTAGTTATTAATTATAAGTCGGTAATAAAATACTTTAATTGCAATAGTGTTCATGAGAACTAGTTCGAGGAAGGTGACATCAAGGCTGATATCATCTTATACATTTCTTTAAGAATATATTCTATGAACAACATTAAGAAGTTTTGATTAGCTGTTCAATCGCATTTATTAATTTTTAGGCCTTAAAATCATGTCCAAAGAAGATTTGCCTTTTACTAGTATCAAACTTTGTTGGATAAATGTGAATGAAAAAGAAATGGAAAGGAATAAGACTCCGTTGTTGTGAATGAAGTTTTAGTTTTACATTGAAAGTTTTATGATAATATGGTTGATTAACAATGTTAAGATCTGTGCAACTTAGAGGGGGTGAATAATTTCGATTGTTTCTTGTTTTGATCTAGTAATTGTTGTTTGATTGCACAGTGGACTTCTTAAATCAACCTTAATGCCACATATACAACAACTTGATTTTCTTTGGTATCTATCTCCTTGAGATGACTAATCTAAGGATCCACTCCTACGATCTCTTTCCATTGAAAAATTTTCCTTTTCAATAACTTTTGAATGTGAAGAAGTCTTTTACAATTTTGTTCTTACAAGAACACAATAAGAAACACAAATACAAATGAAATCGAAAATGACTTTATAATGAAATCTTACTTTAGATGTTTTCTTATTATTTGGAATAATTTTTTGTGGATTCAAAAATGCAACAACACTTCACTCTAAAATCTCCAAGGACTGGCTTGCTTTAAATGACCATGACCTTTTCTAGGTTGCAATCAGGTTGATTTCCGCCTACTAATGGATAAGTCTTACTCATCAATCGATTGTCACATCGGATTTAACCGTTTAAACCTACAGAATGACTATTTTGCTTGATCAATCGATTGCACCAATCGATTAGTAGCTCCCAGTCGAACTGATCAATCAATTCCGAACCTTTCTATTCGTTGGCTATGGTTGAGCAATCGATTGGTCACTAACAAATCTAAAGTTTCAGATTTAGGATTTGTCAATTGATTGCTAATCCTAATTTCAACTTTTTCAAAGTTGAATTTGCGTTTTGCTTGGTACCGATTGACTTCAACCTACCAGGACTTCCTTTACCCAACATCTAATCATTTGTGACCTGCTAGAACTTCATGTTGCTTAACATCCGATCAACTTTGACCTTCCAGGACTTTTGTCATCATAAATTATTCGATCCTCCATTATCCACTTGGACTTTCTATTTCGTGCTAAGTGTCTAATCCACCTCGATCCACTTGGATTTGCCTCTTGTCAACTTCCCGTTGGATTTTCAATCACCAAGTATCTGATAAACCTTGACCTACTTGGACTTTCCTCTTGTTAACTTTTCGTTAGACTTAAGATCACTAAGTGTCTAGTCAATATTGACTCACTTGGACTTTCTCTTGCTAACTTTCTGTTAGACTTCCGAATACCAAGTGTCCGACCAACCTTGATTTACTTGGACTTTCCTCTATTGTCAAGTATCTAGTCAATCTTGACCTACTTGACATCAAACTAACATATTAACTATCAAAATTTAACTCAAGTCAACTCGAACTTGGTCAACCTGCTCACCTTGACTATAAGTCGATTGTACCCACATATAATGTATCACAAGCATTGTAGTTGTGAATATATGCATGAGAAGTTCTCTCTCACGCGTGGACCTGTAAGGAGGTGCAAATTCAAGATCCGGATTACACTGAACCAATATGACTCATGTGCAAGCACAATCTTTGCATATTGAATGAATTTTCCCAAATAGAACCACTAATATTTTGTCAATTGAATTATTTTTTTGCTAGTTGCTGAAGTGTAAGGGTAATACTCTTGAGCATCAACGATACAACATATCTTCTTCCTTGCTGTCAACTTGAGGAGCATATCTTCCTCGCTGTCAACTTAAGGAGATTATCGGCTCAAGCCATTTCAATGGATAAATCTGAAATTTAAAATTGTGGAATAAAATTCCAACAAACTGGTCTATTCTAAAGTGTTTGAATGGTGAGTTGGGAGGTCATAGAGGACACCTTTCCAGGTGCATCTACTCGATAATGGAGAATAATTATATATATATATATAACAATTTTATAAGACATAATTAAACTATCAAAAAATTTAAATTATATGACATAAATTTATTAATATTTTTCCAAATAATTTATGACTTTTATATATTTGAGTTATGTCGTCTCATTTTGTAAAATATTTTTTGAATTGGGGATATTTTGCTAAATAGCCAAAAATACAAGAGCAAACAAGAAAGATTTCCAAGAATTTCAACTCTGCTTTAGAATTTTAATGCTTTTGCAAGAAACCCCTTATATTTTGTAACCCGTGAAAATGCTAATAACTATTTGCTAGAGTATTTTAACAATGGGGATATTGATAAAATTTCCTATTAATATGCAATATATTAGTAATTTTGAATTTTTTAAATATGCAATATTGCAATAATAATATATTGTTTTTTAAATGAGCATTAAAAAATATTGAAAAAAAAATTTACATAGTAGCTTAAAAGTTCCCTAGTTGGATCTAGGACAAGTAACTAACCCTAGAAATTAAAGAGCATTAGTGATCATGTAGGTCGGTATGCAAACACAACACATTGGAGAAACCCTAAGCGAGGGGACAAGAGCACAAGGCAAACACTATAATGTCGTTTGATCTTTAGCAATGAAAGTTATGGCTAATGATTTAAACAAGGGCTAGGGTTGCATTCAAGTGCACAGGGTTTGGTTCTCCAAGAAGGGGGGCACAAGGGCCCGAAAGTCACATGCCAAACCAAGCTCTTGCCTTTCGCTTTCTAGCCAACCAAATCATGTATGCATATGTCCTAAGCAACTAGATTTGCATTCAATTTAAGTGGTCGAGTCAGCCTTTCGGATACGATTCGGGTGATGACACCACTTACATACGATTCGAACTAAAGGCATTATGAATGTTCTGGTCAATACATCGTGGATGGTTACAACACTGGTTCAAGGTTTGCCGTCGTGTACGCTCCTGTGATGAGGCTGCGGAAGGAGAAGAAAGACCTGCAAGACACTCCAAAAAGAGGGTTAGAATGACGCCGGGAAGGGAGTTCCCGACACGCCACTTCGACGCTCAAGTTAGGATTTGACGCGAGGAAGGAGTTTAAAGGGCTTGGAGAAGTTAGGAGTTATATATGTGCATGTACCTGTGCCCATGGGCATGGGCTACCTTTTTATAGCAGTTGATCTTCGGAATATTAGCAACCGTTTGAGAAATATTCAGGTAGATTGGTTCCGTTCTGGAAAGATTCCTTCTATTAATATATATTAGTGTCTGTTGCCACGGAAGAATTAGTTCTGTTTTTTCGATTTAAGCGGAACGACCACGTTTTCAAATAAGTATCACACGTGCCCTGGGTATAGGATGTGTTCCGAGACCGAGTCATGAGGTCGGTACATGATACAAAAGGTGTGTCGAGATTGAGTCATGAGGTCGGCACATGATACAGAAGGCGTGCCGAGATCAAGTTATGAGGTCGGCGCATGATACAGAAGGTGTGCCGAGACTGAATCATGAGGTCGGCACATGATATAGAAGGCGTGCCGACACCGGGACGGGAGGTCAGCACATGATACAGAAGACATGCCGAGACCGGAACGAGAGGTCGGCATATGCTTAAGGATACATATAATTGAGACCAGAGTAGGAGGTTGGTATATGCTTAAGGAAGCATACTGAGATTGGAGTAGGAGTTTGACACATGCTTAAGGAAGTATATCAAGACTGAAGTAGGAGGTCGGCACATACTTAAGGAAGCATACCAAGACCGAAGTAGGAGGTCTGCATATGCTTAAGGAAGCATATCGAAACTGAAATAGGAGGTCGGCACATGCTTAAAGAAGCATATCGAGACTGAAATAGGAGGTCGGGAATTTACTCAGACTTTCTGGAATAACTCTAGTTCATTAATCGATACTTATATTTACTTTTTTTTTTCTTACACCCTATTATACCTAACGTCCGCATAACCACTAAATAACCTGACCAGATCAATGAATTTTTTAACTCTTAAACTCATTACAAACTTTCTTTTGTGTTGTTCTTACATTAGATACTTGTTGTTATTAAAATTAAATTTGGATTTAGATTTTTGAATTTATGGAATATGTTTGAACAAATTACCTTTATTGGAAATTTTTGATAGGTTAGACGGAATTAGAAAAAGGCAAAAAAAGAAGATATTTTGCCACGTGTAAGTCGACTAGAGACCACTTCTCTATCAAGAATTTTTTACGAGTCGACCCAATTCATGGTCGTCATCCCTTATCAATTGCCCTAAAATATAATATCTCTTCTCTGTTGACCATTTGGAAGAAGCCATAAAAGGTAAACAAAAAGTATAAGTCATCATAGAACTTTCGTGAAAGCTTTATGTTCACGCAGTTGGCCATTGAGTCAATTCTTAGCAATGCAATACTTATTGGGTTCTTTGTGATTTATCTCTTTACAGATGACTATGGAATCGATCATGTGGGGTGCCCAGGGCCAGCATATGACCTTTTGCCACATGAAAGTGTTATGTTCGCCTCTGGCAACAGTGTAGCAGTAAAATATTTAGTGATTTATCCAAGTAGGAGAAGTCATCATGATCCATGAATTGAACTTTCGTGAAAGTTTTACATTCGCATAGTTGGCTATTATATGGGAGATTGCCGTATGAGATCTTAGGTCAATTCTCAGTGATGAAATACTTATTGGGTTCTTGATCTCTCCATGTAGGGGCTACTGCTTTAGGCCAAGTCTTCCATAATTTACTTCTATGACTATGAGACCAACTGTGTGAGGTGTCCGAGGTCAACGGGCAACGATGTAGCAGTAAGATGTTTAGTGATTTATCCAAACAAGAGCGGAGTTAGGATCTTGATAGACAATCATATAATATATATAATTAATAAGGATAGTAAATTTTTTTATAGAGATATTTAAAAAGTATAATAATTTATATTTTTTTATAATCTTAAATTATTTATAATAAAATAAAAATAAAAAATAATATAAACTTCGTATAATATATAAATATTTAATTTTATAATGGCCACAAAGTTATTAGCTGATTTTAATATTAGTAAGGTCGTTAAGATTTTAATGATCAAATTTTATAAGTAATAAATAAATTTGAATAGAATTAAATTTTGATTTGTTTACCTCACTGTGTAGGATTAAAATGAATCAAAGATTTGCGAATAAATTTGATGTTCATCTTTCATAAATTTTTTTTATAGTGGTTCAATATATAAAAAATTAATTAAATTAATAAATTTAAATAATTTATTAAATTAAATAAATACATTTAAATATATACATTTAATTCATTAATATTGATAAATATAAATTATGAATTCTTTATGAATAATATTTTAAAATAAAATTTATAAACTGAGTTTATAAATAAATAAATTTATAATATCAAACTTATTAATCAACCAACAAAAAGTCAAATTAAAAATTCAATAAAATCTAGATGAATCAAATTCAAACTGATAAAAAAATCAAATTAAATTTAAATAATTATTTTAATAACTTAATTTATTTCAAATTCATCTT
The DNA here is from genome assembly GCF_044706935.1 of Curcuma longa. Taxonomy (NCBI): domain Eukaryota; kingdom Viridiplantae; phylum Streptophyta; class Magnoliopsida; order Zingiberales; family Zingiberaceae; genus Curcuma; species Curcuma longa. Next base: position 9,453,802 of record NC_133869.1, on the reverse strand, counting down.
GATTATAAACTTGCACAACTTGTTTACATCTCTATCCCTTTAAAAAATAATAATAAAATCTATCATCCCAACAACCTCACACGATCTATCTCATGATCATTTATGAAGAGGTAAATTGAAAAACTACAATTGATCATGATAGAAAAGAACATTACCTCGACTTCGTTGAGATTCAACCCTTTTCACTTTTTTCTTCGTAACCAACTCAATTATATCCTATCAATTATATCCTATAGATTACATCCCTATCTCAAAAAGAAGGATAGTGAAGGTGTGGGCTTGAGTTTACTGCTGATGATGGCGACATTTCAAAAGGAGACGATAATGTGAACAGTTCACCGAGCTACATGAGCAGTTGATAGAAACAAATCTCCCCCTTTGCTCTGCTATTATCTGAACATATAATTATTACAACAATATTACCAGACAATTTGCAAGGTCAACCACCACAAGCATATAATCATTACAACAATATTACCAGACATTGTAAGGTCAACCACCACACGCATATAATTATTACACGCTTCAGTGCCCAAAAAAGATGGTTGACTTCAGTCCATAACACTAAAAACAGTAATAAGACTTTCAAATCAAAGCAACAACCATGCATGTAACTATCAGTGAAAGGGAGTGTTATGCTACTGCTAGTTCCACCAAAGAAGTGATGCCCAACCTTTGAATCAAAGCACATTGCATATATGAGCTCTGTAAGAGCTCCGAAATTATGAAACCTTTGAATCAGTTAATAACTTCAAGAGTTTTTGTACCATAACAACAGATGCATATCCTCTGACTAAAAAATATGCTAAAGAAAATTTATGAGACCTGATTGTTTTTTTTTTCTGCCAAGAGTGCAAATTTGTTGATGCAGGCTTATTTGTTGGCATCTTTATCTGGTTCAGAGTTAATAATAGGAAGGTTTCTTCTGTATTGGGGAGATGTCAACCTCCTTTCCAATGGTGTTTTTCTTTTGCTTACGACAAATCGGTTGACCCCTTTTCTCATCGGCATTATTTCTGGAAAATCTTCATCGGGAATGTTGCTAAGTTCTGAGATGTCCTTAATTTGAGCAGCTCTGCGAAACCATCTGGCTGCCTTTGCCTCCTCTGACATGTCAAGAGGATCAGGTTCTGTGACACATGATCCTTCTAAACTCTTACCAGTGAAGTTTGGTTTCCAGCCTTCGTTGGTGCTCCCAGAAAGTTCTGTTTGCTGAGGACTAGCAGAAATGTTGGGACCATGATATTGGTTCTGCGAATAATCACCCGGATATCTGGAGTTACTTGGCAGTCCTGCTGAATAATTAACTTCATAATTGTTCGAGTTCATTTTAGAAGAGTTCATGTTCGAAGACTCGTGATAAGTCTGAGTGGAAGACCAATTTGTTGGATTTCCATCAGCCTCTTTGGACTTCTCAGTCACACTTAGAGGGTGTTCGCCCAGTGCCGAGGACCCTTCAGATGCAGAAGCTACTGGCTTAGAGACTTCTGGCTTTTTATCTTTCTTTGCAAAGTAGTCGGGAGGAAAAGGAACAAAAGGAACAAAATTTGAATTATTGGCTTGTTCCATTGCTACCCGCCTCTTGTATTGTGGCGATGTTAAAGAGCGGTCCTTCTTTTTGCCGACTACAAACCGATTCTCACCTTTTCGCAATGGCATGATTTCTGGAAAGTTATCCAATGCTGCATTTTCCTGATTATCGAGCTCTGAAACTTTCGTAAACGTTTCGGAAGAATCAGAATACTCACTTCCCTTTCCCTCAGCTGAGATCTCAGTCCCCTTTGGCAAAGAATCACTCGTCTGTCTGGACTCAATGGAAATTGGGCCTTCTGAATTTGATGATTGACCCTTTTGAGGTTTAGCAAATGTATCTTCAGGTAAAGGCACAAATGGCACATAGTCAGGATCTGTCCTATGTTTGACCAATTGATCCTTATATTCTGAAAAGCTGGATCTATTTCCAGGTCCAGAATTGATCCCTCCTGCACTCACTGGCTTCTCTCCTGATGATGATTTGGAGGTGCGACCAAATATCCTGTCCAGTGTCTGACTGATTACAGAATCATAAGTTTTATGAGAACCCATCCCTACTGAAGCACCTTGCTGTAGTTGATTGTCCTCTGAAGAACTTGAATTAGTCAGACCGTTGTTCTGGTTACTAGCCAACCTTCGTTCCAGAGGTGTTTTTCTTGTGCTGACAACAAATCTGTTCATCCCCTTTTGCATGGGCATGATCTCGGGGAAATCTTCATCAGCTGCTGCATTGCTCAAATCTGCAGTATCATTTAACTGGGACATTTTATTGAACCATCTTTCTGTCTTCTCATCATTGGCGGCTAACTTCCGCTCAATTTCAGACTTGTCAATGCCACTTCTATTAAGGATCTGCTCAGCAGAATGTTCTGTATCCAATGGGGTTCCTACAGGGCGTTTGCAGTCACACCTTAGGCATGACATATTTCGTCCATAATTGAAGAAATCACATCTAGTATATGAGAAAGAAAGGAGTCAGAAAAACAAGGATAAGTCAAGATGAGAAGGAAGTTTCTTTGAGGGAAACTTACTGAGGACACTCCCACTCTCCACCTGTCAAAACCCTTTTTGGCCGAGCTTCACTACATTCAAGACATCTTACATTTCTTGCAAAGTTCATGAAAGTACATCTGCATAACAAAAGAGGTAGAATAACAAGTTATTGAGGTTAACAGTATTAGGTAATACAACTATTAGTATAATAAGTTTAGTCTAACATTAGTATTTTAAGTATAGAATTCTATGTTAAGGCCTTTACACTATACAAATAGATATAGATTGTCTAAACATCATACACAAGGGAACAATAATGAAATATAATATTTTTTTTAGATGATGCATGATGGTTAAACAAAAACCTTACATAAAGTAGAATGCAAAAATGCCACTCGGTAGCTGAATAACAGGGAGCAGTTCATGGAGTAAACAAGAGACTTCCTATATGAATATAAATTATTGATTTTTTTGATGATGATATGTAAGAATTTGGTGATAAAAATTAATTTAAATGCAAAAAAATAATCAACTAAATTAGACAAAAGTAATTTTCAAATAAAGTTATGATTTTATTGAAGTGATATGAGTCTATCAGATGTTAAATAAGGTGAGTGTCCTGCCCATACTACTAAATACAACATGAGAGTTACATCTCTCCAAGTCCACTTAATTGTGTCATAACTAGTTTTTCCATTTCATGTCAATATAAAATAAGAAATGATAAAACAGTTACTTTTTCTGAAAAGATAAGATTAAATGACAAAACATTACTAATACTTTGTAAAATCAAATTTATATGATCTAAAATTGTAATTTCTGTAAAAAAAAAAATACTACATAAATGGACTATGCCATGACACATTTCCATAATTCCATGCCATATTATGAGATTTACAAGTTTTGAATTACTCACTCATTTATATTTCAGATCATGTTGTATTATCAGACATGTAAAATATTGCTGAACCAGCTCCAACATGTAGTTTAGCCAAGTTTTAGATAGCAAAAAAAATATTAGATGTAACAAAATATCCAATAATATCAGCACCAAACAAGTAATCAGCCAATATTTAGATAGTAGAAAGTATTGAAATTACAAAATAACTTACTTTGGACAAATCCAGTCACCTCTTTTCATCTGGACATTTTGTCCAGTAGGTCTTGGGAATTGATCATGTCTCATAACATTATGTCCATGAACTGCTTCATTTAACCCAGATCCTGGACTACCAACAACCAGATTCACTAGCTCGGCCAATAGAGTTCGTGTAGATCCATAAACAAGGTCTCTATTTCTTAAGGAATTTGCATCACTAGCGGCATGAATACTGCAAGCATAGCTCACTAAATATCTCATAATATCAACAGTTCGAGCCACCTCAGAATCCAGTGCCTGAGTTATCCAAGCAATTAGAGAACATTATATTTTCTCAAACAAGTTATGGTTTCAGAAAAAAATAAGCCACATTTATAATGTTCAATGGCAGAGAATCTAAATTGCAATTGACAATGTCGTGCAGTAAATTTCAAGTGACAATCTATTTTCTGGTTCCTTCACAGTTAAACTTACCTCAGCTCCATCAGCCCTTAAGAATGATTGCAATCGCCTTGTCGAATTTGCACCATTTTTAAACAGGAACGGTGAGCCCTTCTCCACTATAATCTCAATATCCTTTTTGTTAAGGAACCTAAAAACATTAGATTAAACACTAATCAAGAAGATCATTACTTAACAAGAGCAAGTGATAAAATACTAGGCCAAAATTGTAATTGCAAACTCAAATATCAACACCCAGTACCTTAGAAAATCAGACCGGTCCCTAGCAAATGAAAGGCAGGCTTGGGCAGTCTTCACTAACTCCTCTGTTAAATCCTCTCTCGTCACAAGCGAATCATCGTCATCCCCAATGGCCAAAGGCGCCTGCTTGCTAAAATAACCAGCGTTTCGTAGATAATCCACAAGATCGGACCACTCCCGCCACGGGTGAAAGGGATTTGCGAGGAAAGTCGGCGTCGAGACCAGGGTCTCTCCGAAGCCGTCCCTGGCACATGCGGCCTGGTAAGGGATCTGCACAGAGGCAGCGGAAGAAGAGAAACCAAGCCGAAGGCGGGCGGGGAAGGGCAGGAAGCGGCGGCAGTGAGCTGAGGAAACGGCGGCGTACGAGAAGGCGGGATGGCGGACGAGGCGGAGGGCCGGAGGGCGAGGAAAGGGTGTGCTGAGGATGAGGAGGAGCCTGGAGGCGCCGCCCATCGCCGTCGGAGTTGTGGGGAAACCCTAGGAAGAGGGTTTTACCGTGATCCAACGGGGAAGAAAGCACCGAGCGTTGTGGCTAGGTCACGAATAAAAATGGAGGCTGAGTGACGTGGCAATTGGTGAGTGGCCATATAAAGAAAATATCTGCTCATAATTTAAATTTGACCCGATTAATTTTAAAATTTAAAGATATCAAATTTTAAAATATTTATCCTATTTAAAAATTGATTTGTTTATTATTTCATTGAATATTTTATCACTCTGAAAACTTAATTTTATTTATTTATCCATCTTATTAAGTTTATGTATTAAAAATCTTACGTAAGTTCTCGAACTTAAAATTTTAAGTTAATTAATACAAAATTAAGAATGAATAGGAGTGATAAAGGGTGACTATAAAATTTACTATAATATCATAATGCAACGGAAATAATAGATATGAATAAGTTTATTTTTACTTCATTCATTCAGTTATATATTGTTATTCCAAGACTCACGATCAATAATCATTTTTGATAGATAATTCAATATAATAATTCCTCTCTCGAGAAGGAGTTTATCATTTTTTACAAATAAGTTAGGATCAGGTAGATTTATAGTTGGTGCATCCGCAACATTACGATAGTGTTTTGGATTGAAGATTTACACGCAAGAGGTCGTCGTAGAAGCGTCTTGAATTGGTGCTAGGGTTCTCCTTGTAACTGCTTATAAGACCTGATCCGGCGCCTGACTTTCTCCACATTATCCCATTGATTCACTTTGACACTAACTTGGCATTTTTCGGGCACCGGTATCATTTTGGGCACCTGTATATTGACATGGAGGTTGACGGATCAACTTTGACTCAACAATGTCTTATCCAGATTTGGATGTTTGAAACCTCTTCAGGCGTGAGGTTTGAGCTTGAGGTGTCTTGACCACTGGGATTCTGCCATCTCATTCGTCTCGTTGGCCCGTTCTGTTGACTTTTGATCGCCTAGATACCATTGGGGTGCTTGGACCGTCCAGTCATCTGGATCCAAATAAGAGCACCGAAACATAAAATTTCAGTTTCTTTCTTTCTTGCATTACAAGTTAGTCCAAAATCAAAAAGATAACAGAAAAGATAATAATTTTATAAAAGAAATCAAAATTTTAAAAAATAAAAATATATAATTAAAAAATCTACAACAAATAAAATTAAAATAATTTAAAATTAAAAAATTAATGTTTTTAAAATAAAAAACTAAAAGTGATTTAAAAAATTTAAATATAATTAATATCAAAATATTAAAAATTAAGGTCCTAAGCATAAGCCCATAATAGCTTACGCTTTTTCCTTAAAAAAATGATAAATCTCAGTTAGCCTCATTGACGGTCGGCCCCACGAAGTTCTGTGAGGAGGTAAATCGAGAAGTGTGCAATTGATTACGACGCAGCAGGGTATTACCTGACTTCACCAGGAATCGAACCCTTGCCCTTAAGTCTGCTAGCTTACGCTTTTTCTGCAAAGCCTGTAGAGGGAGGGAGAAGGTCATCTATCTTCCAGATTAATCGGTTGAAATTTGAAATTCAAATATCTCAATTATAAAAATTAAAAAATAAATAAAAAAGGGCTGTACGCCGGACTTGCTTTTTGGGTACTGGGCCTATTGGGCCGGGCACACCTTTAGGCAGTGGGGCATTTGGAGCCCATTGATAGAAATTTAGTAACTGAGGGGGTGAAATCGAATTAAAAGGGGTTGTTAGTTCGTGAGGGCTGAACTGCAAGCTCCAGGAATCGTGCTCTCGACGCCCAAAAATAGATGCCTCGTCGATCTTCATGGTTCGACCTTGCGGCCATCCAATTCGCCGGACTCCAACGACCGCAGGGAATTCGAGGGCGCAAGAAGCATCCAATCCAATCCGCTTCAGTTTTGGAAGAATCATCATCCGTTTCTGCTCTCTTTCACAATCTCTTGTTTTAGGTGTTCGATTCAATTTTTGAGCCCCTCGTTCTGCGCGGACATTGCTCTTTTATCATGCCCTGGTCTTGTGCGCCCCTCGGATCACGGATTCGATCCTGGATTCGCGACTACGATCGTTTGCAGTCCGTTGCTGTTGTCCTCATCTATATCCAGGTGAGTTGTTCATCGTTTTTTTTTCATTGTTATTGCAATTATTTCTTTGGTTTTTTTCCCTTTTAGAGTCCGGTTGGGATTTGTTTCTAGATTTGTCTGTTGTGGGCTATTAATTATAATTATTTGAATGACTTGAAGAGTCTTTGGAATGTGATTGGGATTGATGAGGTTAGACCATTCTTTGCTAACTTTTTTGATACCAGATCGGGTGTGCTCTGTTGGGATCGCTCGGGGCATTGTTCAATGGCGTTTTGCTGATCAATCTGGTGGTGGCACTTTTTGCACTTGTCGCCATTGAGAGCAGTAGTCAGAGCCTGGGAAGGACTTATGCAGTGCTTCTCTTCTTCTGTATTGTGCTCGACGTAGCTTGGTTCATACTTTTCTCGCATACAATATGGTAAGGGAATTATGGCTTTATCTAGCAAAGCATGTTTGTAGGTTATAGTAGCAAGTGTAGCTAGATGTTTGAAATCTGAACTTCAATTGTGTTACTTGTTGATTACAAGAGAATGAATACGTATCGGACTAGCTCTTGCATGATCGATTTTAAGGTTTCTTCAGAGCCTAATTGTTGCACTAGAATTTCATAGAATACAAGTTGAGTTCACTATAGAAGTTAGCCATTACCTTCGTTTTATACTTGGAGAAGATCAAGTAATATTGGCAATTGGTAACTACCTGATCTGCAGTCATACTTCTTCTTAAGTTCTTAAACCTGCTAAAAGAAGTCCTTCCTGTGTCAAAGGATTTGCTAGAAGGAAAAAAAAAAAGTGAAATTGAAGGCCTCATCACTTTTTTACCAGGAAGGGAACTTAATCCCATATGCTACATTAATGGCCTTGAATTGAGGATCCTATTAGAGTTTTCTTGACACAATGACCAGTGGATTGATAAGTAAGCAAGAATGGCATAGTGTGGGGTCAATGAACACATGACAACACCAGAGACTAACAATTCAAATAGCACGCATTATCTCTTTCATTTATGATGCATGTTTTTATTTTTGACAACATATTTATTATTCATGGCTGTTGCAAAGTCTGTCATCTTGCATGATGCTATGCTACAAATTAATGCAACACATAATCACATTAAATTATTAGTAACTCCAAACTTTTTTAGGTGATTTTTTTTTAACTATCATAATTGGTTTACATGAAGGTTTTGTGACCTTATATTCGTTATGCATTGGTATAGACACATGATTTTTCTTTGGCAATGTATATTCTGTAGGAATATCACTCCTGATCAGAAGTTTGGGCCGCTACTTATCTTCTCGCTTAGACTTGCTTTATTGATGGAAATAATTGGCTTTTTGGTGAGGTTTTTGTCCTCATTCTTATGGATTCAGATGTATAGATTGGGGCTTTCGACAGTGGACAGTGCCATATATCGTACAGATTATAGTGTTAGAAATAGCTTCGTCAACCCTCCAACACATGAAGTAGCTAGGCAAAACTCCACTAGTGATGAAATTTTGGGAGGTTCTGTCTATGATCCACCCTATTACTCCTCTCTTTTTGAAGACCCTCAAGAAAAGCAACACAATCCTGGGGTATTATCTGTACCCTTTTCTTGTTTCAATTTGAATGCTGTCATATGTTACTAAATCATCATAAAATAATGCAGCTCATTCACTCATTCATTCTATTCTGCTAGTAGTCTTGTTTATCTCACTAGAAGCCTGGCAAATATGTCTATAAGTGCACAATGTTATTATATAAAATAGGCTTTTGGTGCATCATCCAGATTTAATTTTGGCTGGTTTCAAAGCATTTTTCATAACCATAGCTTTAGTTTCTTAAATTAACTTCAATGCGTTGGAGCTTGTGCTGCATAACTTTTGTTCTATGTTACTTAAAGTTAACTTTTAGGCGATACCACAGAAGAATCCTGGCATTTACTTATCTCAGTTTAGGTCAAGTATAATTGTCATTGTTTCTGTGCTGGAACTTTCGAGCCTCAATTAGTCAGGACAAACATGCACAATTATAAGGATGAAAATTGATAGTTACTTAGATGACATTAAGTACCCATGAGGTGGTATAGTCTATAAATGATTTGGTTGTAGTCACGTTGCCATCATAGACATCATAAACTCATACATTGGGCGTCAAGCTTGCCTAGGCTATTGCATTTGTTTGTATCTCTGATCCTACTTGTCGTCTTTTCGATCATAGTTCAATCTTTAATTTTGAAACAATAAAAATAATAGAAAATTAATTTTCCTCATTTCTTTCCCCACAACTAAACACAATTAGGGACAATATTAATTTCCCTTCTCTTTTCTTTCTTGCCCTATTTTTCTTTCATTCTCATATTTTTTCTATACCAAGGAAACATAACCAATCATCGGGTGTCGAGCTTGCTTGGACTAACATTTTTTCCTTCCTTCCATCTTAGTTTTCACCGAAGTAAACAAGAGAAGATCATCAATTCAGTTTATCCATTTTTGGTCGTTTGGTTTCCAATTATCAATATGTTGATAGTCAAATTTTCTAAGATTCTTGCATAAAAACTGATACAATCTCTACTAGTTGTCCACATAGATTATGCAAACAGCTAATCACCTAAAAACAATATCAGTCTCCCTCAACTCGTCAGTAATGAAGACTTAAACAATTATGTCTGGGAGATTATGCAAAAAACCCCAATAATTAAAGTAAAATACAAGTTAGTCAATGTAGATATACTTGTCTAAATGTGTGGCTCAAACACAAGTTAACAAAGTTTAAGAAATATATCACAAGTAAAAGTTAATATAATTTTAAATGCAGAAATGTCAGTAGTGCACATGATGAACTATGATTTGTTTGCAAATTGTATGTTTTTATCTGCGTGGCCAGACACTATTAAACATTTCTCAATTATTTTTCATATGCATAATAAAATAGAAAATAAAATATTTTCCTTGAAAATGTTTTCCACTGGAAATATTTCCCTCTAGAAAGGATTTTCACGAAATAAATGAAGCCTTTGCTCTATTTATATTTTCTAGTGCATTTTTGTTCAAAATAAATTATATTTGAACAAAAACATTGTGTCAACTATGCTGTATTAAATTATGTCTTCATAATTAAAGTGTATTAAAAATCAAAAGAAAAGTCAATCATCACTTATTACAGTTGGCAAATACTTATTGTTCTTACAAAATTGTGTTCCATGTGATGAAGCCTTTTTTGGCGATTTGGTCACTAGACTATCACAGTATCTACATAATATCAGAATGGAATTCTCAAGATATTTGTGTGATTGTGTTCAAAGCTGATTTTACAAGTGGCTTCAAGTATAAGGTAGACAAAACTTTCCAGGATTTATTTTTTCCATGGATTATTGTATTGTATCTTTGAAGTTTCATATGAAAAACTATAAATATTCAACTGCTGTTCATTTTGATCACCACTCCATTTATTTTATCATCAGCTTAATCTTTTCCACATGCAATTGTAAACTATCGTTAAGTCCTTTAAGCAACTAAGTATTAGATAAAAGGATTTTTTTGGTTATAATCATATACAAAGAAAAGCTTATCGCAAAGATTTGTTTCATATGAGACTTTTATGCTTATAGTATGTTTTTAAAGTCGAATCAACTTTAATGCCTGAGATTTCCTCCATGCCTGTGAAATGTAAAATATAAATTAAGTTGTTGTCTAATTTCTGTTGATAGGGTGGAAAACAGATTGTTCATGATGGTAACTCTTCTTCAGTAACTGATTCTCCAAAACTCACGTCATTGGTTAGATCTTTTCAGGTTAGACATACAAGTGATTTTTGAGAAATTTCTTTATTCAGTTTTGGAGCTGTATTCTTCTATAATCCATACCTGCAAATGTAATGTATCTGAGTTGAGGATTTCTTTTCTGAATGCTTGAAAAACTTCCATAGAATCAATATTTTGTTTTTACATGGTACCAACTCACAAATTGGAACCAGATAAAAGTTGCTGTATGCAAGAACTATCAATCTACCATTGTTTTGAACTTAAAACATCTTAGACTAACTGTTTAGTAGAGAGATAGCATTGTGCTGAGGGTATAAGATCCATGTCATTAACCTGAATAGTTGGCACTGACACAGCTTGGCAATGCCTTTTAATCCTTAGTGTGCCTTCGATATATATTCACTCACCAAATGCCTTTCTTGACCACCATTGTGGTAACCTAGAAATTTAATGAAGTTCCTATGCTTTGAATGACTTTTCTAAGCATATTACACTCATTTCCTTATCAATCATATCATGGTGCTAAATTAAAGAAGACAAAATGATTTTGTTCCCTCTGCACTCATTGTGTTCCACTCCCCTCGCATTGCATTCCCTTCCTTCGCCTTGACACATCAAGCAGCAGAAGCAACCAGATGTACAAATTAGTTGCAGAGTAGAGCCTGAGGAGAAGAGTGAAGAAGTAACAAGTATGGAAGCATAGGTGTGCTTACTTTTGCTGTTTTCTTTGGTTTCAAGGCCTTGTTGAAACTCAAGGCTGCTCTAGTGGCGCCTAAAAGCTACACTCTTGATGACTTTTCTACTAACATTGCTGTAACCATCGCCTTTTCCCGTGTCACACACATGTTGAGTAGCTTTGGAAGCACTTTTCATAGGCAACAAGAGCGGTGATGGTGAGGTGGGACAGGTTGAAGTAGGAAGGTTGATTTAGTTGCAAGTCATCAAGAGCGGGGAGCAACAATAGCCATGAGGGTTAGAAGTGCTGTGCAGGTGACGAGTACTAGGGAAAAAAGAGTATTGTTACCATAAAAGTATAAATTAATAAATGGGATGATGTGGCATTTGAGTCGATAAATATACTCTCTGGGATTATTACAATGTTGTCATAAAAGTGTAAATTAATAAATTTGCCTCCTCACATTTGGTCATGGGGACGATATACTCTCTGGCTAAAGGAATTATTACAATGTTAGCATTTAACTAATAAAAATAAAATTGTGGTTAGTGATAGATTTGATAATTTTGAAATATCATGATAGATTCATTAAAAAGGGCAATATTCATGATATTTATAGCAATTAACCCTTAAAAAATAAGAGTTTTTTAGGGTGTTTGCCAAAGAAATGATGTATTTTTTTCACTTTGTATTTACTATTCAATTCCTATTTTTCTCTGAATATGAAACTTGAAAACACACTTATTCTCCTTTTCTTGTGTAGTGCATCTTAGCTTACTTTCAATTACATGCATTTTCTTGGAAGAAAAATTGTAATATAACCACCTGTTTCTGTTGAGGAATCTATTTATCTAAGCATATTACATGGAGATATATCAAATCTCTTTTTGAACTCATAAACCATAGTTTACGAGCGTAAAATAAGCCAAATAATGATGCAACAATTTGTTCAACTAGATATTCTACAATATGTGCAGACCCATTTGAAGCACAATATAATGTTTCCTATTCTTGCAAATCACTTAGTACCTTCTCTTTTGCTAGAAACTTAGGAAGCATTTTTTACACCGGGAATTATGCTATCTGCGAGTCTTATCTGATCTTTCCAACATATCTATGATATTAAATTGAATATTATGATTATTTGAGGCATTGCCTAGTTCCTCATGTGAGCTTACTAAGTGAAAATTGTGAACATATCTTATGCTTGAACTGCCTCCAGCTTTGTGAAAATGGTGCACCAAACCTAGTAAACTTAGTGCTTTTCAATTTAAGGAAATATATCTTTGTCATATGCTTCTACTGAATTCTTGAACTCCTGGCTTCTCTATCTCATTACTTTCATGCATGAAAATTTGTTCTTTCTTGTGTTGAGCTCCATGCACGTCAGGGCCAATCAGCTCTTTTGTGGTGAACAAATGTAATACCTACTAAATAAAGCACTAAGGCTCAACTCTCTACTGTATTCTACAGAGTAGTTTATTTGCTGTTCTTTTGTTTATGCTCTAGATTTAACTGAAATTCATATGTGCAGGCTGATATTGCTTTGAGAAAGCCCCTATTGCAATGATCTTTAGTGTATCCTTATTCACAATTTTTGGAGCCGGCGACTTTTTAGACGAGGACTTAGTTGCTTCCCAATTACCAGTATTGGCGTGATGGTTCATCTCAATAGTATGCAAACAACTCCCACAAGTAATGTCGGTCCTTGTTCTTGGGCATTTCAGTGTTTCAGCTCTTTCTCTGGCCTCTAAATCCTGTGTCCAAAGCTAGAACACTAATTTTAGAAACACATACCATGGAGCTTTAAATCATTCTGGGAGTAGGGAGAGATGGAATGATACCTTGATCTAATCATTAACATCACCTGGATTGATTATCGTCAGTTGAGTGTTTCGGGCCATAGTTTTATGGTCTTCTATGATTCCTCAGGATCCACTTGGCACACGGTATCGGTTATGTCAATCCAGTTTCATTGCTAAATTTCATTCCTCTTACTCTGCAATTGTTTGTATACAAATGGGTGGAAACATCATTGCTTATATTGTTAGTTAAGATTCTTGGAATTCATATATTTGTACATAGCAGCTACTGAAGAGATGAAATAAAAAAAATATATAGTTTTGTCAGTCAAGGTTTCTAATTTTACTGCACATTTCAAAACATAAGGAGAAAAAAAAAAACATGAACTTGTATTGTGATTGTGAAGGGAAGATTACTTCTTCACAACAACCAACCTGAATGAGCAATCGACATGTAAATTATTCACTGCAAAATAAACAAACTCTAAATAGATCCAAACAAGTTTTGCTTTAGGATCAATCCCAACTATTAAGTAGGTATAAGTATGCAGTTTAAATCTCATAGGATTAACATGTTCCCTATGTTTAGAGTATCAAAGAAACTATAACATTGCAGAAATCTTTAGCCTACAAATGTGTGAACAAATTATGCTATTCAGCTTGCAAGGGCATGGGTGTGTGTTTGTAAAAAGTCTCTACTAGTTACAAGCATTTACAGATGCTCATGTATAGAAGCTATAAATAAAGGCCTTCGGCCACCCGTCCGACCGACAAAATCACCAAAGTTGAATTAACTGCTCTAACAATGTGCAGTGGTAATAGCCGTACACTGGAAACGAACAAAACATGCTCTAAATCTGAACATGGAATTCACCAAATCTGTTCACCAAATCTAAACTTGAATTCAGAAAATCTAAACATCAAGGGAGTGACTGGTACACCGAAACTGAAATTCAGAAAGTTCAGAATTTTATCGAAACAGCAGAACTAGAATTCAACAAGTGCACGGTGATCTACCATGGAACTGGAACATTAAGAGAAAACAAAACAATAATATATACCAGCAAGCAAAAGGGTCACTAAACTGGGGTCATGAGATCATAGCTATCCCTTTGATCACCTCAAATTCGATCAGGATACTCATACCTTCAGAACTAATGGGGAATAAAATAGGAATTCAAGTGAACCAAACATGCCCTAATAGAAAAATGGTAGATGAAGAGGAAGTGCCTTATGTCAGTGCTGGGAAAAGAAATTAATAATATGCATATTACAAATAAGCCAAAGGTACAACAGTTATCAAAATGTTATATAATAAACAAAGTAATACAATGATGAATTTAAACAAAAAATCATCTCAACAAACAAACAAATGATCAATTAATAATAAATAGTTCACTACCAGGTATGCAGGACTGCTAGATGATTATATTTCTCAGAATCAATCAGAAGTCATACAGTGACAATGGAAATGATACTAAACATATATATACAAGTTGGAACAATTTTAAAGATACAGGGGAAAAAAGGTCTTCAAGATCTTTTTTTCTTCTAAATTTAAATAAAATGAGCAGCTTGCTTGGATCAGTTAGATTGTTGAACCTGAAACCGATCCGAACCATCAGACTAAGTTGATCATCCATGTCAGCATGTCAAACACAATAGTAAAGCAGACAATTCCATCCAACCAGTTGAAAAGAATCAACCACAAAGAAAATCATATCAATCAAGCAAAATATAGTGTGCTGAACATGCTACTGGAGTATTCGTCTCTACTTCAGTGATTAGCAAGGCATATAGCATGATGGTGAAAATAATGCACATAGAATCATCTCTACTTTTCCAATCACTTAACAACTCTATAAGCCAGTAGACAACTCTACTGCAGGTTATCAAATATAATAAATGAACAATAGGCAATATTGAACATCTCTGAGCTATAAAACAAAAATCTACTTCATTTTTCACATCAATACATTTTGTACAACAACCTATTCAAGTGTCTATATTGTTAAGCAATATTAGATGAAAGGAAAGTGGTTCCTATGTATTTAAAAAGATTTGAAAATGCAGCATACTTCAACAATAGGTTTCTCTTGGGCTAGACTTTCATGCCATCATAATCACTAATTTCCTAGATTTCTAGTGATAATATAAGCAAAACAACTGAAAATTTAACATATCTGTACTTATTGAGAAGTGGAACTCATCTCTATGAATTCATCAAAGTGCTGTGCTGTCTCCCTCAAATTTGCAATAGCCTCCTCTGCCATGTCATTGATCATCAGAGGCAAGACCTTCTCCATTCGAGCAAACCACTGGCCCAACGTCATTTTGTCCAAATCCACTTCTTCTTCTTCTTCTTCTTCTTCTTCTTCCTCTTTTGCTAATTCTTCTCTTTCTCCAGAATTTGCTGTTTTCTCAGTAACATCACCTTCCACCACCACCTTTTCTGCTTCAACATCTTTGGAATCATGAGACTTGACCACTTCAGTTTCATCCTTAGAAGCTATAGAAGTAGATCTTGTAGCAGGCCTTCTACCCCTTGTCCTAGGGTTTGCAAGAGGGACCTCCACTTCAACGATCTGCTCCACAACCAGGGGTTGCAAATCCTCATCTTTGTTGACACTTGCAGAAGCAGAAGTGCCCTTCTTCGGCCTTCCTCTGCCCTTTCGATCTTTATTCCCATTCGTCACACCAGCTACCGACTCCTCTACAACCGGGAGGGAAGGCACGCCGTTCCGAGCCCCTCTCCTTCTCTTCCGACCTACCTCACGCCTCTCCTCTTCTTCGTCGCAGAGATCGCCCACTCGTCGCCCTTCCGAAGCGAGGACCTTGACAGAGATGACAGTGAACTCGCCGATCTTGATGGTGTCGCCGTCCGAGACGGGGAACGGAGAGGAGGGCGGGATCTGGAAACCGTTGACGAGGGTGCCGTTGGAGGTGCCGAGATCGGAGACGGACCACGAGGAAGCTTCGCGTTGGAACTGGAAGGTGAGGTGCTTCTGGGAGACGCCGGGGTCGCGGACGGCGAGGTGGTTTCCCTTGACGATACGGCCGACGCGGGCGACAGCCGCGGGCTTGGATTCGAACGTCGCCCCCTGCTTCGGGCCCTTCTCCACGGTCAATCGGAGAGAGGGGAGCTCCATCGGAGGCGAGAAACTCTAACCCTAGTGCGTCGGCGACGACGAGGAGAGGCGGGGAATGGAAATTTGAGTTTCGAAATGATGCTGAGTCATCCCTACTTATAGGGCTCTAGGTGTGCTTTTTTTTTTTTCAATTAAAGAAGGTGGCATCGGCTGACCGTTGCGTGCATTTTTTAATTTATCCTGTCATAGTCAAATTTTTTTTTTTTTAAGACGTGCTTTATTTTTAGAGAGATTTATAATCCTCAACTACAACGTATTTATATGAATTTTCCTCTAATCATGAGCAACGCAATCAAAGAAAAATTAATAAAATAAATGATTTTAATAGAAATGAAAGGTCGTTAGTGTATTTTTTGATTTACCTTAATCGAATAGTCGGTGGAAAATTTTTGTGAAAGTTGGGACTGAACCGATCACCTAAAGATAGTCAATAGAACTCATTGGGATTTATCATGTTTGTTAAGATGTGCTTTATTTTTAGAGAGATTTATAAAATTAAAAAATTGAAAAAACAAGGTCGAATTATTATTGACGTGAGATTTGAGATTTTTATTTTAAGAGCGATAATGAAATTTTAAAATTGTTATTTTCTTTTAAAATTAGAAATGTGGATGGCACCGTAGAGATATTAAATAAAAAATAAAAAATAATATTATGAAATAGAGATATTAAATAAAAAATAAAAAATAATATTATGAAATGTGGGTCATTAAAAAAAAATATATATATATATATATATTTATTAAATAAAATATAATTAGTAATTTATTATAAAAATATATGGGTTTTGTCCGTACATATTTAAAAATATTTATTATAATAAATTTTAATTTTTACTTGTCAAATTACATTTGCTCGATAAAATTTTATTAATCGAAGTTATATTTGATCGATAATTTTTAATTTTTTACTATTTTTTTTTTGCAAATTTGATATTTTTTTCAAAGATTATCACCTCATAAGTTCATTCAGCTAATTTAGAGTACGAACATAATAGCAATTTGGGTGTCATTGAGTGCCTAAACTACGGAAAGAAATGATGAATTAGGACTTTGAACTAAGGCTTGTCCTTTGGCAAAGCCAATAGACCTAACTCAAATTAAGATAGCACCAAACAAGTTATTTAGTGCGAAGATCTCTCATATTTCTAGACAAAAGTCATTACATTTTAAAGACAATTATCGATAATTATAAGCAAAGTATAATCGTCAAAAGAACATCTAACCCTCATGTTAACCTTGCCGGAAACAATTACCTAAAAGGCATCTTGACCATCCCAAAGGATGTGCTGACTAGTCGAGCAACACTTAAGCCATGTTATCGATCCATAATTTCACCGCGACGGGTTATCGATGAGTTAGCCAACTCGCTAACGGCCCTAGAAGATGAGACTCGGGGCAAAAACAATCCAAAAGAGGTAAAAGAAGAAGCATATTATTGCCTTCTAAATTTGATACGAAAATGAAACAATTGCAACAATTAATATATTGATAATCAACATATCGATGGTGATCAATGTTGTTCATTCGATAACTCCTCTTTCTTGCATTCACTTTGCATTAAATCAGGATCATTCAACTGTATAATTAAATCATGATTCTTTTAAAATATTCACAATGATACCAGGAATGATTATTTCAAAAGAATAAGAATCTTTTATTTAGGTTATTTGAAATTAAAAAGCAAATAAGAAATAATATCACCCCATAATTATAATGTGATGATAAGAGGTGAGACGGATTCCTTAAGCAACGAGAATTCAAATTTCATCTAGAGTACATTATACTTGGGGAGTTTAAAAATTTTATGACGCTGAACCGTTTATCATGATCCATCTGTACTTTTCGAATAAGATTTATTCTGGTAATTAATGAAAAATTTTTATGAGACCAGACCAGACACATTCAGGATTAATCAGATCGTAAAAACTTAATAATATATGGATTATAAAAATATATATCATAAATAATTATTTAGAAAAAAAATTAAAACATAATAAAGATATATACACACAAATCCCATTGAGTATTGGGCCAAAATTAGGTACATATGTTCCTTTAAAAACTAAAGTAGATAATGTGGGTGGTCCAACACAGCCGAAGGAAGGTAAAAGGTCTATTCAAATTGGAAAATGAATAAAGAAGAAGAAGAAAACAACAAGGATATGCATGAAAAATACATACTAACCGATAAAAAAATGAAATTATTTTTATTTTTATTTTATTTTTATTTTCATATTTATCTCGTGTTGATTTTTTTTAATGAATGATTTATGGGTGCTAACTTAATTAGTTTTTGTGTTATATTAAATGTGATTTTTTTAAAAAAAAATAGGCATGTGCAAAAAGTTTAATATTTTCTATAATTCAAGTTAATTTAGGAGACTAAGAAAACTAAATTGAAATAATTAAAATATAAAATTATTGTGATGTAGATAATTTGTGATGATTCGTTGTTTGTTGTATCAAGTTAGTAAGTAGATTTTGACCTAAGAAAAAGATTGTTAGGACAAAGATAGTGTCGGAATAATATGTCATAACTAATTGGTGGAGAGCTATGTGATGACATTATAACATTGTGATATTATTATCATGATGTTATAATAAATTAAATGTTTATTGCAAAAGAAATTATGAGAAAATATAATAGATTAATCATCATTTGAAGAAAGTTTATGTTTGTAATGGATCTATGTCTTTTGTAAAATATAGTAACTTGTGAGATTATATGTCTTATAGTTTGCCCATTGTACCCAACACCTCCTTTTTCTTTGCTCCTCTTCTTCTCTAGAGTTGGTGTCGATAGGTTAACTCTCTATCCTCTTCACTCGCAACCGCCACCTCCTTTTCTTCCTCCTCTTCACACTCAATCGTTGCCATCGCCTCCTCTCCTCTACTCCTTCCCTTTCTCCTCCTCATTGAGCATTGGCAACTCCTTTCTATTTCTCTTCGCGCGTAGTTTACGTTCCTCCCCTTATTTCTCGTTTACATAGGTTTACACACTTTCATGGTGGCCAAACCGATAGTGAGCTATCCTCTTGAGTTATCAACGACGAATGACATGTCCTCAAAAGCGAGAGGTTATACCACCCGAGGTGGCATTTCGGTTGACAAATAATAATCACAAAATGGGAAACAATACAAAGCCTATTTATGAGACTATGATATTCAATAGGCCATGATGTGATACAAACTAACAGTCTCATTGGTACGTTTGACCTAAAATGTCACACTCTCTTTGTGGACTCCTCAACCCTTCTTTGTTCCTATTTGTATGCCTCCTTTTCATCTTTAATCAACACTTTCATCTAAACTCAATTTCCAAATATGTATAAACCACATAAAATATTTTCAAAAAATTGTAAGGGCTTTTTAGGGTTTGTGTTCCTAGTAATCAATTCATTTGCAATATTGATTGGATGTTGAGTGATGTGGGTAGAACAAACCAAACACTAACCATAATATACCTAAAGCCCCTCCTCCCCTCCCAAAAGTATATGTAATTTCAACAATTACAAGCACTTTTATGATAATCTTAGCCCCCTTTAAAACTAACAAAGACATAACTATATGTGAAATAAAAAAATATTAAATCATGAAATAAACATACCTCAATTGGACTCGGTCCGGTTTAGGTGTGCGTCGTGTGTTGGGTTAGGTGTGATTTGTTTAAGACTTGGTCGAATCATTTAGCACCTAACTCCCTAGAATTTAAAATTTAGTTTTTAAATCCGCTTAATTAGTACCTAATCCATATATTTTAAAAAAAGGAGGGGCATTTTCGTAATTACCGTCCCACTTGGTTCCGTTCCGAATCATCTGGGTGGCAGCATCCTCGACGCCGCCGTTAATTCCCTCGGTCTTCTCTCGCTCGCTCGTGGTTGCGGCGGCGACGTCTTTCCTTGGCTGGCGTTTCAATCCTTCGAGAGCAGTTCCGTATTCGACTTCTCCTCTTCCTCTCCATCTTCTACGATTTCCTTTCGGTTCCAGATCGCCGGAGGCCCTCTTGAACGGTGAGTCGCTTCGCTTTCCTCTCTCCGAGTGATTCGAAAAGCAGTAGAACGGTTCCTCTCTAAAAGTTTGCTCTTTGTGCAGGCGGTTAGTTTTTCTCTTTGGTTTGCCTTCTTTTTTTCAGAATGAAAGGAATTCTCTTTTTGCTTGCTTGCTTGAATTAGTCTTTCTTTTTCCCTTCTTTTCTTTGTTGAAGATCGAATTGGCTGTGAATTGGATCGAGAGTTGTTAGTGTTGGAAAAGTGAATAAAGAAAGAATGAAATTGACTCTAATATGAATATGAATAGAGATAAAAATTACCTATGTAGTTTATTTTTCTGCTGCCTCAAACTCGATCTGATTGTTGTCCTTTCTTATGTTTTAGGACCTGAAAGAGGAGTGAATCGAAAAGTAATGTCAATGAGAAGTCCTAAAGCAAACAATTCTATGCTTTGCAAGAGTGAAGTCGAATAGAACTTTGTAAATGAAGAGGCTTTTTTCATTTAAATCTCTGGGGGCAAGGGATGCAAGTGATACCTCTCTACAAACAGCTCCTTTATGTTCTGACAAGAAGTTGGGATGCAGTGAGAAGGCCTGTGATTGTTCTCTGACTGTAAAAGACATTGCGAAAGATCCCAGTCGATATCCAGAAAATGAAGATTCACCTCGAGTACCTATTCGAAGAAGCCGTTCGTTTTCTTCCGGTACCATGAACGGCGACTTCAGAGAGGGGAACCTTGTTTCTTTGAGTGATCTGTGCAGACCAGTAGCCAGTTGCGGCAACTCACCACATCAAGCATCTAGTTGCCAAGTGCAGTAAGTTCAAGAACTCTATTACTCCTGTGTTCATTCTGTTCTTTGATCCACATGCAAGTGCAAACTACTCAGAAATAAAAATAATAATAAACCCAATGAATGAATTGGCATATATGCTGCATGTTTGTGAACTGATTTCTCTTGTTTGTTTTTGCACAAATTGTTATGAATTACTACAGTTACTTGATGGCATCTTAGGTAAAAGCTTTCATGTCTCAAAGGTTTTAAAGGTGAGTGGTTGATGCTCTTTGTAGTTAGTTGATGCTTGTGATTGATCTTTGCCCACCAAACAAGTTAGCATGTGAAGTTTGGAAGATATTCCAACATATTATGAGTTGAGATTCACCTATCTATAATATCAGGGTTATGTTAGCTTACTGGTCTTCCAACTTATACTTGTATGTGTGTATGTGAGATTAATGCATTCATGAGCTATTGTTCATTTACCTTCCTGTCGTTAATTTCTGAACCAGCCTACAAAGTTCCGGCTGAATGTTGATGCTTGGGTCTTTTCTTCTTGTGGTAATGATTTCTAATTCTTCTTCTTGCTTTCTGATTCAGCTGCCATCGACCTTTGTGTTCCCATGCTGTTCATAAACAGGGTTCTCCTGGTTCTTCAAGGAATACTGAAATTTCATCGGAAAATTCTCCCTGCTGCTCTCCGATTTTGTCAAGATGCAATGTGTCTCAACAATCGCGATTCCAAGAAAGGAATACATTTCTTGACCAGCACACTGATGGAGGTAATCAGGAAGTTAAAGCGGGGAAACAAACTGAAAAATGTTTGTCTGAATCTGGAATCGATTTCTCCGAAGATAATAGAGCATATCAAAGTGCAGTAAGGTTGCAAGATGTCCAATCTACAGCAGTTTCTTCAATTATGTACAATAAAGAGGATGTAAGAACTTACTCATTGAGGGAGGCGAATGATTCCTTTCATGACTTTTCCAAACAAAATTGCATAAGAGATGATTCTGGTCTTGCATCCTCATGGAGACACACAAAAGAGGGTAACAAGAAATCATCGCATGCATTTCCTGGAAAATTATCCATGAATTTCCAAGATTACGACTCCGAAAGCAGTGCAACCGTCGAGGATATTTACATGGATTCTTTTGCTCAGGACCTGGAAAAATATGACTGTTTTGTCAAAAAAAGAATCATGGACAATAGCTCTGATCAACAAGATACAGATGAAGAATTACTTGAGAAATTGAACGACATTGAAAAGATGATTGAGCTCCTTAGTGAGGAATATTTTGACCTCGAAGAACTTAACAAAAGTGAGTCACATGTGTCTTCACTCTTCCAAACTATTAGGGATATCCAAGAAGACAGGAAGTATTTGGCATTGGACCTCTCAGCACAAATAAAGTGCAGACTTGCAGAACGATATGCCGCAAAAAGGCATTTAAGGCAAGCCAAATTAGAGTTGAAAAGGCTAAGTCGGAGGTCCGAGAGGGAGAAGCTTCAACTTCAATTTAATTTAAGGAAAGACCTGGAGAGAAGTTCAAGTGACTGGTCGATGAAGTTTGAGATGATTCAGTTAGAAAAACAGAGGCTACAGGAACAAGTGGTGCATCTAACAGAGCAAAATGTTTCTTATCAGAGGGAAATATCTTCACTCAAAGGCACTGATGGTGTTAATAAAAGTAGGAAATTGAATTTAAAAATGGAATTAACTAATCTAACTGCCAATGTGGAGAAACTTGGAGCTGAGAATAAAAATCTTGAGAAAGCTTTGCTGGAGAAAAAGGACCGTTTAGATGCAACCGAAAAGGAACGGGATTGTATCCAAAGATGCTTCAATGAGAAAGAAAGAGAGCACAAAGAGTTGCAAAGACTGGTTGTGCGCTTTGAAAGAACATGCAATGAGCAAGAAAGGACTATTGATGGCTTGAGGCAAGGTTATAGTGATGCTTTTGAGAATAATTTGACAGAAAGAAATGATCAGTTAAATAGGTTGCAGATGGAGCAGATAAGGTTGACAGGTATTGAACAAAATTTAAGGAAGGAGTTAAAGACTTGCCGGTATGAACTGGAGACACTCAGGCAAGAGAACATTGCCTTATTGAATCGTTTACAAGCTGTTGGAAATGGAGGCCAATTCTCATCAATTAAGCTGGATCAGGAGCTTCGTGATCGAGTAGATTGCTTGCAAACAGAAAGTTTGTCCTTAGTGAATGACTTTAATCACTTCAATGACAACCTATTAGAACTCCTTAGGTACAAACAATTTGAACATAGTTATCCTTTTGTCGAATACAGAATTAGAAGCCAGAGTTTACGTGCAAGACAGGAATATTTAAGAACAAGCCTACAAACTATAGTGGGAGTCTTGGATGAGAAGTCAGATTTATATGCAATGGTATGCCAGTCACAAAGCTCAGACGGTGACATGCCAAAGCAGTCAAAGGTAATATTCAAATTTTACTTTAGCAATGGCATATGCTATAGAAATATCATTCTGTAATCCTAAAATAAAGTATTTATCAGCCATTTTGACTCCTTTTTTTTGATCTAATAGTATCCTAGAATTTTACATGAATACATTATGTCTAGTGCCCGACAAATTCTACTGGCATTCAAATACACTTGCTAGACAGTTCACAATGTCACTTAAACTCTTAATTGTCGATACTGCTGTTCATTTTATTCAACCAGATGACACTAGTAATATATATCAAAGTGGATACAGATGTGCATTCATTGACTATAATTCCTTTGAGCAAAGGTGGTCAGTGTTATGGCTAAGATCCTCAGTCACTGATGCTGTATTTCTTTTTATAGGATGAATTAGAGATCAGGTTGAAGTCAGAGGTCATTTTGACTAGATTACTAAGGGAGAAGCTGCACTCAAATGCACTGGAAATTGAGCGTCTAGAAGCAGATTTGGCTTCTTCAATAAGGCTGCATGATGTCCTCCAGACAGAGATTCAGAGGATGCAGGATGAAGTCTCCAGTCTTTCCCACAAGACAACTAATATGGAGCTCAAGGTATGGCTCATTTCTTAGTGATTTTGGGCTTATATTTCTTTATAATATGTATCTTGTATTTATACCGCACCTAATCCCTGATTTCTTGTCGATTATAACAGTTATGAGATTGCACATAAAATTCACAATCCATCTATTGACTAGTTTGAATATCCATAAACAGTTGATGCGGAAAGATGAACAGATCAAACAGCTTGAGAATGACCATCAAGAGTGCACAAAAGAACTAACCGCTGCCCGGAATATGTTATTGAAGGTAACCGAGGAGAGAAACCATATGTGGGAGGAAGTAAAGAGTTCAAAAGAGAGCATTATGCATCTTAACTATGAAGTTTGTTCTCTACAAAAGAAGATTGAGGAACTTGACGAAGACGTTCTTACAAAGGAGGGCCAGATCTCTATCTTGAGAGATAGCCTTTCAAAGCCATTTGACATCACCTGTAGTCCTAGAACAGTGAAAGAATTTTCACTGGAATGAAACAGCAGTAAGTCTTCTCCCCCCATTAGTCCTCTCGACACTTAGGATCTCTATAGTATTTATTGTATAGTAGATTTACTTGGTTAATGATCCAATCAACTTTTTTTTTTTTGCCAACTATACTCTTCTCCCTGCTAAATGTCTTCAATTTCTTTTCCACCATAAATGCAAAGGTCTTTTTTCCCCTCATGGTACAGAAGACAGATCCTATAAGATTTAATCTGATTTCATTCAGTTCTTTTACCTCTTGAAATAAGATTTTGAGGAGCAGAGATAGATCATAATTTTGTCTATTCAGCTACAACTGAAATAAAAGTTATTGTGTAGAGATAAACATTCATTTAGCTTTTTGTTCCATAAAACAAAAAGAAACTAGATTTATTCTGCAAGTTCTAGTTAAAAGGGAAAACATTTTAATTTATTTCTTTGTCCAGTTATTTTGTTTGAATTTTTCATGAATCATTTGCTTGCAAACATGTGGGGAAGCCACTTAAGTAAATAACTAGTGTTAGGATTACAAGGCTAGATAAAACAAAAAGAAGAGTCTTTCAAAGAGAAAGTGATGAAGAAGTTAACTATAAGCTATATAAAATTTGGGTGATGTAGTCAACAAAAAAAAAATGTGAGCAACTGAAACAGAGCAGCAGTCCAAGACATGTATTCTTTTTCCTGCATGTGGAACTACAATTTATTAAATTTTGTCCAGATTGATGGCATGTTTTTTCCATGGGTTATAGCCCTTTTAGTCCGTTAACTCTTGTTTTTCCTCATGTTGTCTTATAGTCACTAGGAAATGAAATTTATCAAACTTGTATGTGTATACACATTTGTTTATCGTTACTTTTAAGAACAAAAATTGTATTTATAGTCTCTCCTTGATCTAACAATTCTAGAATGAATTGATGAAAGGAATAATTCTAATGTTAGAAGAGTAAATGCACATACCTTGCACTCATAATTTGAAGGCGTAATGGCAATAGTTTAGAAGGTGTGACACTCATTGTGAAGAGTGATTTCTTTATTCACACATGAAGTTTAAGCAAATTTGTATATAAATCCTAGAACTACTATTTTGTTGTTTTTTTAAACTTGTTGATGCTACTAAGATGATTATGTAGGTAATATCAATTTGTTATCAAAGTGCTACTAAATAGTTATACATGTACCACTAATTTAAAATGTAAAAATATTATATGTATTTGTGTTACCATATGATTATATAGGTATCACTAAATGTTTCTCATCTCTTTTAATACGAATGAAACTGATAGAGAATGAAATAGTTAGTCCTATACATAAAGTCTAAAACAGGCATATGCATTTTGAGTTAGTTCATGAAATGGAAAAGGTAATTTATTCTCATCCAATATTGAATTTGTATGAAAGGAATAGGCAACGAAAGATTTTCATAATATTAAATAATCCCTTGTAAACAAAAATTTATTGCTACGAATTAAATAAACATGCTACATATGAAATTTAGGTTGATTCAAATATTGACAATTAATTAAATCTATCATTTACTGAAACTACTATTCTACCCTACAAAGACGTTAGAATTACAAAAATCACAATGAGGAACAAAATGAACACTATAAGCACTTAGAAATCTAAGTAGAAGTGGCATAGTAAGTCTAGTTACCTCATGCGGAAGAAAACTTCTTCTTGGAGGCTTGACCTTTCTTTGTATTCATCGTGCAGTGTTGTGCTTAGGTTGATCGATCGGTGTGGGTGAGGATTTATTAGATAACTAACTCATAATTTGGAAGGAATTCTAGGTTTTTCTACAAGAAGGCTCAGATCGTTGTTCACGAGGAAGGCAGGCCAGGTGCTGACCTCCCACTGGAGGCAACTATCAATTCAAACGGAGAGGACGACATACCCGATGTGCTGCTCCTAGAAGATCGCCTATTAAGATCGAAAGGGACCAAGATCGGTGGCATGCGGACCGTCGGAGGCCGAAAAGATGTGCGATAAGCCGCCGATGATCGATGTTTGCGATTACAAAGAGGAGGACGACGAGGGAGCGACCACAGCGGCGCGAGGGTTGAGATCCAAGTCGGCGGAGGCGGCGATCTAGCAGAAGTGGTGAGCGGTGGAGCAGACCGATCATCGTGGGCGGTGAAGAAAAGCGATTCTGGGTGGTGGGGAGGATCAATGCGGGCGGTGGAGCTTTGTTGCTTCGACGGCTGCAGAAGATATAGCAGATCCCAGGAGCTCCGTTGCTTCGACGACTGCAACGGAGCTCATTATTATTTTTGATTAAATTGAATTAAAAAAATAAATAATTTACTTTAACTGCTTAACATATTATAATATTTATAGAAATTGGTGGCTACTTTACATGTTACAATAAAATTGAAATACAAATATTTTAGAGAAAAAAATTACAATGAGATATTATTATTATTATTTTAAAAATATTTTTTTCATAAAAAATATTAAGAATACTCTTTTGATTTTTCTAATTACTACTTTTCAACTGTCATTAATTAGTCATTGATGTCGAAGAAATTTTAGAGGGGAAGGTGTCGACTATGGAGACACGACCATTAATTAGTCATTGTTGTTCATTTGATAGTGATAGCGGGGGTCTAAATTGTCAAAATTTAATATTTGAATAAAAATTTTAAATTAGATTTTGCATATATTTTTAAAAAAATATAAAATGAGAGTGGTAATCGAGTAGCTAAGTAGAGCTTCACTTGACGGATCAAATTGGTTGACATGATCCGACTTAGGGTGCAAGCGGATCAAATCCGTTGATGTTAATGTTAGTGTCAACCCTTAGTGTTAATTCAGATTGAGTGAGATTCGAATTGGACTTAAGTCAAATTGAATCCATGATCATCATGCATAAGATTAATAGGACATTAATTCCCTTATCATTAAGAAGGTTGCATGAGCATCATTAAGAAGGTTGCATGAGCATCATGTATGAGATTATTAAATGTATTAATTCTATGAAATCTCAAGAACCAAAAATTTTTCATATTCTATGATTGAATATAAAAAGGGATGAAAGGTTCTTGAGAGAAGTACCATTGGTCTTTTTCCTCTTCTCTTCTACCTTGATCGAATCTAGTATTGTGGCTAGCACCACGATCTGGTTCCTCTCCATCTCAGTGTTCGTGTGGATACCGTGGAGAGGCGAACATACTAATCGTACTGAGATCCGTCAACTTTTACAGGCAAGAGTTACTGTCGAAATTGCGAAAAACTCACATCAAAGATAACCTCGATTTCTATAAATAAAATCGATAAATGAATATGATTTCACATAGATCTTCTAGAGGGATCTCTTTTCCTACTACGTTTACTCGACTAAAATTATTTTTAAACACATCCGGATCCCCATAGTTAAAAACCCATCACTCTCCCCACCCTCCAATTCCTTACGATAAAGCACAGCATGAGTCGGCATGCATGCGTACATTCCAGAATGGCCACGTCAGCCATTCCATCTCCTTCCCCTCGGAAGCTCCCAGACTCCTCTTCCCATTTCCCCCCAATTCGATCAATCAGCAACCTTCCCGATCCCTCTCGAAACCTCCCTCCTCTTCGATCTCTTCACTATATAAACCCTATCGATCTCCACCCGCAGTCTCAAAGGAATCATCAGCCAGCCAACATCCGCCATTGATTCGATGAGGCCCTCGCAGCGCATTGTGCCCTTCTTCGCTGCTCTGCTCTTGGCCTTCTCCTCTGCTCCGGCGACAGCGCTGATCCCCTACACGAGGGGCCTGTGGGATGCCGTGTTCCCCACCGCCGGCGACTTGGACCCCTTCCACATCCTGGAGCACACCCCCTTCCCCGTCTCCACCTACAAGGCCGCCGACGAGACGCTCAACCTCGCCCGCGTCGACTGGAAGGAGACCCCACAAGCCCACATCCTCTCCCTCGATGTGCCTGGTTCGTGCCATTCATTAGCAGTGCTTGACGATGTCAGCTCTGATCCTAACGTGAAATGTGGTTGACGAACGAATGCAGGGGTGAAGAAGGAGGACATGAAGATGGAGGTGGACGAGAACCGGGTGCTGCGGATCTCGGGAGAGAGGAAGGAGGAGAAAGAGGTGGAGAGCGAGAGGTGGCACCGGGTGGAGAGGACCGCCGGGAAGTTCTGGCGGCAGTTCCGTCTGCCTGCGAACGCCGACATGGAGAACGTGAAGGCGCAGCTGGCGGACGGCGTGCTGCGAGTGACGGTGCCCAAGCTGGCCGCGGAGAAGAAGAGGCAGGCGAGGGCAGTGGACATCGTGGAGGAGAACAAGGGAGGCGAGGAAATGAAGGCCTCCGCCATGAAGACCGAAATGTGATACTACTTTTTACTCTGCTCTGATGTGATAGTTAAGCTTCTGTAGTAAATAAGAGTTTAAATAAGTCGACGATGAAAAAGCTGCTACCTTTATCTTATTTTTTGCTTCATCGCGCGATTACAAAGAGTTCTGAAGCATGATGCATGCCAACTAGGAGTGGTGATAGTTGATCTCGATTATAAATAAGTCAGCATATTCGCAGAACCAACTGAAACCTGTAAATTTTAAAACAGCTACACATCAATCTTCAGAATCCATCCTGGATAATATGCACTTTTAAATAAACAATCATGGTGAATAATAATCAGGAAAACAGCCTATCTCGTCTTTTAACATGTTCATATCGACTTATCTATGTTTCTCACTTTATCAACAACAGTTCAATCTGCTAGAGCATCTGGTTTTTAATAAGTTTATCAGTTCAAGTATCACAATGAAACCCAGAAACTAGAACTCAAGAAACAGGTATTTACCTATTTCAGCACAATTTCTTTATGAGCTTTAAATGACAGAATTACATTCCATGCGAGAGCTACAAAGTTCGCAGCTAGAACCTGCCATTTGAATTAAAAACAAATGAAGAAGCAAAGGAAATTACAAATCTCGGATAAAAATAAGACATTCAATCTCAACAAACAATAGAGCATAGCATCACAACAGGAATAGCATTATTAAATAGCAGAAAACGTTCACTGATAAAATATGGAAAGTCAAGAATTGAATTTGACAGCTGATTTACAAGGATTCAAATTCCTTTAGGCTGTGTTTCCTAGGAGTGATTGAAAATGGAAATTAAGAAAAAAATGAGGAAAGAGAATGGATTGAAGAGATGATAGAGTGGCTCCCCCGTGTCGTTTCCTTTGAGGGGAAAGAAATAGTAAAACTTTTTCCCCATAATCTCCTTAAACGAAAAGCAAGTAAAATTAGTAATTTTGTTTTTTAATAACATATAAAATGAATAGTAATTCTATATTAAATATGAATAAAATATTTTATTTTATATTTACATAAAACTTTAATAAAAGGTAGAATCCGCCACCCAACAGTCTTACATGATCGGTCCCACAACCATCTGTAAAGAGGTAAATCGGAAAACTACAATTGGTCATTACAGGGAGGATATTATCTCAACTTCGTCGAGATTCGACCCTTTTCCACTTCAGCAAGTCTGTCTCGTAGTAACAAAAACAATCTGCCACAATCTGTAGTTACTTTTTACTAGAGGTATCAAAAATAAACTCAACCCACCAACTCGATCAAAGTGACACTAAAAATATCGAGTTAGCGTTGAAAGTTTTACAATCAGGATCAGATCGAGTTGTTTTATTAAAGAATAAAAGCATGATATCACATAATAAAAATTGAATCGAATTGGTCAGATTATTAAGGTTGATCTGGATTTGGATTTAGATTTATAGTTCAGGTTGTTTCAGATTAGGTTCAGATTGAAATTTTTTTATAACACTCTTGCTTCAACTCGATCCAAATCCACCCGATCCACCCGAATTGACACCTCTACTTTTTGCCTAACTTGAGCAAAAGCCAAAGTGGAGAAGGTGGGAGAAAAATTTTCTCTCCTTTCTCACCCTCCCTTGCTTTCTTTCCAAAGAAACGAAGGGAAAGACTTAGAGCCTCTTTCTTTTCCCCCACCTTTTCTCCGCAAAGAAACACATTAGGTTTTTGACAGCTATACTAATACAAGTAATAGGAATTCACCACACCTGAAATTTTTGTGGAACAAACCGGAAGTTAAGGAATTGGAAAGGTATCCACAACTGCCAATTTGCTACCACTGCTGAAAACCACTCCTACAAGAATCAGTGAAAGCAGGAAAGAGTAAGCTTCAGCTGGTAAATTACACCAAACACGTTTTTTTTTAAAGAAAAGATAAATCACCTGTTGAAGTTTGTGCTTTATTTGGGAAGGTCTTCCTTCTAAGGCAACAACTGAACTAAGGAAAACTCCTATGAAGATGGGAGAGAAGATAAACTGCACCGAAGATTTAGTAAGACATCAAGAAACAGAGCAAGAGGAAAATCGAATAACCACATTGCAACAAAAAACATCAGACTTGATAAAAAGCCATTCAAGATGGAATTTACAAATACCACAGCAAGAAGTATAATAAGGCAATGGAGATGCTTGGTCAAGCACATAAGAAAGGAAAAAAGAAATACCTGGTCAAGCAGAAGACGTGAAAAGGCACCTGATGCTCCAGGAAGGGTAACCAATTTGCTCAGATACAAGTACCTGCAATAGAAATAAGAAAGACTGGCATGCATGAATCTTTTGAGCATAAAAAAAGTACAAAGTATGGATGAGGGGCTGGCAAATTCATGTTGAGCACGCTCCATTCCAGTAAAAGGCAGGTCTCAAACAGATACTCACCCTTACAAACTGCATGCTTGAGCACTGACATGATTTCAACATGGGATTTCATCCAGAACAACCACACAATGTACAATAAATTGACAGCATTACAGAGAAAGTATAAGTTCATATATTTACCAAAAGTGCAATGTGGGACCCACTAATACTAGTCCCAAGAAAGTGAAGACGACCGTTCGCCTCCAATCCAACTTCGACACCTGATCAATTAAAAACTGGAAAATCCAAGAAATGACAATTTAGTACAGGTGCAAGAGATGCATTAATGTTCAGCTATGGAGAATTTATGTTCCCACACTTGTACCATGAGGAAAGAAGATAAATGAAGCACAAACAAAAATTTTTTAGTAAGGGAAAATTTAATTAACTGTGTATAGAATTTAAATTGGGATGATTGTGCTCAGTTCATAACCTGGAAAACAAGCTTAATGAGTTTCAAAAGAACAAGGATGCAATATGCATAGATCTAGCATGAATACCAAGGTTATGGGGTAAAACCAGTTTTCAGATGAAACACTAATCCAAACAGAGATAAGCTAAGAAAATTGGAGACAATCAATAAGTTCAACACCTAGAGCAGGGAATGGAGTGCCTGATTGTTGAAATCCACAATAGCAAACTATTCTATAGTTCCAGATCCCCCCAGTCCTTAATTGTATAATACCCAGATTCTCAACCATTTCCACCTTTAGCGATGACTTTAAACTATCTGAAGTTCTAAAGTCTAAACCATGTTCAGTCTCATCTTATTGCTAGCACTACTTGACCTTTGATGTTCAATGGAATATCACATGTTAAAGTCCTTCTAACCAACCACTTTCACTTCTCTGTGAACATATATCAGACTAAATGATAGCACTTTCATAGTTGAAGAGAATGGATTTTTTATCGAACGACAAACAATGGCCTGGATCTTCTGAAGGAATGATTTAAAGAACCAAAATAAAAAATAATAATACATAGACCTATTGTGGATGATTTAAAAGAGCCAAAATAACAAATAAAGATACATGGACCTACTGTGGATGATATAAAAGAACCAAATAGAAAATAAAGATACATGAACCTACTGTGGGAATGATTTAGAAGATCCAAAATAAAAATAACAATATTGACAAGCAATAACATAATGGAAGCAGTCATAAGATTATTCTTGAGGATTTACTCATGAAGACAAATTCAGTCTTAATCTTCTTGTTAGTTTCACTTATCCAATCAAAATCAATAAGCCTAGCACATGTGAAAAAGAATTATTTAAAACTAATAACCCATGGAGGAATGGAAGAAACCTGGCAAATCAAATCTCCAACTAGGGTTAGAAGCGCAGATGTTATAGCCTTTGTAATCACTGGATGCTTATCAAGAGCTGTCAAGTACCTGAATGAAGCAAAACATTTTATCAATGTTACCATTACACAATGATAAGACCCTAATGTTACTCAACAAAAATTGTAAATTTTAATTCGAAGAGGAAAAAAAAAGAATAAAAATGGAAGACGAGTGGAAGGGTGTAGTGTAAAGGGTTACCATAATTACTCAATATGGCAGCCATAGGTATGACTTCAACTATACAACATACAAATTATACAATTCATTTAGCTAATGGTGAAATTAATCAAGCTATGAGAAAGCAGTTGGTTTTCCAACTTGGAGAAATTAAGTGCATCAATAAGCTTTTAATCCATAACAGCTCACTTGTTGCTACTGTCATTGACCTATGTTCTATTAAGGAACTTGAGATGGTCATCTATTTCTTGGTCTGCCAAGAGATACGGCATTCTCCAAAAATGATAAAGAAACTGACAAAAATCATGAGCCGATAGACAACTTGTCCAGTCTAAGTCACAAAAAGGCAACAAGGTTGACGGAGGTTGATTTCTAATGCAAGATTCCTTGTCCTAGATCCTTCTTCAAATACCTCAAGATTCACATTGCAGCATTGCATTGCTTTTCCTGCATTGGGAGGTCAACTGGCTTTGAGCCAAAAACACTGTATTCTGGAAAAATGGAAGATTTTTGTCTTGCTACCTCACTACCGCGGAACTACTTCAGTGGCCCAAGATCTTTAATCTTAAAATGCTTACTTGAAAAACATTTAAAATTGGATCAAGAAGCCAAACTATTTCCTGCACGAATAAGGTCATCAACATAAACTACATCACCTTATGAGTAAATAACAAGGAATAGTCTGACATTGGCTACTTGAAATCTGCTTGATTGAAGTTACAAAAGTGAATTTTTCAAACCAATTTTGAAAAGCTTGCCTTATCTCATACAAAGATTTTCTCAGCCAACACACTTTAATAGCATCTAATTGATGAAGATCCCAGTCTTTCATTAACAACACAGTGTTGCCATTTTAGCAGCTAGAGGAAATCCACACTTCTTTTGCATGAATCCTTTACCAAGCAATTGACTCTTGTCTTCGCTCCCATCAACCTTTCTATTGATTGTATATACTTATCAGAATGCTATAGGTTTCTTACCAATTGGTAAGTCTTCAATTATTCATGTCTCATTGTCTTCTATAGATTGTGTGTACGTAAATATTGTCTCTCTCCATTGTGGGTCTTGGACTACATCTGAATACTGACTTATTGTTTGAGTCAATGGCAACAACAAAAGCTTTATAAGATAATATAATTTACTACATGACATATAGGATAAATCACACCTTAACTTGTGCCAAGGAGGAGGAGGATGAACTTGTGCCGAGTACAAAGACTGCCAAGCATTTTGGCAGTCTTTGTACTCTTTGGGGCCTAATCATCTACTCATCATAATGCATTATGTTGATAGTTTGTGCCTTTATTTTTAGGCTACATTGACTTTTTCCTCTTCAAACTTCTTGTGTTTTTGTGCTCCTTTCTCGTTTCGAATTTCATTCAAGCTCCGCCTATCATTTGAATTGGGATTTCTGATTCCTAAAGATTTTACTCTGGGCAAAGGGAACCCTGACTCTCTAAATAAAACATCCTTTGCCACAAAGATTTCCTGTGTTTTCAAATCTAGACACTTTCATCTCTTTTGGGCATAAGGATACCCAAGGAACACACACTTCCCTTTTCATCAAATTAGTCCACTTTTTGGTTGCCTTTGGACATAAACGACCAAATACTTTAAGATGTTTATATTCATAATTCACTTTTTTTTCCTAATCAGGATCTCATGTGAACTTTTACCAATCAAAATCTTGTTTGATCCTTGATTATTCAAATAGTTGCCTCTAGAAAACACTCTCTGAATACTTTATTGGAAAGTTTGCTTCAAATATCAAAGCTCAAGCAACATTTAAAATGTGACAGTGCTTTTCCTCTATGCTACACTTTTGTTGAGATATTGAATCTACCTCCTTATATAGACGTAGATGGTAGTGCGAATGGCTGCCAAATTGATTCCATAATTAGTTAGTTTGGCAGCCATATGCACAATTTTAACTGTACAAGATACAAATTCTATCCATTTAGCCCATAATACAGTTAATTAAAAGCTGTTGGTTTTCCAATTTGGTGGCATGTTGTGAGACTTATTGACTGAGTGTCCAATAAAAATAGAATAAAATTTATTCAATATGTACAAAAGATTGCAAACAGTTCAATTCCACATTTCTTTGCCAGTGGTCTAAAACAGATGCTAAGCAATAACGAATAACAGCAGCACAGTAAGTTAAACAACGTAGGGAGATGACAAAAAGAAGGGGGAAATCCCAGCATTTTACCAGGAAAGGAAGGACCAATCATTCCCACTGCCTCTATCATTTCCACCTCCGCCTTCGGAGTCTCCGTCACCCCTTCCTCCGTGCCCAGCACCACCGCCGGAGGAACCACCAGAACCACCGCCTGAGGCGGCTCGAAACCGCACGAAACCTAGAGCCTTCGGCTCAAACCCGGGACAAAAACGAGGGATCGCACCTCCAAATCCAACGGAAGGAAAGGAAACGAAGGGGCGGCAGGGGAATCGAGCATCGGTGAGCTTCTTGTGCTCGCAAACCAAAGAGAGCCGCTCCAGGTCACGGAGTTGGGCGACCGACTTGGCGCGGCGAGGGAGCGATCGAACGGCGAGCAAGGAATTGGGGAGAAATGCCGCCATTTTCGCGCCGCAGCGGAGCATGATCGATCACGAGGCCGGTGGCTTTGTCGAGGTTTTGACGGTAGTGAAACCGACAGATGGGCCGTGACTGGGCCCATGAAAGACAACGGGTTGTGCTGGGCCCGTGAAAGCCAGGCCATTCTAGCTACACCATCGGGCCTCAATTATTTTTTATTTAAAAAAACAATTGTAATTTTTTTAAACAAATAAAATAGTAAATAAATAATCTTGTATAAAATAATTTTAAATTTAGCTTTTTAAAATCTCTATGTCAAATACTGTTCTAGGTCTCAGATAATTATATAGAATAAGGCACTCTTCAGCCTCTAATATGATAATTATTATGTAAAATGTGAAATTTCACTCTCAAATCTCAGATAATTTCACTCTCAAATCTCTCAATTTCAGTAAAGGTGAAATTTATCACCCAACGGTCTCACACAATAGGTCTCACGATCATCTATAAGGAGGTAAATCAGAAAATTATAGTTGACTACTACGGAAAGAGTATTATCTTGATTTCGTCGAGATTTGATCCTTGTCCACTTCAACGAGTTTGCTTTACACTAACCAACTCAACCATGTGTTAGGAGCCACTCTCAAATCACTCAAACAATAATAAAAAGGTAAGGATCTACCAAAATGTTGGTGGGTATTAGATCACTTTGTGATCATGACCATTAAAATGTAGTATTTCCAACTTGGTTGTCCGGATTGACCCAACCTCCATGCTAGTAGAGTAGTAAATGAATCAAATATTTGTGATGAATTTTTAATTTGATAAGAAGTTTATTTATATTTGTTCAATACACACAAAATTGATTAAATGAATAAATTTCAATAACTCGTTAAACTAAATAATATATTTTGAACACATATGTGTTCAACAGGGCTGGGTCGCAGTGGCCGGTCTGGTCCAAAACAAAGTTGGTTTGTGTTCGGTTTAGAAGATGGACCCGGTTCGTGTATTATCCCCCTCGCAGGTAAAGAGATATTTTGTGGGACACGAATTAACCAGGAGACGATAAGAGTCGCATAATTCTTCCTCTGCTTCTCTCAAAGTAATCCACCGCGATAGAGTAGGAGAGGTCGATCATTCGAGGAACTCCGCTTCCCGAATGGCTACTGCCGTGAATCTGAGCTGCTCGGTCGGGAATCCGGCCGCGGCGCTCCTGCATTCTGCTACCGGTGGACGCCTTTCAATCGCTAGAAGCCGCTGGGTTCCAAGTTCGTCTCTTTTCTTTTGTTTTATTTTAATGGGTTAGGGTTATTATCTTCCATATTTTCAACTTGCTTCTGCTGCCTGCAATTGTGATGGGAAGATTGAATGAATCGTATATAACCTTGTGCTTGTGGGCGTTTTTTTGTACTGATTTTGGTTCAGATAGAAACCGCTAGTCACTACGTAATGGAAATATTCATAGGCGTTCTATTCATTATGTGGATGATGCATTTTTAAGAAATTCGGTGGCGATTTTGGTGTGGCAATTGGTAGGCATGGTGAGAAGAACAGAAGCCTCGTTTGTGAAACATTGCAACCCTTTTGAAAAGTTCCTTAGTTTACACGGATGTTCAAAATTTCCTCTTAATTGCTTGTTTTCAGCAGATATCCTGTTGTTTGCTAAAGATGAAAAATTCTTCTAATGCAAAACAAAAGCCAAGTCGAAGGTAGAATGCAGACCACGAACGTTGGTGCAAATCCTTACTATGGATGATGCCGCAGAAATCTACCCCGCTCTACGGAGCGATGATGTGGCGATAGAAATTTACCTCGTACCATGGAGTGATGATGTTGAAGCTTTCTTCTAGTTTTCTTCTCGTGATGCGACTGACTCTACAAAAAATAATATGCGTCAAACGGCTCGCCGGGAGTCACTCAATGAGGTCCCTCTGATGCCTTAGTCATTATGAAGCCTTAAATAGTATAATAGAAAAAAAAAATGACAAGAAATTGAGTAAAGCAGATGAGATCCTAGAGAGAATTTCCCTCCCCTACCTTATATAGGGAGAGAAGCCTAAGGGACACACCTCACTAAAGGGTGACATTGTAATCACCGTGTCTCTTCGTATTATGGCAACTGTCATGTCCCTTCGCATTATAGTAACTGTCATGTCCTTTCGCATTATGGTAACTACCGTGTCCCTTTGCATGTCGAGAGGTCGGACTAGCGGCAAGTCAGAAGGTCAGACAAGCTTGGCAGGTTAAATACTGATGATATCCGCATTGATCAAGTTTTGAACTTGCCACATGACTCTTGCATTGACTGAGTCCTGAACTTGCCACACCCCCTACCGTCTTCACCACATCACAAGTTTCCCTCTCAAATCTAGTCGAAGGAGGAAGCAGTCTAACTGGCTAGACAGTTGCTACATCAATGACTCCGAGGTCTTTGACATCGGGGTCCATGTGGCTGAGACGTTGGAAGCGGAGGAGCAGAACAAGAGGGAGCATCTGGTAGTCGAGGTGGAGCACCTCAAGGTAAAGTTGGAAGGAAGAGCTACAATTCATATTCAAAAACAAAAGAAATGCAATTGAACCTGGTGTGAAGACAATGATCCAAAGTTTGCTGAGGCTTGGGGCGAGAAACTAATCCACGACTAAGTCTTAGTCGAAAGAATAAGGGATGACTCTATCCGAGACAGAGGAATATTTGGAGGAGACTTTGTCCCTGATAGAGGAGTTTAGTGGCGACTCTATCCCTGATAGAGGAAATGTCAATGACAACTTTTTCCCTGATAGAGGAGTTTAAGTGGTGACTCTGTTCTCGATAGAGGAAGTTATCGGAGACTGACTCTATCCTTGACAGAGAAATTTTAAATGGTGACTCTGTCATGGATAGAGAAAATTTTAAGTGGCGACCCTATCCTTGATAGAGAAAATTATTAGAAGCGATTCTGTCTTTGACAGAGAAATTTTAAGTGGTGACTCTATCCCTGACAGAGGAATTTAAGTGGTGATCCTGTCCCAAACAGAGGAAAATATGTTAAATCTGTGACTAAGTCAAGTTGGAGAGGTATAAGTACTTAAACCCTATAAATGACCAGAAGTATCCCAATTAAATGCAAAACTCTAGTTCATCACATTAATAATATAAATATAAAAGAAATCAAGGAAGAAGTTTTTCTTATCGCGGGTATATTCATGAATAAATTCACAACTTCTGCCCACCATGAATTATCCAAGAACCATATTAATCAAACCAATCAAAATCGAAGTGGACTACCCTACAGGTTTTACTACAAAATCATCTTGATCCTTATCTCTTGGTCTTGCTGTAGTTACTAGATCATCATTCCTCTATAATGCTCTGCACATAATACAATCCCATACCAATTGAAATGATTGCAACTTCGGTGCCACTAGCAATCATTAAATCAACTCCATTACATCGAATATGATTAGCGGCAGCATAAAAAGCAATAATTTAAAATTTGCACAAGCAATAGAAATTGAGTAATTAAGAACCATGAAACCAATATCCTTGCAAATAGTGCAAAAACCCATAGATGGAAATACCGAAAAGGTCGCGCTCCTAGTAGAGGAGCTCGATCTTGCAATGCATCTCAATGGCTTTGAAGAGGTCAAGATGATGGGAGGGGGGGGGGGGGGGGGGGGGGGGGGGAGGGAGCCTGATGGAGGAATCGATCTCTTGGTAGTGACAGCTTGCATGAGAAGCAGAGGAATCATGCAACTGAGGCGATGGACTTCCTTATCGCTTGGTAGGGACATGGATGTTGGGTAACCCTACGATCTTGGATAATGTGGGTAGTTGAACCGCTTGGCAAGGCTCGACGAAATGGAGACGAAAGCGCCCCAGGAAAAATTTCTTTCCATCCCAACTCATGGAGATGGCTTTGAAGTTGCTGCTTCCTTATCACCAAAAGCTAGTACCATCAATAATATCCAAGTATTATAAAAATATTATAGAAGTAATCAAAAAGAAATTCAGAGGTTTAGAGTTTAGGCTTTTGTGCCATGATTTTCCAATAAACTTGATTTCAATGTCATGGCTCGATTTAATCTTTTCTCATGGTGATATAATTTTTTTTGTCAAAGACCCTTTCTTCTTTTTTCGGCATCTTCATATTTGTCAATGTTGTCGCTTATGTTCTCACAGACGGCGCCAAAATGATACAGCAGAAATCTACCCTGCACTATGGAGCGACGACAAAAATTTACCTCGCACCACGAAGCAATGACGTTGAAGTTTTCTCCTCTCTTTCTTCTCGTGACATGGCCAACTCTACGAAAAATAATATGCATCAAAGAGTTCGTCGGGAGTTACCATAACAAGGTCCCTGTGATGTCTAAGTCATCATGGAGCCCCAAATAGTATAATAGAAAGAAGAAATGATAAGAAATTGAGTAAAACAGATGAGATCCTAGAGAGAATTCCCCTCCCTTACCTTATATAGGGAGAGAAGCCCAAGGGACACACTTTATGGAGAGAAGCCCAAGGGACGCACCTCACTAAAGGGTGCCATTGTAACCGCCATGTCCTTTGCGTTATGGTAATTGTTGTGTCCCTTCGCGTTATGGTAATTGTCCATGTCCCTTCGCATGCCAGGAAGTCAGACTAGTGGCAAATTTGGAGGTCAGGAGGTCGGACCAGCTCGACAAGTCGGATACTGATGATATCTACATTGACTGAGTCTTGAACCTGCCACATGACCCCTGCTTTGACTGAGTCTTGAACCTGCCACATGGCCTTTGTCTCCACCACATCAATGGAATTTGATTTGAATTACATGCATGGTCTGCAACTTTATGTAGCTGTCTAATTGTTCTTCTCAATTGCTTGTTTGCAGTTGCATATCCTATTGTTTGTTATAGATGAAAAACTATACGAGCTTAAAACAAAAACCATGTAGGGAGAAAGCAGATCATAATTGTGGGTGCTGATTTTGTGGTGAAGTTCCTTACTCTGAAATTCAATCATTCATTCACTCATCTAGTTCTAGGAGGAACTGTGATTAGCTTCTTGAATACTAATGCAGAACAACTCACAATTTCTTATATCATTAAGTTTAATGGCCAAAGCAGTTGACTGAACTCTAGTATAGTTTTTTAAAAGCAATTTCTCGATTCTTTTAAGATTGGTGAATTTTGGTCTTAAAAAATGAAGAGTTGCTACCCCTTGGTTATTTTTAGATAGTTATTTATAAAGCTTGGTAGTGTTTAGACATTGTAATTAATCCCTTTTGGTTTGAGTTCCTGGACTTATGTTGTTTTCCTAGAAGTCTAATAATCCTCAGTTCATAGCTAGACAATACAAGTATGTTTATTCCCAAGATGATCCTTGTCAACAAGAATATTAACAACTTTTTTTTTTGATCTATGAACTTAAAAGAATTTATTTTCAGTGTGGCATACTTCTGTTTAATTTGATAGTTAACAGCCTAATCATAACTGTATTCCTGCAGCTGCAATTAGCTGTCATCACACATATAAGTCCAAGAAAGTCATTTGTTTAAGAAGAGCACCTTTTAGATTAGATACGAGAAGAATGATGCCTAAGGTTACCAGAAACAGTGGTTCATCATCCTCAGGAGGTAATGTAGATGGAACGGAGTCCTTGGACAAAGAAAAGGTATGCTCTACACCATTGAAGACAGATATTCTAGTTTTGATGCAAACAAATCGTACTTGGTCTTAAAAGTTTATTTGTTTGAAGAAAATGTCACTTTTTACACACATCTAGAAGAGATCTTTTGTTAAACAAAAAAAGTGCATGAAAGTCTGTCAGAGTTATTGCTTATGTGAACTAAAATAGGGTCTTGGACTAAATTTTGTATCTTCTTTTAAAATTGGCTATTTCAATTCACAAATCGGATTCATCTATTCAGCCTTATTTTGATCAACCTATTACTTCCTTACTAATAAGGAGGTGCTATGCAATTGTGGTCTACCTCATGCTTCTTACTAAGCTTGCATTGTAGTCTTCCTCACTGGCCAGGCACAAGAATCTGGAAGCCCTTGTCTCCATCACACTTGAGATCATAACACAGTAATTCCTGTCAATAGTGACAATGACTTCCAAAGGTGTAGAATAATTATGTCTGTCTTCTTTTCTTGCATCTATGATCTATAGTTCCTATGCTTCCATAGCTTCCACATTTGCAACGTCAGTAACTGATCGTATGAGAATATGATCTTGTGTTACTCCAAAGTTGGGAATCTAGTGATATTTTGAAGCCCTTTGATCAAATGAAGGAAATGGGCATTAAAGCCAAAGGCTTATAAACACTTATTTATTCTCTAATGAAAAGAAGTGCGTGGAAAGGAAAAAGCTTCTAGTGAAGATGGTGAAGGACAATGCTTGTGAATGATGTGAAAATGTTGTCTGATGATATGCTTGATAAAGGTCTTTCACCTTGAGTAAGGACACTACAAATTTTCCTATGAAAGATGATACATGCATTAGATGCAGAAAGCTGAAGCTTGTACATAATTAATTAGGTTTGGTATAATAGCATTGACATGCATGCAGTTGATTTGAGTTAATTAACTGCAAGCATAGACTAAAGGTTTGCACAAGCATGCATATGATTCAGAGTTTGTTATCCATAGAGAAAATGGTAGTAATTTAAAAGCAGAGACGTCCTTCTAGTAAAAATACCGATCAAGAATGGTAAAATGCCTGATGGTGTATGAATTAATGGGTTGATCTGCACATGATCATGAGTCATGAGGTGCAGAGTAAAGCACTAAGATCTCATGATCAAGATGATTGATTTTGTATATTTGGTCAATTTGCTCATTTGAATATTTTGTACTTCAATTACTTGTTTTTTTTTGTATTTCATAAACTCAGGTATTTCATAAACTCAGATCTGTTGGGTTAACTAGGTCATCTAGAAAATAAGAAGAATATATTATCGTACATGAATGTTTTCTTCCCAAAAAAAAAGAAGAAGAAAATGGAATCTTATTTTGAACTTAGTTATTTTGTTGTTTCTCCTCTTCTAGCCTCGTAGGAGGATCACTATCCCATTTCAAGTTTGGCAGAAAACAAGGATTCCTTTTGTAACTGTTGCTATATTCTTCTTCTTACTTCTTGGTTGTGCTAAATCTTACTAGTATTAAACAACTACGCTCTAACTGAAAGCTGCGTTGTAATAAAATTAGAATCTGCCAGAACATTAACATTTAGCTGCAATCATATTAGCTCTATTATACTTTTCTCAAAAAAAATTTTAGTGCAAGCTTCTAAATTTATATTTTCTATTCAACATAAGAAGTCAATGTCGTAATGTTGAGGCATAACA
Source organism: Curcuma longa (assembly GCF_044706935.1). NCBI lineage: Eukaryota > Viridiplantae > Streptophyta > Magnoliopsida > Zingiberales > Zingiberaceae > Curcuma > Curcuma longa. The sequence goes on along the minus strand of NC_133869.1, from coordinate 9,411,230 downwards.
TTTCTAATACTGCAGGTTCCTTTTGGATACACAAGAAAGGATGTTTTGTTGATTGGTGTCGGAGTCTGCTTATTAGGTGTGGGTTTGAAAACTGGACTAGAGGTAATTTTGTTTTTGTGCCCTGAATACTTGTATGCTGCAACTATTCTGTAGTTAGTAGATACCCTTCTCAGAGAAGATTTGACCAAACAAATGGACATAGATGAGTTTTAAAAATCCAAATTATTCTTCATTTGGCTCTTTGTTTCAGAACTTGTATATTGGATTTCCATGACTTTTTTTTTTGTTTCAGTTAGTTGGAGTTGATCCTTTGCAAGCAGGCAATGCGGTTCAGTTAGTCATTGTCTTGGGCCTGACAGTCGGATGGATTTCTACATACATGTTCAGAGTTGCGAACAAAGATATGACATATGCTCAGCAGCTAAGAGATTACGAGAATAAAGTCATGGAGGTAAGTTTGCATATTTAAAATTTGGAAAACTACTTCATGAGCTTGAGCTGATGACATCTATTTGCATTGAGATTCAACATTCTCAAAGCAAATTTCTCGTCCGCAAGTAACACATATAAGATTGCCTGACTCTAAATGTTAAAAAGCAAGTCATCCAAAGAAATTTGCAAAATATTCTTGTTTTCAATCTGCATTAAAGTGGACATCAATGGTTGCTTCTAAGCTAGGAAAATGGGACATGCTGGTGTTGAATTCTATGGAATGTTTGCCATGCCTATTTCATGGAGCGATCTCGGTGATAAGTATTGGGATTGAGACTTTGGGATTGACACCACTTGCCCAAGTTGTATAGTGTTTATGAGTGTGCCCTACTAGAGGCATTGCGGCAAAAATCTTCATTTCCTTGTAAAAGCAAACCATTGAAAACTTCATGTATGTAGAACCGAAAGTAACTCTGAAACCCTCACAAAATGACAAGCCATAAGAAAGTACACATAAGGCACACTGATGTATGATAGATCGACAGTAGAAATAGTATTTATGATCACATTCAAATTCCTTGTAGGATTGTTTAGGATTTTGCATCCATCTAAACGACTCTTAAAAGGTTATCAAAGGAGAGGCAAAACTCATGTCTTATGCTCCTAAACAGTGATCGTGAAATCCCTAGATCAAGCTGCCTAATTACATAATGTAGCCTCAGATTCAGTCGTGGTTGCTGTATCGCAACTGAACCCCGCAAACCTCCTTTCTTGGAGGTTTTCCAATTAGGTTTCTACCTTTGCCTTTGGTTTTCTTTCTTAATCTCGCTATGATTTCTCCTGGTGTTCTTGTAAATTACCTGTACTGGTGAACTTTTAAACCTAACCCATCCACTGCACCTGTGAATCTGAAGTTGTAATACACATTCCATAAACTGTCCTTACAGACATCTCGAAAACAATCATGATTGTTACATTGTTGAATCAATCTCTGTTAAAAAACAACAACAAATGATATCTTATTGGCATTTGCTGACTTTTCATTTGCATATCAGTGATGGGTTTTATATATCTCTTCCAGAAACGCCTAGAGGGACTCACTGAAGCTGAATTAGTGGAACTGCTCGAGCAAGTAGAAGAGGAGAAAAGCCACCAAAAAAGTGGTGAGCAGGTCAACTAACTGAAACCTCAAAGAATTATATTGCATATAGTTTCTGTATAGTTTGGCTTATTTAATGTATTTCTCGATCGTCATGCCACAATTTTTTAGTGTTGTGAAATGAAATGAAATCACTTATGAAAAAGAGAGTGCTCTCTTGATAGTTCGTGTTGAACCTATCACATAAATGGGGTGACTAGGCTTGAGGTCATGCTCGGCCCACACACATAGGCGAGCCTATTGGGCTCGATACATGCCCGATTAGATTGACTAGTTTGTCAAACATCCATAGGTAGTTAGGATTTTCATAGGATTAATCACTAGGTAAACTTTTCATATGTCAAATATCTTGTTTAAATTTTTTCTTATTTTTTCTGGACAATTCTTCATATCAGGACTTCCTTACTTAGTTCTCCAAATCAGATTTTCCTCGTCCAATCTTTTAAATTAAATTTTCTCTATCTAGCCTCCACCTAGGATTTTTCCTGCTGAGTCTCCAATTAGGATTTTCCCTACCTAGTCTCAATTAGGATTTCTTCTCGTTCAATTTAATCGACTAGGATTTCTCGTTAGTTTTAGGAGTTAAAGTGATGGGTTTTGCATTGTTTTTGTTGGAGGATGCATTTGGACTGTTACAAAACTTGAGGGGGGTATTTTGCAATTTTAATAAAAATTTAGAGGAAAAAGAACATTTGCCTTTGGGATAAGCTACAAATCGACTCGATTCCACCTTAATGAGAGCCGATAAAATTTATGTGTCATGCTAGTGTTCCTCTTCGTGATAATCTCTAATTAATGAATTAGTTCATCAATTAATCGGCTTCGTTATGATTATATAATTACTAAATAGCTATTAAAAGATACTCATAAAATGATTTCAAATGAATAATATATCATTATTTTATTTTAATATTATTTCCAACTAATTATTTTAAAGACAATTACATGAATATTAACCATCGCCAAACTCTATAAAATATAAGAAATATTTTTTGTTTATTTGGAAAAAAATCAACGACAAAAATGGCCAAGAAACCTCGAGGTATGATTTGTGGGTAGTCAGTTTGGGGTCACTAATTTACTCGAGTTATGTTTGTGCTTTCCGGGGAACGAGGGAATGCGGATATCAAAGTAAATCCAACGGCCGTGAGGCCGCCAGCTGAACACCCACGCAGGGGGGCCCCACTTTTCCTCTGACGCAGCATCGTGTTCATCGCGAATGACGTGAAGAAATCATTAAACGGAAGCCCTGGTTTCTAAGAAGAGCCCAATTAGGCAAAAAGGCGAAGCCCAGATTGCGAGCGCGAGGAGCCGCCTGAGGCAGATCGACGTCCCCTCGCACGCATTGCTCAAATCTCCTGTCCGTAATCTCGCGTCACTGGTATGTGGTGCTTCGAATTCTATTCCTCTTTCTCCGATTGGCTGCTTGTTAGATGCGTTGATGAGGCTGTTTCTGCTGTCGAATCTGTGAAATCTCGTCGATTTCGTGCCAGGTTTCCGACTTCCGTGCTCACGAGTTTGCAAAGGTTCGTTTTTATGAACTCCTGCGGTTTTACTCGGCTGAGGTAACCCTAGGATGGTTTTAGTCGCGTTTGAACTTCTTTGCTGTTCCCTTTGTGATCTCTTGTCATTTCCTTTTCTTTCTACTTTTTTTTTGTTTCAATGATGTTGACTTAGATTCACTAGTATCATGCTATTTCAACGCGGGGAAAAGTCCGAATGGTCCCTTTTCCTGGTTTAGATAATTCGTTGTTGCTTCTGCGTCTTTGGAAGTTATTACTCGTGGTTTAGACTTCTCTCTTAGTGTTTTTGTAGGGGTTCATACTGATTGAGGAAGGGAACGAACTACTAGTTTGTCAAAGTTTGGTCTTCTTATTCTGCATCATCTTTTGCTTGTTTGGTCATGGAAAGAAGATCTAATTGCACTCCAGTGGCTGAAAATGGGGTATTGGATGTGAAACCATTGAGGTCTTTGGCGCCAATGTTTCCTGCACCATTGGGCTTCGAGATGGTTACGCAGTCAAATGTGCCACCCCTTGTTTCCATCAGTCCCGTTGGCTTCCCTTTTGCCATGAATGTGGGAACTGCTCATGTTGCAACGAGGTCTGGTGCTAATGGCTCCATAAATGCCACACCAGTCTCAGCTTCAACTAGAATGCCACCCTCTGGCTCCTTTTGGACAGCAGGAGCAAGCATTCTAGCTGTGGATGATGATGAGGAGGAGGAGGAGGAAAACCCTCCTTTTGAAGGTAAAAATCGAACCTTGAGCAAGAGGGATAAAAAATCGCAAGCAGGAAGCTCAGGGTCAGATGCTAAGCGCAAACGACTTATTAAGAGTTTAATAAAGCCACTTCCCTTGTCACTACCTATGCCAGATGACCCAAGAGAGTCAGTGGATATGATCCTTATGACTTTTGATTCGCTCCGCAGAAGGCTTCTTCAAGTGGATGAGGCAAAAGATGAGGGTGGCCGTTCTCAATATTTGAAAGCTGGGTCCATTATGGCTTCTAGGAATGTGAAGACTAATGTGGGAAAAAGGGTCGGATCTATTCCAGGAGTTGAAGTTGGAGATATTTTCTATTTCAGGTTTGAGATGAACTTGATTGGTTTGCATTCTCCTAGTATGGCTGGTATTGATTACCTAACAACTAGTTTCGGTGACAAAGATGAGCCTATTGCCATTTGTGTCGTGTCATCCGGTGGCTATGAGAATGAAGAGGATGACATTGATGTCTTGATTTACAGTGGGCAGGGAGGTAGCGGCAAGCATGACCAGAAACTGGAAAGAGGTAACCTTGCTCTTGATAGAAGTTTTCACAAGAAGAATCAGATTCGGGTTGTACGCAGTGCTAAAGATATTAACTGTCCAACTGGTAAAATATACATCTACGATGGACTTTATAAGATTGAAAGCTCATGGACAGAGAAAAATAAGGCAGGGTTCAACATGTTTAAGTACAAGTTGCTAAGAGAACCAGGACAGCCTGATGGAATTGCAATATGGAAAATGACCCAGAAGTGGAAAGAGAATCCATCAAGTAGAGGTAAAGTGATATTACCTGACATATCATCAGGTGCAGAAAATATCCCTGTTTGCCTTGTCAATGATGTTGATGATGAGAGAGGGCCAAACCATTTTGTATACATAACAAATGTCAAGCATCCCCACCCTATTGACATGATGAAGCCTCTACAGGGTTGCATGTGCCTTAGTGTTTGTCTCCCTGGTGATACGAACTGCTCTTGTGCCAACCACAATGGGGGTGATTTACCATACAATTCAATGGGTCTTCTTGTACGTCGTAAGCCATTGATTTATGAGTGTTGCTCATCTTGCCAATGCACATTTAACTGCCGAAATAGGGTGACTCGGAAGGGTATCAGACTTCACTTTGAAGTTTTCAGGACAAGTGATCGTGGTTGGGGTCTTCGTTCATGGGACCCTATTAGAGCAGGTACATTTATTTGTGAATATACAGGTGAGGTTATTGATAGGAGCAAAATTGATGATGAAATTGAAGAGGATGAGTATATCTTTCAAGCTACTTATCTCGGTGAAAAAGCAATGGGATTCAATTGTAGGCCTGAATTATTGGAAGAGTCAGAATTAAGTACTGAAACTGAGGTGTTTAGGTCGTTTCCCATTACATTAAGCGCAAAGAATTCAGGCAACATAGCACGTTTTATTAATCATAGCTGCTCGCCCAATGTCTTCTGGCAACCAGTTTTATATGATCATGGTGATGAAGGGTATCCACATATAATGTTCTTTGCAATGAAGCACATTCCTCCTATGGCTGAACTGACGTATGATTATGGTCCTGGATCTGGATCAATCCGTAATAAGAAGTGCTTGTGTGGAGCTCCAAATTGTCGAGGCTATTTTGGATAAAACTTCATCAATTGTATACTCAAGTACCATAAGCAATCACCTGTAACTCAAGGTAAGGGTTTATTCTGACCTTTTACGACTTATTCCTGTGGATAGCTTGATTTGTATTTGGAAGCTTACTTACCCATCTAAAAATTAGTGTTTGCATCATTATGCTGTATACCCTGTATACTTTATATCTATTATATGTTCTTTTTATAGTGCAAGTTGTCGAAAACCTAAAGCAACAATTAGGTGTTAACTTACACATCAGTTTCTAAAGATTAAAATAGCATTTCATTATCACCTCTTCCTTTTGACCAGTTTTTCGATTGATGGATGACAATTTTAGAATGTTATAGATACCTGTTGGTTTGTTTAGAAGACGTAAATGTTGATATACTAATAACAAACTGTTTAAGTTTCTCAACGTGGTATTTCAAGCCATGATGATTGCTGAATTAAAAGGACATTGCTAAATTTAAATCAGGACTTTGGCTTAAGAGGATTATGCCAGAAGGGCTAGGTGCACATCTAAGGTGATATCATATATTCAAATCTATTTGTTCTAGTTACAACTTGCCATATGTTATTCTTGTCTTAATCATGGCAGGTATTTAAAGTACTTGACAACTTATTATTAGAAACTTTGTTAACTTCTCATAATTTCACATAGTTTGTAATAGGGTAAGTCTTGGAATTATTCTCATGAAAGCTTTTTTCCTTTCTTCCTGACTTTTTTTTTCTGCATTATGTAAAATAAGTCGAACCTAATTTGTAATAAATGAGAGGAAAGAAACCTATATTTTCCCCCTCTTGGTGGTTTTCTGTAATACTCTTGAATGGGATCAATATAGGGGGCATACCTCATATCCTTTCCATGCCGCAATGTTCTTCCTTCATTATCTATTTCTTAACTTCCTTAGATTTGTTGTTGAATCAGGACATAGCCTATTTTATCCTGAAATGATTAGTTATTTAAGAGCAAGACACTCTTCACATATATAGTTTTTTAGTGGACTATACTTGTCCGTGTTGGACTAATGGGCATTGAGCATTCTAGCTTTAATGTAGCTTTTCATGCCTATAATTACTTAGCGGTACAAGTGTAACTGTAGCACCATTTTTCTATAGGGGAGCTTATTCCATCCCAAAATGACTAATTATTTGAGATAGAAAGTCCTAATATATAGGCATAATAACATACTTGTTTAATGGAACTAACTTCAACACTTGCCATATCAAGAGAAAGTCCTGCTCCTTTTGGTCCGTTGGTTTTAGTGATCTATCTCTCCATATCAAGTGTTTGAGATCGTGTTCGAAGTTGAAATGATGTTTGTAAAGGTGGAGAATTAAAGAGGCCACTATTATGATCTTGCAGAGTCGAAGGAGGTTGCCTTGCTTGTCTACTGAAGGTAGGGTGATCTTATATAGGTGAATGATATGGGCAACCTTGTACAAGTAAAGATTTGAAGATGTTTGATCTATAAGATTTTTGTAGCAAGACCTTAGTACATTAATGGAGGTTGAGAGATAAGGTAAATGGTTGACGCAATTAGGGTTTCTTTAGAAGTTTGTTTAAATCTACTTGAACAATTTTAAGAGTTTTTAAATTTGTTAAACTTTTTAGCTAACAAGTCATATTTTTACAAAGAACTGATCTCATTGTCAACCTATAAAAGGGATTAGGCTACCTTGTATTAGGACTTCTTTCAATAATATTTTTCTTTTCATGAGTCAAGAATTCAAGTCTTTGGCAACACGATTAGTATGATGCATCAATTGGGTTTCTTAAAGTTGATTATAATTTCAGATAAAATAGACTTTTTATTAGATGACTTGATCTTTATTTCAAGCCTATAAACGAGCTTAGAATCCTACGTATAGAACTATCATTCAATTAAAAATATTTTGTTTATTTTTGTGAGTCGAGAGTTCGAGCCTTTGGATTACACGATTAGTTTATGCCTCCTAGAAAAAGTCTTTATGAGAGAAAAAATGAGTCCTTATATCATCCCTACATTTATGAGTTTTGAAAATTGTGCATTGATAGTCTCATCACCATCAAGTATAAGTTTCTCATACTTAGAATTAATTACATACCCGATTTGATGGTTGGAACCAAATGATTCTCCAAGATTGAACTGCACAATGGATATCATTAGATTTGGATTAAGGTAGAGGATGAGTAGAAAACCATCTTTAAAATATAAGATGGACTATACAAGTAGTTAGTTATATACTTTGGGCTTTCGAAAACCCTAAGTACATTTATGAGATAATCAATCAAACCTTATATTGGAAAATCTTTTAGAGTTTGGTTTGATGGCATCCTAATCTATAAACAAAGAGCATGACACTAACACATTTGCCTAGTACTTTTGTTAACCTGAAGAATTGTGCTCCTTGCAATTCTAGGGTCTTTTCTGGGTTTATTATCGTTGCAGAGGGATATTTCAACAGACCTAAACAAAATTAGAGCAATTAAGATGTTAATGTCATTGTATTTACTGGTCACAATTTGACAGTGTTGGTTAGAGGAGTCCACATTTCTATATTCCAGTCTCATCTGTGAAGTGACATGTAGGGGAGAGAACATCAACAGCTTCTGACTTAGACCTGACAGTGGGGATATCACTAGTGTGTTTGACTTGGAGTTCTTCTACATCTCATGCTAGACAAAAGCAATTGACTACATCCTTGTTGATTTAGTGGGTGCTCAAAGAGATGCCAACTTATTTCAGATCCAAGACTGCTGCTGCTTATTGTGATGGCAATCTGATCTAGATATCAGACTGATGCAAATTCTCACCTTGACGAAGCTTCACTCACTGCCAAGGTTGTGAAAATCGGTAGTGAGTTTCAGAACAATGTAACACTCCTTCGTGACATGGACTTGCTTTCCTCGTCACTCTATCTTCTCCCAAAGTTGGAACTTCTTCCTCAATGCCACTCCATTGTCTCCCCAATACAAATCACCTCTTCTTGTTCTTGCCACCTCCTAAGCATTTCAGCAGCACCAAAATATAGTCCAATGGCTCTAGCAGATTGCAAACTTGTAGAGCCTTGTGTGATCTCCAACCTAGGTTCTTTTCCTCATTGATCTGAAACAACATTGATGAAAATTTGACCAATTTTGAAAAAAAAAACATCTCACAACACTTTCTATTTTTATGAGATCTTTGCGATTTACCATTTCATTTTTTCACAACTATTGAACCTATGTAACGGAGAGTAAAGCAACATGTATGGAATTTAAATTTAGTAATATTAAACATAGTAAGATAATTGTTAAGATAAGAGATGACAAGTTACATATAACGGAGAGCTTTAAGTATTTAAGATTGTTTTTGCAAAATGATAGAAGGGTCGAGAGAGTTGTGTTATATAAAATACTAGTAGGATTGTTGAAATGGAAGAGAACATTAGGTGTTTTTTTTGTGATTGTAAGGTACTTCTAAAACTTAAAAGGAAGTTTTACAAAATAACGATATATGGAGTTGAATGTTAGTGAATGTGCGGTCATACGAGGATGTGTAGGTTAAGAAATGAGAACATTGGAGAGAAAGTCAAGTTGTGTTTATTGAGGGAAAACTTTGAAGGACTTGTCGAAGGTATTACACTTATTAAGGGAAAATTCCAAGAGACGCATTTAAGATACGAACATGTACTTAGACGACCAATTAATATTCCAATTAGGCGATATGAAACTATGATAAATACTTATATTAAATGAGGAAGAAGAATTACATTAAACGAGGAAGAGGAAGACTAAAGAAGACTTAGTTAACAATGATAAAACAGAATAATTTTTTTTCAAATATAGATGATGATATAGTAGGGGATGGAGCCCAATCTCGTAGGAAGATCCATATAGCAAACCCCACTTAGTGGGATAAGATTTGGTTGTTGTATTGAACCCATGTCCTAGATATTGGACAAAATTGGATCGCCTCTTGCCAATTCCAATCCAACTCAACTTATCTGCATTGGAAGGACTAGTTTGACAACTATGCTTCGTGAACTTGCAAATTTATGTGTAGAATTATAAGAAGCAAACAGCCGAAAGAGTGATCTATCTATGTATGCTATACCTATTCAGCATGAGATCCATAGAAAGTGTGATCAAGAAAAACATTTTGTCTGCATGAGATTCACAAAAGGTAGATAACCAGAAAAGAGACTAGTCTGCATGTTAAGATCGCCTTTAAATGGCAGTGGGAGCAAGATCAACCCGCATAACTTCTGTTTTTGGATTTCAAGTCGGGTGAAAATCAGACCATGCCTATATCTTGAAGTGATCGGTCTAAAGTTATGTTCTAGGGCGTCAGAACTGCAAATATTTCTCTCTTCTTTCCATCAATTTGAAGTACCACTGCTCGCTATAGTCAACTCAATCTGCCTATCCTCTTATTCACATCTCTAGTTTCAGATCTAATCAATGTTTCACAGTTCAATTTTCTTAAATAATGTTGCAGAGTAACAATTTTCTTATAGTAATGTTGTAATAATGTTGTACGGCAACAATTTTCTTTGAAGTGTCTACATGAATATTCTCTCTCCATGGAGCTCTCTACAAATCTCTCTTCCTATTACATCTTCACTCTGATAGATTTCAACTCTGCTAACTATATAGTGGAACTATATAAAACTATATCATGTATCGAAATTATATCTAAATGTTCTTATATATAAATATTTTTCTGTTTTATCCTTTCTAGTGACTTCCCATATTAACTTATTGTCGCACTCCAACAATTGTTTTATAATGTCGACACTACAATGTGATAGCTTTTCTTGAGTTCTTAAAAACTCACTGGAGCTGCAAAGATCAGGTTCATTTTAACATGTAGCTCTTTGTTTCTCTGCGTATCAACATTTGGAAAATGCAATTAATTGTCGACAATGCACTGTAACAAGTAGAGGTCTTTAATGCTTTAAATCAAACAATGGTCCATGATGCTTCGAAAATGAACACTTATCCAAACAGAGATATAGAAAGACTAGATGGGTATCACTGTTGGCTATAACTGTTCGTAATCCATGTTTCGATATTCCTTTTTTCCTGAATCAGTAGCATGAAGTCTACCATCTAGAGCTGAACAGATCTGCATGCTCTGATAAACCTCTCTAGTCATTTGGGAGCAGATACTTCTGGCGACAAGGCTTCCTAACTCATGTTTCTTTGTTGTCCTTTTCCAGTTTCAGGAATTTTGATCTTAGATGCATACGACGGTGGGGCTTGCGACATTATAAAATCTGGGAACTGATATATCGACTGACTTCCGATTCTGTCGATGTTCTCTTTGCCGCCGGTAGTCTATCTTCATCGCGCACAATGGTCGACTGGCACGGTGAAACACTAATTGACCTCTTGTTTTGGTAGTGTAACATGTCTGTTTAATTAGCAACACCGATGATTGCTTGATGTGCAGAACTACTAAACCTAGTTATTTTGTGAAGCAAACTGATGTGTTAGGATATCTTGATAGGTAGTTTTTGGATAACTGTACTTTTGGAGCAATAGTTAGCTTGGCTACTCTGTTCTTGCTGTGATCGACAACTCTGGCTTCTTAGATCATGTATTTGTTGAAAAGAGGTTTACCGGTGGTTTAAAGAAACATACATATATACCTACTTTATCATGTATTTGTCACTTTATACCTACTTTACATTTCATTAAAAAAATATTATCGAATTCTCTTTGGTTGTCTAACGTCTATTCGAAAAAAATGATAATCCCAGTTAGTCATATTGACTCAATTCATGGGATGATCGATTATTTAGAAGTTTTTCACCGGTCATCAGGATAAATCAGAAAGTTAGTGGCCAACTCAAATGTTCAACATCCTTTGATTGTGATTCTCATTTGAAGGAAAATTCATAAATATGTCGTAGTTGGGGATCGAACCGTGGGTGCTTGGGTCACAACTTTATGTCAACCGGCACCATAGTCCCAGAAGAAAAAATGATAATCTCAGTTAGTCGTATTGACTCAAGATGCTAGTATCAGTTGATTGTGATTTTATTTGGAGGAAAATTTTTGTAAATACGTTGATAGTTGGGGATTGATCGTATTTCCTGGTAAAATTGGATGTCTTACCGCGATATTTTTTCCCGTCATGTCCTTGGGGAATTCTAACGTCTATTCAAGTAATTGCTTAGTTGATAATTAGACCCTTTTTGTTTAATTAAATGCAAACACTTATGAAGTGTTGTTTGGCCAAAGTTTATTTTATATCGAAATCTGTGGACTCGTTTGATAGAATTCAAATACTAGGGGGCAAACCGAGTCAAACTTTACGAATTGCACACAGTTTTAGAAGAAAGAAGATAATTAATTAATTTCATCGATTTACTTTGATTAATTAATTTTATATGGAATCGATTTCGTTTTTAAATTAATTGGAATCATAAGATATGGATACCTAAATTATTAAAATAAAAAAATAAAGAATAATAGTGACCTCAGGGTAAGGGAAAATGATAAGAATTTAATTAGGGTTTGATTTCCACGTAAGCATTTCATATTAGTATTTGAATCACTAGTGTTCAACCAAGACCATCTCTTTCAATTTATTGATAAAAATTAAATAGCTTATATTAAAAAAATATCAAATAATAATCAAAATTATAATCATCACGTTGCATTTTTACCTCTCAAAATACTAAAGGATTTATTTCAAACTTAGATATTTTATATTTTGAATATTCTTTTTATTTATTTATTATTTATTTATACGAGTTTTATATTAATTCAATAATTATGTAAAACATCGTCTCATTTCCCTCCACCAAACTCGCTATCTCTTTCACTCACCAACTCTCCTCCCACCTCTTTCTCTCTCATACCATGGACGAATATCATCATCCACATCCACCAAAATTAATAACTCAATAAATAAATAAATAAATAAATAAAAATAAACTAGTCAACAACTCGATACCAACCCCTCCACCTACCGCCTACCCACCCACCGGACCGTTAATAATATATTAATTTTAGATTATTTGAATAAAATTGTTGTGTCACTTAAATGTCCCTCGCGATGGTCTATTATAATTTCTTAATTTATTTTTTTTATAGATCATCGTATGATCGATCATATAAAATTATTAGGATGATAAATTTATTAATCTATTTATATATAGATGATTTTTAAAGATATTTTTCAAGGATTTTTGATAGGATCTTAAAATGTTATAATCTAATCCCGATCGATCTGATCCTCCTGATCCTATTTAGCATCACGATTATATAAACTATGATGGTGGTTGAGATAGACCCAACCTGATTTAGGTTGTGCTCGATCCAACATACTTCATGAGTCGAGTCAAGCAAAAGTGATACAACCAACAAGTTAAGTTGGACATGATCTAATTATGGAACTAGTGTTCGAACTAGATTTTGTTAGAAAAGGGAATGAAATAACTCTTTTTCACAAAATGATAGAATCTGATTCCAGCGATTTCATGATCATCTATGAGAAGGTAAATTGAAAAATTACATAAAATAATTGATTCCGAGTATACAAAAAGAGGTTTCTTATTAAGTAGGACTGAAAAATTAAATAATTGATTCATCCATTAACAAAAATTAATTAATTAGTTTTTTTAATATTAAATTTAAATTAATCTTAAAATTTCTCACTTAAAAATATTTTACTAATAAACAGAAAATCTCGACTTAAAAAATATTTTTTTAATATTAATCTATAAATTAACATAACTTTTAATATTTTAAAAATCTAACCTAACTTTTTTATTCACCAGATGTCTAACTCTGTCTTTTGTATTTCCAATGCAAATTATTATAAATTACCTCTATTATAAAAGAAAAATCAATAAGATGGTTTCACTTTAAAGTTATTTTATATTAAATATCATCACTTTAGAAATGATTTATATAAAATAATCTCACTTTAGAGTTCTTTGTATAAAATTATTTTAAAATAAAATAATTTTGATCAAAATTATTCTAAAGGATGAAGTTGCCTTTTCTTGTAATAGTTTTGAGCTAGGTCAAAATTATTTCAATTTTAATCAAAATTAATTAAAATTTATATAAGGTGATATAATTTTGATAAAAATTAAAAATAAGAATAAAAAGGTATTTAAGGATAAATTTTACAAGAGGAGTGACTTTTTAAATGATATGGATAAAAAAGACATTACCTATTTAAAATTATACTTGATTTAAGTTTTTTTTTAAAAAAAAGAGTCAAAAGCTTCTTCTAAATTTATTTATTTATTTATTTACTTTCTAAAAAAATAATTGTAAAATAAATAAAAAAATTTATATTAAAATAAAATTGCGGTGTCTGATCAGTCATCGTCTATTATATATTTTAGTGGTGCCCCAAGTAGCAAGTCCACCGCCACTTCCTCCGCCCGCAGATCTCCGGCGACTTCTCGCTATGGATCTCTCCGATCTCATCTCGGCGAGCCTCGCCGCCCTCGCCGTTTTCATCGCTCTCTACTTCCGCTTCCGTGCGAGGCTGCCCCCCGGACCCTGGCCGTGGCCCGTCGTCGGTAACCTCTACCAAATCAAGCCCGTCCGCTTCCGGTGCTTCGCCGAGTGGGCCCAGAAGTACGGCCCCATCATGTCCGTCTGGTTCGGCACCTCCCTCACCGTCGTCGTCTCCAGCTCCGATCTCGCTCGCGAGGTGCTCAAGGACAAGGACCAGCAGCTCGCCGATCGCCCCCGCAGCCGCTCGGCCGCCAGATTCAGCCGCAACGGGGCAGATCTCATCTGGGCTGACTACGGACCCCACTACGTCAAGGTCCGCAAGGTCTGCAACCTCGAGCTCTTCTCCCCGAAACGCCTTGAAGCCCTCCGCCCCATTCGCGAGGACGAGGTCACCGCCATGGTCGAATCCATCTTCCGAGTCTGTACGCAACCAGGTAATCGAATTCTCCAGAAATTTCTTGTATGCTACTTGATTGCAATCATGTTAGGTAGGCAGGTGGGATGCAATTTCTACTTTTAGGAGGAGAGTAGGTTGGCTTTCATATCTTACAGGGTTGGTTCCTCTGCTCTGTGACTTGTCTGTTTAAAGCTAGCTAAGGCACCTGGAATTGGAGGCAGACTGAGATTTGGGGCCAATCAATAAGATGTTGATCTAATCAAAGGGAGCAGCAAGATTTGGTTGTGCACGCATCCTGCTTGATTCGAACGCAGAGATGCCATTTATAGAGTCGTACTTGTTTGAGAATTGTTTTGTGCGTGACCAGACAGCAGATCCCAACATGCTTGATCGCTTAACTAATGTGTTAACATGGTGGAAACTTTCTTGGATTATCAATCCCCTCTTGGCTTGTAGTTTAATCCATCCCAGCTCCATTTGTCGCCAAGAAATCTGTATTATTAGAGATATGATTCGGTGAGAATTTTTTCACTTGCATTTAGTAACTTGATTCATTGGAGGCCATGAGATTTAGTGGCAGATGTATGAAATATTGGGGAATTTCTTCTATACGGTGGATGGCCTTGGGAGATCCATCCCTATAATGGTCAAACACTCAAACTGCTTAGTGAAGAGATGACAAACTGAGGATGTGTTGAGATGTTGATGATTTTTTACTTGAGAAGTGAACTGAAAGTCAAGTACTGGCCTAGAACCAAAGACAGGTTGGTGTTGAGATGATGAAGATTTTTTACTTGACAAGTGAACTGAAAGTTAAGTAGTGGCTTAGACCAAAGACAGGTTGGTGTTGAGATGATGAAAAATTTTTACTTGAGAAGTGAACTGAAAGTCAAGTACTGGCGTAGACCAAAGAAAGGTTGGTGTTGAGATGATGGAGATTTTTTACTTGAGAAGTGAATTGATAGTCAAGAACTGGCCTAGACCAAAGAAAGGTTTGTTAGTAGGTTCCACAACTTAAGTTCCTAGGTCTATTATGTTGCTACTATACATGTTTACTGAGGTTTATCATATACATAGTGCAACTGTTCAATATATGGTGTAATAGCTCTCAGGTTCTTTTGAATCTCTTCCTTTGCTAGTTTTAGAACAAATAAGCTGTGATTTTCTTCATCCAGTGCCATGCAATCCTGATTGAAATTGGAAACAAGGTTCTAATCCCTCATTTTCTAAAAAATGTGAGTGATATATGCCAACAATTTTTTTTTAATTTCAAATTTCCATCACAGGCCAAGCAAGTTGAGGCCTATTTAAAAAGAAAATAGTGCATGCTGCTTGATAAAATGATTTTCTACAAAATGTGAGTGATATATGCAAACAATTTATTTTTTATTTAAAATTTCAAATATCCAACACAGGCCAAGCAAGTTGAGGCCTATGTAAGAGAAAATAGAGCATGCTGCTTGATCAAATGGCATTGCATGTCTATACTATATAAAGTACTGAAGTTAATATTTGTTCATGCAACAGAGTAAGCATTAGAGAATTTTGAAATGTTTTGATGAGAATTTTGATTTGATCAAGGTGTCTATTAACATAAAATTCAAATTTGATTTTGTAGAAAAGATTGGCCGGAGCTTTGTACTCAAGGACCATCTGCAAGCTGTGGCATTCAACAACATTACACGTCTTGCTTTTGGGAAGCGATTTGTGAAACCAGATGGTACTATCGATGAGCAAGGAATTCAGTTCAAGACAATTGTTTCCAATGGCCACAAATTGGGTGCCTCCCTCTCACTTGCTGAATTTGTGTCATGGTTGAGGTGGATGTTCCCACTCGATGAAGAGGCCTATGAGAAGCACAATGCTGGAAGGGATAAGTTGACTAAAACCATCATGGAAGAGCACACTCAAGCGCGCTACAAAAGTGGAGCTAAGGATCACTTTGTGGATGCACTTCTTTCATTGAAAGACCAATATGATCTTAGTGAGGACACAATTATTGGACTTCTTTGGGTTCGTAACTTCATTACCATCCTTCATATCATTTTGCTTAAAATAATCAAACTTGCTATTATTTATTAAACCTGATATTTAGCTAAGTGCAACCAAATTTTTTGAATTGCAGTAAGGTAAATCATGAACCATTTTGTTATGCCCTTGGTTGGATCTTGATTTTGTAGCAAATTAATCTTCATTTTCAGGATTGATTGCACTAATTCTACATTACTATTTTACAGGACATGATTACAGCTGGAATGGACACAACTGTTATATCAGTCGAATGGGCCATGTCGGAGATCGTGAGGAACCCAAGAATTCAAGATAAAATCCAGGAGGAATTGGATCGTGTCATCGGACGAGAGCGCATCATAAATGAAACTGACTTTGCTAATCTCCCTTATTTGCAGTGTGCCGTAAAAGAATCGTTGAGACTCCATCCTCCAACTCCTCTCATGCTTCCCCACAAAGCCAGTGCGAACGTCAAGCTTGGTGGCTATGATATTCCCAAGGGCTCCAATGTTCTTGTCAATGTTTGGGCAATTGCACGCGATCCGACTGTTTGGAGAAACCCTCTAGAGTACCGACCTGAGCGGTTCCTTGAGGAGGACATCGACATTAAAGGTCATGACCTTCGAGTGCTACCATTCGGAGCCGGTCGTAGAGTTTGCCCTGGGGCACAGCTGGGCATCAATTTGGTTTCTTCAATGTTGGCACATCTCTTACACCACTTCAAGTGGACACTCCCCGATGGTGTTCTATCGGAGGAAGTCGATATGAGGGAGACTCCAGGGATGGTCACCTTCATGCATACTCCATTGCAAGTCGTCGCGCACCCTAGGTTGCAGACACATTTATACGCCCGCGTCCCAGCTGAAATTTAAATCACTATTACTCTTGCAGCTTCTTCCCTTGCAAAGCTTCTATTACTTTTGGTTATGTCGTGAGCAGAAACAGAGAATTTGATAAACCATGATCGCAATTTCTTGGCAGACCCTTCATCTTTCAGTGTAGTTACGTTGTACTTTGGTTGCTTGTGAAAACTTCAGGTGAAGTAGTTTGTTTGCAAGCTAACAATCGGTGACCTGCCAAATGTTTTAAGCATGCATTCCTTGCTGCACTAATATTCATTCAACTTTGATTGAGTAGAGAACCTCATCACTATAGCTCAGAGTGGCATTCTTATCAATGGATCAAGATATGGGAAAGGATTAAGACAAGGGGCCACCTTCTCAGACCATAAGAGCATTTGTTTACAACAACATTCAGGTGAGACATTAATTTCCATAGGGGTGAAACTTGAAGGTCATTATTCTGTTAAAGTGATCTAACATGCTATTCTAGTGCAATTTCTATTCAGATCAATTGAAGTCTATAAGTTTTTAATATTGAAATTATTAACAACTAAATTCGTATTGGTGGAGGTTTTCCAAATTCAAATGAATATTGTTCTGAATACATCCAACACAATAATAATGTTGTTTTGAAATCCAACAAAATTTATATCATAATTCGTTAATGAAATTATAGATTTAAACAAATCAGTGTGTTTATTAAAAATGACATTCTAAACTCATAGAAGACAAACACAAATACAAGACTAAACATGTCCATGTTATATACTTTTACGGATGATCGAGAACTACAAACTAAAACACCTTTCATACCTTCTTGCATCATTCTGAAACAAGAGTATAGATGGCAAATAAAATTTTAAACTTGAATGCAGAGAGTTGAACTAAGTCAGTATGTGGATTAGTTGAACTAGATTAGTATGTGGGTTTCATCGAAAATCCTAAGTGAGTTGTCGTCTAAGAGGGACAAGAAAACACTTGCGAACGTTTTCGATATTGAACAATCTCACCGACTAAAATAGAGTGTCAGATTTTTATTTTACGTTCAAATGTGACTCGAATGCATTGAAAATCGATATATGAAAAATTAATTTTAACCGGAGGGATAGAATGAGAAGTCTATCCTTTTTAGCATTTCAGCAAAATATGAAATCTGTCAGCTCAACGGCCCCGCACGATCGACTCTACAATCATTTGTGAGGATGTAAATCGAGAAACTGTAGTTGGCCACGATGGAGGAAGACATTACCTTGGCTTCGTCGAGATTTAATCCTTGTTCACTTCAGCAATTCTGCTCCATCATAACCAATTCAATTATACATCGGGAGCAAAAGAGAAGTCTATCCTAAATTAATCAATCCATTTATCAATCATTCTTAAATAGGATGCTTGATTTGAAAATTTCATCCCCAGGGCAATGATGCTGCGGTAGGACATCCAAGTTGTCTCTCAGGCACCCATGGTTCGATCCCTAGCTACGACGTATGGGCGTCTGGGTTGGCCGCTGCGTGCGCTTTCCGATTTACCCTGATGGCCAGTGAAAAATTTTCGTAGGATCGGACCGATCACTCAGGGCTAGTTGGGATTATCATTTTTTATTTGAAAATTTCCAAAATCTACCGCGCCAGTAAATTATCGATCGGATCTAGTAGATCCAAACAGATGGCTCAAGCTTTTGTAATTACTGAATCATGAATGCATGCACACATCGTTGTCCAAAGAGACAAGATGTCTGATGCGTACAGTGGCGGCACTGTTCCTCCACATGTCCTTTTTCCCTTTCTCTCTCTCTCTCTCTCCCCTCTCCTTGGGCTTCCTCTCGAACAGATCGCTCACGTACTTCCTTACCAGAAATGGAGAGAGCCTGCGATACACTTCACTGTTTTTTACTGAATGATCGATCACAAACGACGAGGGAATTTTCTGTAGATATATTCTCCTCCAAACTGTTCGATCGCCTTCGAATGCTTTGAAATCGATCCTAACTTACAGGTCGTCGTCCATGGCGGAAATTCAGTGCGGGTGGAACTGGCTGTGCTCCGCCGGCCACACCCAGAAGGCGGAGCACTGCTCGTCTAGCATGCCGCACAGGCCGCCGTCTTCGCGGCGCGAGGGTCCGCCGCCGCGGAAGAGAAGCTCCGGGGCGGTGGCCTGCGCCGCCTCCTTGTTGAGGTTGATGTCCTTCCCTTTGAGCGCCAGAAGCTGAAAGATGATGAATGAAGGAATTGAAGCGGTTGATGTCGATGATCGTGCTAGCTGCGATCGATCGATCGGATTTCGTTTACCTCGGCGAGGAGCCTCTTGTTCTCCGCTTGCAGCTCTGCGTTCTCCTCTCGGATGGCCGCGAGCTTCCGCTTGAGCTCGTCGAACTCCTCCTCCGTCCGCTTGGTCTTCCAGCGCGCCCGCCGGTTCTGGAACCAGATCGCCACCTGCCTCGGCGGCAGCCCGAGGCTCCTGGCCAGCTCCGCCTTCCTCTCGGGCTCCAGCTTCCTCCCCATCTCGAAACTCTTCTCCAGGACCCTGATTTGCTCCGAGCTCAGCCGCTTCTTCCTCTCCCCCGCCGCCAATAATCCGGTGTCGGAGAGGCTGGCCTCCTCCGCGCTGAGCGCTTGAGCCGCCTCGCTGCTCTCGGCCGCTCTCTTCTTCCGCTGATCGATCTCCACCCCTGCGTCCACGTGCGGCTGCAGCAGCAGGTTGGCTGCGGGGAAGAAGGGGTGCATTCCACGGTAAGTCATGGAGGACGATCGACGACGAGTGAGATTAATCGGAGAAGGATCGGCGGAGTTCTTTATATGGAAAGAAAGATTGTCTGAGGGACTGGTACTGTTGCGGACATGGACAAGGTAGCGAGCTAGGCGAAGGGTGAGGTGAGAGTCCAATTAGTTACAGCTTGCTAGAGAGAGAGAGAGAGAGAGAGAGAGAGAGAGAGAGAGAGAGGATGGGGAGAGGCATGGAATTGACAGTCGGATCGCCATGGGCAGGATCATGGTCATGGATGGAGGTGGCGATCGCCACGCATTTCAAGGATCCGAGGTGTAGTTATCCAAACTCTGTGTATCGTATCGTATGTAAGGTGTAGAAGAGGAAGAGGAAGAGGAAGAGGCAACTTCTTTTGTATAGAGGAAGAGCCACTCTATACTCAATGTTGCAACTTCTTTTGTACAGATAGGAGAAGATTTGTCGTAGCTCTTGGAGTGTATACAGGCAATATCCTTTCCGTAGTGATCAACTATAACTTTTTAATTTACTTCCTCACAGATGATCGTGAGACCGATCGTATGGAGCCACTGGAGCGGCAATATCTTCTCCGTAGTGATCAACTACAACTTCCCGATTTATTTCTTCATAGATGATCGTGATATCGACCGTATGAGGCTGTTGGAGCGGCGGATTCTACTTTTTGTTGAAATATACCATAGGCATATAATTTTATTGCTATAATAGTTATGAGAATCCACGTCGAATAATTTTTTTTTAATGGACGGTAATCTAAGAATGTTGGACTGCTAAGTCGTTCATTGTGAATGTCTTTCCATTTATTCTAGTGATCGATAAATTTTTTTTGTGAAATTAGATGGATCACCCAAAGATTAATTTGCTTGAAAGAATGGATACATATTGTCAACTAAAAAAAACCTATATGAATATCAACAATTGTAGTACATATTAGGGTTTTATCCAACAACATATAGCACATCTAAGCAAGAGGTGTAGGAGTATAGGAATGGAAGGCAGCCATGTGATTTTTCTGGCTCCTTCCTTACCCATAACCTTGTAATGTAGCAATTTGGTAAAAAAAAAGGTTTATCTTCAAAGATAGTGGATAAGTTGCTATCCTTGGACCACTAGACTTTACATACCAATCTTATTATTCAGGGCAGCATATCCTTTTCTATTTTATTTTTCTTTATTTTTTTGTGACTCTTTTCTCCCTATGCATTCCGAACTGTTCCTATGCTTGTGATATGGTGGGTCTTTACTGGTCTGACATAGTAAAATGGAAGTCAATAATCAATTTGATATGGCAAGTCAATAGGTCCTATGGTCAAACCTTATTTGACTGGTCAAATTGTGATTTCACTCAGTCCGGCCTCACAAAGCTCTCGGCTGGCTCAGTCATATCGGCCACCCGACCTTACGTCTTGGTCACTCGGCTGCATATTCAATCATATCGGCCACCCGACCTTACGTCTTGGTCACTCGGCCGCACCCTCAATCATCTCGGCCACCCGACCCTACACTCCATCATCTCAGCCACTCAGCAACCAACTCGGTCAGCTTGGCCGTTCAGTCTCGTTCTTAGCCTCGGCCAGCTCAGCCACTCAATCTTGTTTTCAGCCTCGGCCAGCTCGGCCGCTCAGTTTTGCTCTCAACCTTAATCAGCTCGGTCGCTCAATTCCGTTCCCGGTCTCGATCGGCTCTGCCTTAGTGAGCCCATCACTCTATTCCACTCGGGCGCGACCCCTCTCTGATACCTCCCTACTAAAAAATAGTCTAGCAGTAAGACAATCAAGCGTGCGGACTCTGCCACATGATAGGGGTGGTTACTGGGTTGTCAGACCTAGTCCCCTAGGTCCTTTCAGGTTTCCACTCTTGGCTAAAAGACAAAAATAATCCGCATAGCCAGGTCATAGGGTGGTTACTAGGTCCGCATACCTTGCCCCCTAGATGCTGCTCTGTCTGCTCACTTATCAGTAATGTGCAGAATCTGTCTCTTTGGATACTGTCACAACCTGCTCCTATGTCAACAAGAATATCTTTTTCAGTAAGTATATAAACTCTCTAGATGTATGAAAACTCTCTCGAATTTCGGAGACTTGAAGCACTATTCCTTCTCAATTTCACTACTTCTCTTTGCTGTCTTGAGCGTCGGAGTGGCCTGTCGAAATCTTCAACACCCTACTAATCCGTTCGTTCTCTATTCACTATTCATCTAGTCTAATAATTGAATTAAAACAACGTCTCATTATATTTTTCATCTAAAAATATCGTTATTTTAATATTTTAACTTAGTCAAAATTATTTTAAAATTATTATAATAGCTACCGAAGTTTTACTCAAAAAATATCAAAATAATATTTCTTATTAAATTTTCTTCCCGAATTATCCATTTTATAACATCAAAATATTTTTTAAAACTATTTTGATCCAAACTATTCTAAAAAATTTTGGTCTTTATCATTAGCCAAAATTTTGACTAAAACTATTATTAGAATAATTTTAATCAATTTAAAATAATTTTAATATATTTATAGCCAAAAATATCATAACTGTGTATTTTAAAAATAAAAATAAGAGTGAATATCCTTTTCGATTTTTTTTTTCAATGTAGAAAGTCCTTCAAATAAATGAATAATAATGAAAATAAAAAGATTTTTTTTTTTTTTACTTTTGCCCAAATTACACCATATCTTTTTTTATATGAACCTTTTAAACTATTACTTTCTTCTTTTAAAAAAACTACTATTTAAGGTAAATTTAATAATTAAACTTCCCCCGTAAATTATGCGAAGTAATTCCACAAATAGAACAGAATTTAAAGAGAAAGATTGAAGCCGCAGGGCAGCCGTAGAGAGGGAGAGGCAGAGGAGAGGAGACGATTTCAGGAAGGTCAAAGGAAGTCCACTGAAGATCGACGATGGCGGACGGATTCCCGTATCTTCTTCCATCAATCTGTTCTTGTTTCTTGCGCCTCAATTCCTTGCCGATTGATTGAATTCCCACTCGATTTCGGAGTCGTTCTGCTTCTGGATTTCCTTCTTCTGCCCTCCCATGGCGGAACGGTACGGAAGGAGCGGCGCTTCCCTTCTTCCAGCTCGATTGATTCCATCTTAATTTGAATTCTTTTCGGATTCAGTTTCCCTTTTCCTGACCAAATTGACGCCTTTGGGGATCAAAATTCGATCTTTCCTTGTTGACGCCTCCATCGATCTTGATTTCTCCGGCGGTG
This sequence comes from Curcuma longa, assembly GCF_044706935.1. Lineage (NCBI taxonomy): Eukaryota > Viridiplantae > Streptophyta > Magnoliopsida > Zingiberales > Zingiberaceae > Curcuma > Curcuma longa. The sequence continues at coordinate 9,388,099 of NC_133869.1, read as the reverse complement.
GCGTAAAGGTTGCATTTTTTTTTTCCGGTGTCGCGGAGTTCGAAATCGCCGGCGGAGGTTTCCCCTATCAAGAGTCGCCATGGGTTGTGTTGGCTCGAGGATGGACCGCCATGGTCGCCCAAGGCGGTGGGGTGGCTGTTGTTCGGTCCGCTTACCTTCTGGCCACCGCCGGAGCTCGGCGCGCAATTCCTCCGCCGCCTCTCACGATACGCTCTTGCTCGACCGGGACCTTGGCTTCGACGACGAGGTGAGGATGAAGTGCGACAATGACGACGCCGCCTTCTTCGCAGCGCTGGCAGCGACCAGGAAGGAGTCCGGCCAAGCGCAGATGTGGCAGGAGAATAGGAGCCTTAGAACCCCGACTTCGACGCCGCAGCGCGAGCCCGAGGTGATCGACGCCTGGGAAATCATGGCGGGGCTCGAAAATGCCAGCCCTCTCAATCTCCCACGAGCCACCTGCTTCTCCGACGACAAATCCTCTTTCAGAGGCGGCGGCGGGGGGACTCGAGCGCCGCCGGCATCGTGGAGTCTAGGATTAAAGAGTTCCAGCGCGTGATCGACGCGAAGAGATCGGCAGCTGCTGCTGCCGCCGCCGCCGCCGCCGACGCCAATCGGAATCGATCCCCGCCCGACAGTGCGGGGAAGGTGGTGCTCTACTTCACCAGCCTCCGCGGCGTGCGGCGGACCTTCGAGGACAGCTGGGCGGTGAGGATGATCCTCAAGGGCTACGACGTCCGCGTGGACGAGCGAGACCTGTCGCTGCACGCGGCGTACAAGGCGGAGTTACTGGGCGCGCTCGGGCCGGGATGCGGCCTCCCGAGGGTCTTCTCGAACGGGGAGTACGTGGGCGGCGCGGAGGAGCTCAGGCATCTGCACGAGACAGGGAAGCTGCGGAAGGTGCTGGAGGCGTGCGAGCGGGCGGCGGTCGCAGAGAAGGCGGGATGCGGCGCGGCCTGCGAGGGATGCGGAGACGTGCGCTTCCTGCCCTGCGGCACCTGCTCCGGCAGCCGCAAGGTCTACTGCGAGGCGGCGCTGCAGGCGGCGGCGGCGGCTGAGGAGGCGGCGGAATTGGGAGGGTTCCGGATTTGCCCGGCTTGCAACGAGAACGGCCTCGTTCGATGCCCGCTCTGTAGCTGCTAAACAAATCCACCAAATTAAAAATTAAAAAAATTAAATATATATAAATATATATATTTTGAGCTATTTATTTTTGTAAAAATTGAAAAAGACCCTTTTTCTTTTCAGTACAATTAGAAAGACATCTTGTTTGTATTAAAAATCATTATTGCAACAGTTTAGTCAAAACGACTTGATTAAAATTAGATCAATATTAATTTAAATTACTTTTTTTTAAAAAAAAATTGATCAATAATAAAATAAATTTGATCCATGTTAAAATAATTCTAACTAATTTAATGAAAAGAATTATTTTTAAAAAAATAGAATGAAATATCTTTTATATAATGTTTTATATAAAATGCTCTTTTATAGAAAATAAGAATAAAAAGACTCATTTAATTTTAATTTTACTCATTATTATTATTATTATTATTATTATTATTATTATTATTATTAGTGTGCTTTGCCTGTATCCTCTTCGATGAGCTGTGTACGCAAAAAGGGCAGCGCGATGGCATCGTCGACGATCTTTCCCTCTTGTCTTGTTCCTCCTGCCCTGCCATGGAAGAGAGCCGCCAGGCAGTTTCCGGCGACGAGGGCAAAGGAAGAAGACGCGGAAGGCGGCGCCCAAGGAGAGGAGAGCACCACCAGTGCCTTCTCTCTCAGCGCCGCCACTTCCACCCTCGCAAGGCCGGCCCTCGCTGCCTTCGGACTAGGCTTCCTTGACGCAGGGTAACGTACTCAACTCTTACTAAATCCTAGCGATTAGCGATCATCCTCTCAGATAAATTGCAGTTCTTTCAATACATACGAGATTAATTAGATAAATTGCAGTTCTTTCAACCCGGTAAATGAAATAAATTTTATATTCTGACTTGATAAAAATTTATTTATTATATTTTTAAATTAAATAAAAAAATTTAAATATATATATATATATATATATATGAATAAAATTCTTAAATAATATTATTGAATGATATTCATAAATTATATTCATCAATAAATTCTTATAATAAATTAAATAAATAAATTTATATTATTAAATTTAATAATCAATTAAATAAATTTAAAATATAAAATTTTTAAACCATTAAATAAACTTGAATTGAGAGTTTAATATTATCTATAAATCAAATTTAAATTCATATAAAAAAATTAAACCAAATTTAAATAATTATTTTAAAGATTTAATTTATTATTTTATTAAATAAATTTAAAAATTTAAAATTTAACTCAAATTCCCTGAATAAAATTACTGTTTTTCTTTTTCAGAAATTACAACTGTTGTCTATGGAACCAGGTACAGTGGAGATTGGTCTCGCATCGGAGCGATTTCAAAGGAGACAGAGGAGTTCTTGAAGATAGCAGCTTATTTTGTTATCCCATTGTGTTTCTTGCTGATATATTTCATATCTTACGGCAAGAAAGACTCACTTAAAGATCCATGAATGATCCTCCAGAAAACTATGTATCTATATGTCGAAAACAAAAGTTCATGACAAATTTTTTGTTAAAAGCATAGTAATCATTAGTGGCATAACTATAAAATATCAAATAAAACATGAAATTCGAATTGCACGAGTCCTGCTTCAGTCCGAGTGGATTGTTCAATCAACACAGTACAATTGGTCAAGTAGATCCGAGTGGGCCGGACCACTTGTCTCACTTAAGGTTAGACAGTCCAAGCGGTTCGATCGAGTTATTTTGATTGAACAAGCCAAGCAGGCTTGTCACAGTATTCAGAGAGACAACACCACAACACAACTCATGTAGGGCATGCCATTTTTGTTGTCGATACATTCTCCGCTCATACAAAAAATTATCCACTTTCCATTCTTCTAATCACATCTTCAATTTACCCGCTCTCCTGCGTTTTGTTACTAGTATCACAAGAACAATAACAGCAAGAAAGGCAATGATCGATAAAATCTTCCATGGCGAGCAACTAAATAAGCTGCCACATCCTGATGTCTGCAGTTCCTGCAAACATAAGATACTTTGGTATAAAAAAGCATTTGATTTCGATTATTATAGATTTTGACCATCAATGCGACAGACTAACCTCTTGGGCCTTCAGGTTTCCCTCTGAGTGAATGACATGTTTCTCCTGCCGCCGGAATATATCTTGAGCATGATTGTAAAGTTCCACATCAAGACTGTTCAAAGATTGGATTTGATCGAGAATCGAAGCAGGAACAGAACGGCGTGCCTGAAAAATACAATTTCCTTGCATGTTTAGCTCTGAGGAACTTCGATCCCCATCCTCGAACTGGAGTGAAGAATTAGCCAAAAGCAAGAAGAAAACCAAACATGTATCCACCCTCCGATATAGTGAAGTTATCTCGAGATATGAAGTAACTTGGAATTTCAAAAATAGTTAATGTTCAGACAGTCTACTAAGAAGAGGCGATTAAAGTAAAAGAGAACTTCACTTGGACTTCATCACTCCAGTGTGGAGATGGATGTTCATGTCGGAACGTGGCTACCATCCTAATTAGCATGTCAATGCTGCTTAAAATGCATCAACAAAACCAACATTGAACTTAGGAAACCCAGAATAGAACTTTGCTAAATTAGGAAAAGAAGATTCTGAAACCAGGTTTCTAGGCACCATTGTATCACCATGCTCTACTTTACAGAGCTGATTCAAACAATAATTGATAAGTAAATCGGTCCCATAAATTCATTGTGGTACCATCAACAATGGACTTGGTTAGCATAATTCCTATAAAATTGTAATTATTTTTGTTTAGCTTTTTTACCCCATTAAATTTCTACATTTAATTAGTATTTCTTACAACCCCTAAATAACATCCTCCAATCCTATTTTAATCCATTAAATAAACTAATCATTCAAACAAGCTTTTATCCTATCTCCCCTAATATTAATCTCATATGTATACTAGTTGCTTCTTTTTATTAATCTAATACCTATTAATATGTTTTTTTTTTAAATCCCTATGCCCATTTTCTCTCGATCGTGATTCCCACACTGCTAGCCTTCACACCACTCACCTCCCTCCCTCCTGTGCACTTGTCATCATGTCATGCGGAGCAGCAACTACTTGCAACTCCAACTACTTATGTTTCCATCACCATTGCTTGCATCTCTACTAACAGCAGTGCAGCCACTCGTCATCGTGTCGAAGATGTGTCCAGAAATTGCTTAAAATTGATTGGATCTTCTCAATTCTAATCCAACTCAACCAATACATATTTGGTCAGCTGAGATAGACAACTATGTCATATACCCTAATAATCACGAACATAGAATTAGACTTAAAATTAGGGAACAAACTACCTATATCTGATGGCCAATTAAATTTAACAGCATTCCTTGTTAGGCCTATAAAAGAGACTCCAACCCTTCTGGTTTCATCAATCCCAGCTTCTAATAACTATTCCTTCTCTTGTGAGACCGCTAATCCTGAAGCACACAGATCTACCTTCATCCCACTAATGCTACATCAAGCACATTTCTGACAAAATAACTAGATGCCACAAGATTAAGTAAATAAGAGGTAAAGGACGTGAAACAAGTTTAACCAAACCAACAATTTTCATCAAATTTATAAAAAAATTTGTTAACTCACCAAGAACGTGCAACAAATAATAAGATTAAAAAAGAAGCTAAAGAAACATACTATTCTATCTCATGACTTCCTACTATCTCATCATATACCTTCTTTGAAAAATTCACAGGAGAAATCTTTTTCAGAGACGTTGTGCGTCGGGTTGCTTGAGATTTCCGTAAATTGGAACTGCATTTTTCATATGCCTCCATCAACTTTCCAACTGTCATCTATAAATGGTGAAGAAATGCTTGATTTAGAAGAATATAGAATGCATTCCGAGAAGGATTAGAGGATGGTATTTACTGGAAGAATATAACAATAGATTTAAATTCATAGATGAACAATAAAAGAACGAGAACTAATTAGTTAAATTACATATTAAGAGGTAATACATTTTCTCTTCCTGGTTCATCATGTGGTGAAGGAACCTCGGTTTTATTTAGATAGCCAGCAATATCCTATCATAAATGCGGAGAAGTTTAGCACATTATTGATAGAATAATATGCATAAAATAATTCTATTTTGAGCTACCTCAACCTGGTTTAGTCCATCAACAGGATCTGAAGAAGAAAAGCTAGGTTCTGCAGAGAAGATGTCTACATAAGAGATGCTCCACATTTTTCATTAATTTTCAGGCCCACTTCAGCATGATATGCAAGACCTTACAACTGAGTCAGCGGCATACTAGTAAGAAATTAGTCAACATGATCTACAATCTAAGCTTTCATTTCTGTTGTGCCTCAAAACTTAATCTGGGGTGAGTTGAACTGGAATTTATTCATCGCCCATTGATCGTTATTGTTGCTACAAGTTTCCAACTATTTACATGCAATATTTTGCTTGTTGATTTTAGCATCTGTTTCCTAAGGTTGAAAAGGTTGGGGATGAACCAGGCACTCTACGACAACAACTCTGTTAGTGATGTCGAGGGAAAGGACAACAGCGAGAGCGAACATCACCATTGTCGAAGAAGTTGGAATCAAGGAGAGTAACAAAGGGCAGTTGACTTGGTTGTCAAAAGCATAGCGACTAGGGCAAGGGTATTTTGAGAAAAGCAGTGAACAGTTTATTGGGTTTTTCCATCTTAGGAAAATATCGAATCGATCCTTCATTGGAAACACATAGTTATTGCTTGTCCAATATGATTATTATTTTTCACTTTTTAGTAAATAGTTTTTGGCCAATAGTACATGGCATTTAACTAAACATGTGGGTATTATTTAGCTAGAGAGAGAATTGAACATAATTGGCCCTATTAGTAGTTATTTTGGGATTTCAAAATTCAGATTCACTTGTGTGTTAGTTATTCTCACAAATGATAACAGTAATCTATAATATACAACAAATTTAAGTAGGTGTCGTAGGTAAATATGACTGTTCGATTCTGTATGTAAAAGCATGAATTAATTCTATAATGTACCAGTTTTGTTGGTTGTTTCCTGCTCAGTAGAGCTCAAGGCTTCAGACTGGGAAATAACTTGTGCTCCGACCAATTCAGCGAACATATTAGCAGACTTCTTGTGCTCTTTAGTAAGACCAACATATAACATATGATCCAACCTATGCTGTACCATTAGAACGCTGTAATTACTAGTTAAAACAAATATTGATATGAAGCAGTTGTAAGACAATGGCATCAGTCCTTGCCAAAAATGCACCTTTGCAACCTCAAGAACATAATGGCCAAATTCAGGGTGCTTCCTAACACAATTGCGGACATCATGTGATTCTTCTAAATATGAGTTGTTTGTTAATCCTGCTACCTGTCATAAGAAATTGCAGTATTAACAGATATGCTCCATATAACTCGTACAGTCATGTGATAAGTCTCATGGAAGTAATTTGCTTGGGAACTGGAAGTGGCCACAAAAGTAACCTTATAGAGAAATATGGAACACAATCGATTAGCAAAATGAGATTTGAAAGCAAACATAAACACAGCATGAAGAAGTACTTGAGCAACAAAAAGTGGAAACTACATCACAGGATAAAAGTAGGATAAGATCGCCATAGCACCTTCATGGTCATAGGACGGTTGAAACACAAAGATATTTACATTGAATGTTACTGATGTCAATACAAAGAGGGGGCAGGGGGTGCGCAGAGAACTACCATTGCATGTAGATACTGAAGAGGGTAAACAACAACAACAACCACCAAGCCTTATCCCACTAGATGGGATCGGCTATATGGATCTTTCTACTCCATTGTGCTCTATCCCCTATAATATTATCATTTATATGTAAATAAATTTTATCTTATTTTATTGTTGTTAATCAAATTTTTTTTTATTTGGTCTTCCTCTTTCTCGTTTGATGTGCACATTTGTCATAGTTTCACATTGTCTAACTGAAGATTATGGAGTTATTTTTTTCTTTGATTGTTTTACCAGATGTCCAAAGACAACTAAAAAACACAAATTAAATGAGTAAAAAAAATATCATTTAAAAATAAAGGTAATGATCATCATCCTCGATCGTCATTACAAGCCTATGACCAACTTATTGGGTCAGTAGATGGTATGAAGAAATTAGCATGAGGACAGATTTTTCACAAGTAAAAGTACACATGTTGGCCTTTCTAGTTGTGTTAGCCATGAAGCATTCACTGTTAACACAAGAAACAATGAAAGAGTTCAGCCAAACATCAAATGCACCAGCATATCCTCTCTTTTTTTTTTTTTTTTTTTTGTTTGGCTAGGCACAGAAACCTTCCTGTCAAAGCCAAATTAATAGTGTGAATTAATATTTAAACTTGTAATCTGTTAAGAATAAAGAAAGAGCACATGAACATTAATTTTGCATGAGCAGACAGATATTGTTGGCTTTTAGACATTCAGTAAACAATGAAAGAATCATAACTAAAAATCATAATGCTACCAGCAATAATGTACTATAGCACCTGAAAAGTTGCTCCGTTGTGAATGATCTCATGAGCTATTGGGTCATTAATGAACTCTTGTAAGGGCATGGCCATCTCTTCCAGGTCATATGGATTACTCGTCTCTTCAGTCTTTCTAAATCTTCCAATTTCTCTAGCATGCCTCTGCACAAAACATTGAGAATAAAGTGGTGAGATAAATATATCAAACAAAAAAGAATGAGAAAGCAAAACTTCCATAGAGCTAATTAGTAATTCAATTATTATCTGGCAGATTCATGATTTTTCAATGTCATTGGTGAAACAACCTTTAATGTAACTATCAGGTCTAGGCCTTGGTGGTCAATTTGACTTTTCTCCACTGACTGACTGTTTTAACTGTTTTTCCATATCAATAAAGATGTCTCAGGTTATAGCATTTAATAGGATTATGACTGATAAAGACAACATGGTGAAAATGTAGGGCAAGCCAAAAGATCAAAGGATTCAATAAATATGTAGAGGGGAGAAAGATGTGAAAGAGAGATGAGGTATTTTACTAGATGCTATCTCCATAACTTTAAAGGTTGAATAATCATATCAAATTGGATATCAAGGCATACCCAACAATTAGAGGCAAGGTTTAAAAAGACAGCTTAAGCAGTAGGTGAACAGACCACTACCTAGCACTCAGGCGATAGGGGGAGCCTAGGTGGTCACATTAAAAAACTATTAAACTAAATTAGATATACATTATCAATAAAAATTGCTAACATACATATCTAACAAAGCATACTAAATAATCAAAACAAAGTTACGATCGAGGAAACAACTCAAGTCATAATTGATAAACAAACACGTAACAACACCAAACCACATCATATATCATATTGCAACAAAGAAACCATAAAAGTATAAAAGACAATAAAACATAAACTTCATAGATCCATCTAGGCACATTGAAAGAAAATGCAAAACAATATGTCATAACAACCAATTTCATAATTAGTGTATTAGAATATGGATAACTAGTGTCATGGTATAATCAAATAAGTTCATCAAAGTCAAGTCTAGTCCGCTCTTGTAAAAGTCATTAAATTCTTCATCATCATCACTCTCACTTTCTTCCACAGGATCAATTGTTTTTCCATTAATTTCTCCACTTGTTGAGGGACTACTGGCCTAGAGCTCCCCCTTCCTTGAAAAATCTCATTAGCTTATAAGGCTTCTGCAACTAGATCCCATGTCAAGCCTGGTCTAGGAACTAATTCATCTTCATTCACAAATAGTTTAATCCTCTTTTAAATCTCCATTCATCCATTCTCTCTGACTTTTGACTCCAGCGGATGTCTTTCCTTCTTATTTTGTAATTCTTTAAATTTGCATTGAATTGGACAGACAGGATCATTCATCTTCTTTACAAGTAGTTTATTCCTTTTCTTTTGTATGAATCTACAAGAAATAACCATCTACTGGCAAATAATTTATATCCGACAAAAATATTCCCATATAGACAAATTGAGGTTGTCAAGGTCATTGTTCAACTTATCTTTTCAAATGCACTTCTATTTGTGTGACACCCAAAGGAGCTACATGTTAGGTTAAGAATCCTAATTGTCATTTTTTAGGAATGAAGAGTACATGATCAAAGCAATAAACACCATTGTGCTATCAATTTAAGTAATAGACAGTATTAGTAGAATTTGAAATTTATTCAAAATAACAATACTAATTTACTAACACACGGGCTAAAATTTTCAGTATTGTTTGAACTTTGTCTTCATATGCCTTCAATTCCATACATATCACATTAGCTTAGATGGTAGGATAAGTAAAGAAATTCCCTACACAAATGAGTATATAGTCCACATTAGTATGTCTCTCCATAGTCTTTATAATAAGAAAAGGGATTGAGGTAATAAACGATAATATTAAGAGCATTATCTAATTTCCCCTTTGTATATTTGACAATGGGATTCACATGTCTGTAAGAAAAACTCTGCATTCTTCAAAAGGTCATTTTGTCTACACTCTTACCTTTAATAAACTTTTAGAGCATTGCATTCACTTATCTGAAGAGAACATGATCCTCAACTTTGCTTAGGCATTTATAAAAGTTTGCAATGAAAGAAAAGAAATTGCAATCCTTATGATTTTCTATACGGACATTTCTTTCCCAATTCTACCATTTAAGATTATGTGATGATGTGGAATTGTTGGCAAAGAATGATGCATCTAAACTCTTTGGAAAGCAATTAGTTTTGAAAAATAAATCTAAGAAAAATGAAGATTTCAGCTCTAGTATTGTCAAATAACAGTCATTCTGAATAAGTTCTAGATTCTACTAATATTGTTGACCCCTTAATATGATAGAACATTGGTGTTCAATGTGTGGATTGGGTATTGACCACTTGCAAATGATGGTTATCAAGATTCTTAACCTAACATATAGCTCCCCTCATACTCGTCTTAGTGTGAGAGGAATTGGAGTGCATTTGAAAGAGTAAGTTGAACAATGACCTTAACAAACTCAAATTGTTTCTTGAATATTTTTTGTTATACATAAATTGTCAATCATTAACGAATATTTCTTCATACAAAGAAAAAGAATAGACTAGTAGAAGATAAAGAATAAGTCTATGTCCAATTTAATGCAAATCATGGTTTGAAAGCTCATATTGTGTCAGGCGACATGGTCAAAACGTATCATTCCAATAAATTACCAAAACTCAATACTACTCAATATTCTATCATGCATTGTGTCAATCATGTTGCGTTGTTGCCTTAGTTATGTTGATGAGTATCGTGTCATACTGTTGATCGCCCCTTGGCATGCTACAAAACACTTCAATATAAATTGTATTGTGTTATATTGTATCATTTCACATGGGACACATTCCGAAGCTACGTATATAGTTGTGTTCTCTTCTTCTATTTTTCATCTCACTCCTGCTCCCTCCAATTCTGATCTGGCACCATACATCGAAACATTGGCATGATACCAACACAACATCATTTCAATCAAAATTTGAAACTCCACCACAGCTCAAGATTTTGAAGCTTAATGCAAAAATAAAGAATCATAAAAATGAATGGGAAAAAAATCCTTTACAGTGAAAAGTGTTTTTAAGAATAGATAAATGGAGATTTAGAAGAGCAAGTAATCCTGTGGCTTCACAAGAGATATAGTTGCAAATGCATTATGAGCTAATGAGCTTTCTAAGACAAAGGGGGGCTTTAGGCTAGTTGGTCCCTCAACAAGATCGATGAAGAAGCCATTGATTTAAAGGGATATTGTGTAGTGTGTCGATGATGAGGAATTTGATTATGATTTCTTCTTTTATAATTTTTCTCCTCCTAAAGAGGACTAGACTTGAATGTTATACTCTTACTTGATTGTTGTATGACACTAATTATTCATGTTTTGATATTTTAGCATGAGACATTGATTATTATGCTATATTGTTATTTTTTGCAAAGTGCTCATATGAAATGAATTTTTGATTTTGTTATATTTTATACCTTTTAAGTTTTCTTCATTACGACATAAAATATGATGTATTTATTGTTATTATGTGTTTACTTATCAATTATGTTACTTTTATGGTAACATTATTGTGGAAACCATATTTTAAAATATTGCATAAATTGATTTTGAAATCAAACTTGTGAAACATTTGGGATGGAAATTATAAAATAAAAAATATAGCACGAAGAAGTGTTCAAGGTGCGTTTTAATAAGAAAATAAGAGTAGAGCACGCTTCAATATAAAAGAAAATAAAAATCATGTAAAAACAAGAAAGAAGACAATCAATGTAACACAAGAAAGTGAAGATCATAAACAACAGATAATATACAGCAGGCAGCACAGAGAAGAAAAGCATACCCTTGCAAATAAGTCCTGCCTCATCCAAGGAACTAAATACTTCCATGGCCAGATATCCAGTGTACTAACACCATGAGATTTTGGGCGTATCCGTCTAGACATTTGGGTTGCTGAAGTTAAATTTGGATGCACAAGAAATCTAGCTGCAACTTCGACAGAGAATTCATATGTGCTGAACACACGATCAATTGGATCCCTTAAAATTGTTACAACTGACGTTTTATGCTTTGGTAATTTGGATATCAAGCTATAGTCATCATGGGTAACCATCAATCTGCAATTTGGTTTGCTAGACCACCAAATTCAACTTATAAGTGTCAAGTATCACCTAAGAGTAATAATATAAATCTGTTTTTTTTTATTTATACAAAGGTTGAGTGCTACTCCAGTGATTATTGATGTTCTCAGACAATTAGTTAACACAATGAAAACTTATGTATTAGCAAAAGAAACAACGTGCATCTAAGCCATATTATTATTCTAATGCTATCAGTACTTGGTAAAGCATAAGAGAACTTGGTAAGGCATTAGATAAAGAGACAACAGGGATCTAAGCAAAATTTTGAACCAAGGATACAGTTTCCCTTGTCCCAGACAATAACTTCTAGAATACTGAATAACTCTAAAGAAACTTCAAAATAAACAGAAAATCTAATTGTAAAATAAAGAATTTATCTTACCTTTGTTACTCAGTTTTTCCTTTTTTTTCATTGCATCAAATTTAATAAAAAGCAAAATCACAGTTAATGCAGCGCTAACATGCTGACCAACTCTTCTTCCATGATTATCATTTGTTTGTCCTAACTTCTGTAATGTAAATGTGTTAACCACTACTGCACATGATAATACCACAATGAATAACTCACGGTATATACATGTTTGGTCTACCATCGGATTGCCGGCTACCTTTGCTTTGAGAATGTTGAAAAAGTAAAACAACAACAACAACCAAGTCTTACCCCACTAGGTGAGGTCGGTTATATGGATCATTCTACGCGACTCTATCCCCTACTATATCATCATCCATACTTAAATAAATTTTATCTTATTTTATTGTTGCTAACCAAGTCTTTTTTGGTCTCCTCTTCTTCATTTGATGTGTGTATTTGTCATAGTTTCACATCGCCTAACTGAAGCATTTATTGATCATTTAAGGACATGTCCGTATCGTCTTAAACGTGTCTCTCGGAATTTTTCCTCAATAGATGCAACTCCAATTTTCTCTCTAATGCTCTCATTTCTTATTATGTCCATCTTTGTATGTCCACACATCCATTTTACGATCCTCATCTCTGCAACTCTCATCTTCTACTCATGTGCTCGAATCATAACCAAACATTCAACGTCATATAACATAGCAGGTCTAACCGCCATTTTATAAAACTTCCCTTTAAGTTTTCAAGGTACTTTACGATTGCATAAAACATCCAACGTTCTCCTCCATTTCAACCATCTTACTTGTATTCTATGTAAGACATATCTCAATCCCTCCATCGTTTTGCAAAATAATCCTAAATACTTAAAGTTCTTAGTTCCAGACAACTCCTATCTTAACAATTGTCTCATTACGTCTAATATTGTTAAATTTAAATTTCATATATTCTGTCTTTACTCTACTAAGCTTAGCATCTTTCAATTCTAATATTTCCCGCTAAGATTCTAATTTAGCATTTACTCCTTCACGTATCTCATGTACCAAAGTCATATCATTTGCAAATAGCATACACCATAGTATTGTGTCTTGCATATGTTCAGTGAGTTCATCCATTATTAATGTAAAAAGATAAGTACTCAGAGTTGATCCTTGATATAACTCTATCTTTATTGGAAATACTTCAGTTAATCCGCTTGAAGTCTTCACTCTGATCGTTACATATCCTTAATTAATTCAATATATGCTACGCTAATACATCTTTTTTCTAGGATTCTCCATATAATTAGGTCGATGAATATCATGTGTAGATTTTATTTTTGCTTCCGATATTTTTTAATTAGTTGCTTGAGAGAATGTATAACTTCTATTGTTGACCTTCCAAGTATAAATCCAAATTGATTTTTGGTCACCGTGATCTCCTTAATCTTTTTTCTATTACACTTTCTCAAAATTTCATGATATGACTCATTAATTTAATACCCCTATAGTTTATATAATTTTGTACATCTGCCTTATTCTTATATAAGGGTACTAGAGTACTTACCCTCCATTGATCAGACATTTTTTTCGTTTTCAATATCATAAATAATTTTGTAAGTCGTTCAATATATTATTTCCCTAGGCACTTCCATACCTCTATCGGAATATCATCTAATCGTTTTTCCATTTTGGATCTCATTTAAAACTTGTTATACTTTTAAAGTTTGAATTCTACGATAAAAATTTAAATTTCTATACTTATTTAACCTATTTAAATTACCTAAGTTAAATTGGTCACATAAACCTTCATTAAAAAATTGATGAAAATATATCTCCCACCGCTCTGTTATTTCTTAATCATTTACTAGTATCATATTGCATTCATATTGCGCGAAGGGGAGCCTAACGGTAAGGGCTGCTATGTGACCTAGAGGTCACGGGTTCATTTGCCAAAGGCAAGGTAAGGCTGCGTACAATAATACAATACATCTTATTTGAATAAAATCTTTTGTCTTCCTCTCTTTCACTTTAATTATTCTATAAATGTCTTTCCCCTTCTTTTGTATCTAGTTTTCAATATAACCATTCAAAAGTTTCATTCATAGTTTTATTCATTGCTTTCTTAGCCTCTTTCTTGGCTCTTATATATGTTTTAAGTTTTCCTCATTCTTGCAAATATATAATTCCTTATAGGTGGTTCATTTTTCCTTCACTTTCTCTTGTACTTTCTCATTCCACCATTAAGATTCTTTATTTGGTGGTGCATGTCCCTTTGACTCACCGAATACACTCTTAGTACTATTTTCAACATTGATACCATCTTATCCCATGTTGTATTAAAATCACCGTATATTTCTCCTAATACTTGTACTCCTACCTTTTCCTTAAATGTATTTTGCTTCCCATCCTTTAACTTCCAACACTTAATTCTAAGAGTCGTATATAGTTTCATTCTATTGATGTTATGCTTGAGGTGTATATCCAATACTACTAATCTATGTTGGGTAGTTAAGCTTTCTCCAAGAATGAATTGTAATCTTTACAAATCTTTCTATCCCTCTTTCTAATCATAAGAAAGTCAATTTGTGATTTATTATTCCCACTTTTGAAGGTGACCAAGTGTTTTTCTCTTTTCTTAAAAAACGTATTAACTAGTAGAAAGTCATATGATATCGCAAAATCCAATATAATTTTTTCTTCTTCATTTCTTGTTCCAAACCCATAACCCTCATGCACCCTCTCATATTCCTCATTTTTCACTTCGACATGTTCATGTAGATCGTCTTCTATTAAAATCATTTCATTTGACAGAATATTTTGTAATACTTCATCTAGGTCGTCCCAAAACCTTAATTTAGTATCTTCATCTAATCCTGTTTGAAGTGTATATATGCTAATTACGTTCATAGTTTCATTCTCCACTACGATCTTGAGAGATATAATTTTATCCTCTTTCTAACTACTCTTACAACTTCATCTTTTAACAAACTATTTACAACAATACCCACTCTATTCTTACTATTTTCTGTGTACTATAACTTAAAATCTAAGTTTTCTATCATCTTTGTCTTCTCGCCTACCCATTTTATCTCTTGTACATACAAAATACTAATTCTTCTCCTAATCATTGTATCTACTACCTTCATTGTTTTACTAGTGAGGATTCCTATGTTCCATATTCCAAATCTTAGACTATTAATTTTATTATAATATTTATTTTTATCCAACCTATGGTGAGAGAACTTTTGTCTATTTAACACTATACTCAAATTCTCATGGAAATGTAATAGTCTTTACTGATACGTTACAGTCGAACCTTACAACGCGAACTCTTGCATATTTATCACTACATCGAGTTTTGGAGATGTAGCAGTCCTTGCCGAGATGTTACAGTTAGATCTTGCAATGCGTTCCTTCCGGGGAACAACCTAGCATTAGCATAATAGTTTAATAGATCAAAAGTCGGATCCTACAACACGAACTCTTGCATATTTATAACTACATCCGAATTCTGGAGATATAGCGGTCTTTGCTGAGACATTACAATCGTACCCTGCAAAGCCTTCCTTCCAGGGAACAACCTAGCATTAGCACAATAATTTAATGGATACATTCATTGAACATTTGCCTTAATTTTACGCTGGCTGACAACCTAACACAATCCTCCTTTATCCGAGCTTGGGACTGACCATGACGGGTTTAATTTGTCATGAGCGGAGTTGAAAAAGTAAAACAAATATATAAATTAATGAATTAAATTTCAGTATAAAATAATTCAGGAGAAACTTGTAAGAGCTACAAACTAATGATTTCAGCAATAATTTTTACACAAGCTGGACTAATTGTTCTGCCTAGTTTTTATGCAGTTTCATTTCTCCTTTGGTCACAGAAGCATGACTCGTGCCAATTCTAAATCAAACTATAAGGCTCACTGATTAAACAGAGGACAGCAAGTTGCACACAGTGGCAAAAGCATCATAATAACATTTTTACTGCAGACTTCAAGTCACGAATATAGGATAAAAAAACCTAAACATGATAGCCAATGAAAACCAAAAAATCACCTTGGATTGAGTCGTAATTTGTCATAGGAACGTGGACATTCCTGAGGACTCGTGTAAAGCTTTCTCAAAAGGCTGTCAGTAATTGATTTCATTACCAGCAAACAACTCAGCTGAAGAAAGATATGATCTGACTTGATACGCATCAAGAACAAAAATACTAACCATTGGAAGTATGTTCGGCCCCCAGTTCTTGGAACATGCAGAAAAAACAATAAATCCTTTAGTATCAGCTCATCTGTATGGACTTTTGTTTCTATGGAAGAATCAACCCAGTTTCTCATGATACTTTCACAGTGTAAATAACCATCACCACTAGAAGACACCGTTAATAAGGTTGATACTGCCACAAGTGAGTATTACAAATCAGTTGTCAGCATAGAGGTCCATCACAGGTATCAGACAAGAAGTCAAAATTCCGGTGGTTTAAAGTAAAATATTTGTGCAAGCAATATCAAATATGATAGTTTGTATGCTACTGTCCATAGTAAATTAATTGAACCAAGAATAAAAATTTGCAACGTGTCATTCTAGAGTATACAAAAGACACTTAAAAGAAAAGGGGGTAAAGTCTTAGTTATAAAACCCAGATCAAACTGTCAGCTGGACAGGACAAACCCTAAACCAGATAACTCTTTGGCTTGGGTTAGTCGACAATTCAGATGTGAAAAAAAAATTATTTGAACGACCAGTTTTCACAAAACCATAAGACCAGGTCAGTTTTGGAAAACTGGGTCAATTTTGCCATAAGGTTTGAAAAGTCAAAAATGTTAATTGACGATTTCACATAATTAAATTTGTAGTAGAAACATAATTATTTTCCATAATTTAACTGATCCCAATGATAAGTACACCCATAAAAACCATAGCATCCTCTTTAAAATATGATTGTAAATTGGTTGTTCTATTTTTTATATCAATACTTATTCCTTGCATGCTAGTAAATTAATTTTTATTACATTAGTTTATATATAATTATAATTTTTCATAAGTAGGTTTTGGATTTTGGATAAAACTCATTTAAATATAATGGCGTAGGAGGATCCATATAGCCGAGCCTACTTAGTGGGCTAAATGCTTGGTTGTTGTTGTTGTTAAGGTTTTTGGTAGATTTTTATTGTAAATGAATGTGATAAATATGAAACTAGACCAATTAATTGGGCATCTGACCAATTAGCTTGTCAAGATCGACCAAGGAACAGATGGCCCACATTTTCTCTGGTTTGATTTCCAGTTCAGTTGTTATAACTATGAAGAGAGGAATGGAACAACCATATCTCTAGATGCTCTCCTTAAAAAAGGAAAAATTCTTCCAAAATTAAAGAAATAAATCTGAATAAAATTTGCACATGGAACTCATTCAAAGAATCCAAATATAGATCAAGTGTACACATAGATTTCTAGCAACATCCAGAATAATTTGCAAAAACTAGAATAATAAAAAAAACATTTACTGTCCATTCAACTTCAGGAAACACAGAACAATGAAGAGGAGAAAGCAGAATGAATTTGCTAGTCAAACTAATATATTGCTTGACAAATAGACAATACATAAGAGTATATCAATGTTGTATGGTAAAAGCAACTTAAGGAGTCCATAAATCATGTAGAAAGTAACAAGAGACAGTAATAAGAGACCATACCTAAATAAATAAAGATCAATAAATCACATATGAATATGTGTGACATTCCTTTACATCTCGGTGTCATGATGCCTGCAGAAGAATATGAATCCGAGATGCAACAATGAATATCCAAGCAAGGATGATAAGACATACTAGAAAGAACAGAAACCACAGTTAGCCATATCCATCAAAGCTTTTTGCATTAAATAGAAAATATATAGAATGTAATCACTTAACCATATATCAGATAAGAAGTATTTGATTGGCACATACTCTTTTAGACTTGGATTTAGATTCACAATTGGTGGTTGATTTGGACAGGTGGTTAGACAAGAGGAAAACCAGAGAGATCTTCAACTAACTCACAACAAAGTTGAGTTAACCATTTGTGCACGTCAGCTGGTTACTAATGACACATAAATTGCCACATGCAGTTCTCTAAAATCCAAAAGCTCATGAAATGAGAAAATTTTGATGGCATGAAGAAAAGGGATACTGTTTGCAAGATGCACACTGCAAATAAAGGAAAAACTAAACAGTCTTCTAGACAACAAAAAACCATTTGAATTAACCACTTTGGGTGAAGCAAAAACTTTATTAAACATGGCTGGAACAAGCTCAAAATTTTAATCTCCATACCAAAGCAATTAAACATTGTGGTCCAATTGATCCTGTGACTCTTGCACTGTAATCAAGGAAAAATTATTGTACCGTAACTTGTAACTTTAAACATTAATGTAGCACAGCTTTTAGACTTTTTTCCAATCTAACACATTTTTTCTTTTTTTTTTCAAATCTAGCATAACATCCACAAGACATATTAAGAACTAGCATTGTGCCAACTCAGCATAATGCTAAAGTGCATGCTAGCATAAATCTATGATTTAATGGCAGCAATCATCTTTTTGGTTGATGATCAGCTGCCAACGTGCAACAGCATCATCATCTTTCTTGCTGCACCAACTGTCATCATTAATCCATTCTGGCATCCATGTCAGCATTTACTGAGTTGGCATGATGTCATGTAAATACCACATCAATGTTTTAACAGCGAATGAAAAAAAAGTTAACAAATGCTAGATTCTAGCATAAATCATAGGTGTTTATGTTAGAATTGAGAAAAAGGATGTAAGATATGCTAGATTTGGGAAAACAACTATAGGTTGTGTGCATATATATGGAATTTCTATCCTATTTAATTTTCTTATTGCAATTAGATTTTGAATTTGGCGACTAATTGACCTGAATCTATAATTTAGCTTTTAGAGATCGGTTTGATGCCAAATTAGATTTGGTTGATTGCATTGGCAGGTGTAGTTTTAGGGTCAAGTGAACATAAACTAAGCTCGATTTGGACATGTTTTAATTAGTTTAGAGCCAAACCAAATTTATGCTGGGATAAACCAATTCTGTCATGTTTGTTGGGTCAATGAGGTTTTTGGGTTACTTAAAATTATTTAAATCTTTTTTCTCTCACACACGTTACCTTACCCATCCTCCCTTCCTCTCCTTCGAGAGATCACCTTCCCGATCCATGCGCGCACACATGACGCCAACCAAAGCCCTTGCGAAAGGCGAAGCTTTTATAGCATGTTAGCAACAAGATTTTCTTGGATGCATGAACTTAAAGCATCAGAACATAACGATCAAGCAGCCACAGTCTGATGGGAGGAGTCAAAGGGGAAAAAATTCAAAAAAAAAAAAACAAAGACAAACGTTCTGATACCTGCAATTTCTGTGGGGGGAAAACGATAAAGAAGAAGAACAAGAGCGAAATGTGATCAACCCACTCAGGGCAAATCCAGGAAAGACACCACCCACCCACCGCGAGAGGAGAGAGAAACTCTTCAGCCTTCCTTTCCAGAAGGGGCGGACGGTGCAGCTTCGGCCACTGCCGACGCTTCGTCGCCGCCGATGAGCGAAGAATTAGGGCTCGGGCAATGCCCGCCTCAGTGTAACGCCGCGACTTTCAACAAATGAATGGTTGGCACATAATAATAACCGTTGAAAATTAAAAATACATATATATTTAAATTAATCAGGTAATAAATAGGATGGCAAAAACATATATATTTAAATTACTCTTAAATAGGATGGTAGATGAATGAACAAATTTCATGTTTAATTTAATAAGAATTTATTTATATTTATTTAATATATATTAAATGAATTAAATAAATTAATTTAAATAATTTATTAAATTAAATAAATAAATTGAATATATATACATATACACATATCTTCAATTGGTTAATATTTATAAACATCATTTATAAATAATATTTATAAATAATATTTATGAACTATATATTAAATAAATAAAAAATTAAAATAAATAAATAAATTTATATTATCAAACTTAATAATCAATTAAATAAATTTAAAATGTTAAAATTTAAAACAAATAAAAATAATTGAATTAGAAGTTCAATAACATTTAAATAAACCAAGTTCAAGTCAATCTTGAACCAAACTCAAGTTCATAAAAAAAATCAAATCAAACATAAACGATTATTTTAAAAATTTAGTTCATTTTAGGTTTAACTTGATTATCTTATCAAATAAGATTGAACCTTAGGCTTGTTTACCATCCTAATAATAAAAAATTTAAAATTTTCAAAAGTAGATCCTCAACTAGATAAAGATTTTGTAAAAACATCAAACGGCATATCTTTATAATTAAAGTCAAATGAAGGTCTTATTTAACGTGAACTATCATAAATATCTTTACATTATTTTATCATTCGACCGTATAGAAATTGATAACTAACTTATACACTTATAAAATCTAGCAATTAGTTTGTACATATTATAGTAGGTAGTTATTAACTTCTATAATAATGATTTTATATCATTTTAATTTTACTTTTATGAGTGATAATATAGTTAAAATAATATTTCAATGAGTAAAATAATAATGGAGACTCCATCATACTCATTGCATTTTTAAATGAATATTATTTTATGATTGACCATGTGAAAATTAATATGTAACTTTTACAATATGGAACAACTACTTGTTAGTTTTTACATAAGCTCCTACGATCCGGAGCTATGAAAAAAATGTGCAATTGGGAATATGCAAGGCGGCGAACAACTGAAGCCGAGCTGGCGGGGCGTGGGCGCCATCAGCGGCATGGAGGAGGGCCCAGTTGTCGGCGGCTCGCTGGTCGCGAAACATCCAGTAGACGACGGGCCCAGCTAGTTGTGCGGAGCTACGCATTTGGGATCGAAGAACGGTGGTGTGTGGGCGTGAAGATGCGAAAGTAACTTTATCATAGAAACTATTTTGATTAATTTTTATATTGCTGAATGATAATATAAAGGAAGATATTTTAGATTATTCAGATTAATGAAATATTTATTTAACTTTAATTAGAAATATATTAGATGGATAAAGACGGTGAGGGCATTTGTAATTTTTATATTGCTGAGAAAAGATTAATGAAATATTTAAACTTTAATTAGAAATATAGGGAGAATTTTAAAAAATTACCCCCTAAATGGATCGACACAACCCGTACTCGTTCCTGCTCCGGAACCCGAATCCGATTCAGGTGGCGGATAGACGCAGCTAGCTCTTTGCCTGCCGGATGGCGTAGGGAACCCGTCGTCGTCTGTCTCCTTCTGCTCCCTTCGGCCTCACCGTCCTCGGCCTTCTCCTCCGGAGCTATCATGTTGCTGTCTCCCTCTCCCCAACTCGCTTGCCGCTACCCCTTCTCGGTCGCCGGCGGACCGTTGCTTCGGCCGGCGGCGTCTCCCGCGGTCTCCCGCCTGCGGTCGTTTCTCCTCATCCATCGCTCCCTGCGAGGTTTTTTCTTGATTTCCTCTGTTTCAACAGTGAAGATTCTTAGCGAGTAATAGCCTCAGGGCTGAAAGTTTGTACCTTTGGCCTCTCTCTAATTTGATGCCTTACACCAGTGTTTAGGGCTCGAGAGAGTCGATTCCTTTAATTAAATGTCAAATATTGGATGTTTCTTCATTCCCGTCTTTTTTTTCCCTTCGAAAGTTTGCATTTCCTTTGTTTTCTCTCGTCGAGTTGTATAGTTGCAGTAGCTTCTTGCAGAAAATTGGATTTTTCCAAATTGGTGTCGAGGGGCTCATTCAGTTAATATGTGCACTGTCTACAGTGAGAGCGGTAGCTTCCACTGAGCAAGATGTGGCAGGGTTTGATGAGATGGCTGCTGGCACTAAGAGAAAATACTACATGCTTGGGGGTAAAGGGGGCGTTGGAAAGACGAGCTGTGCGGCTTCTCTAGCTGTTAAGTTCGCCAATAATGGTCATCCCACCATTGTTGTGTCCACAGATCCTGCTCATTCATTAAGTGATTCATTTGCGCAGGTATGAAATCATCAGTGCTTCTTCTTTTGTTTGATTTTTAGCTATTGATATGCCTTTGTTATTGTAAATCCAACTACAGTTTTTTAATTCATTTGTGTTGTGGTAATTAGTGTTGAATATGTGGCCATTTTTAGGATTTGAGTGGAGGAACCTTGGTGCCTGTGGATGGGCTGGATGGACCATTGTTTGCACTTGAAGTAAGCACAAAATTGAACAAGTTGGTTTAGGAATTGAACTTCTAAATTTTCCTAGGTTGTTAAGTATACCTTTATGCTTCTTTATTGTCATTCTTGTAGTAGACAAATGTACGTTGTGTATTTTGTTTACAGATAAATCCTGAGAAAGCAAGGGAGGAATTTCGTTCTGCAAATAAAACAAGTGGAAGTTCAGGGGTTAAAGATTTTATGGATAGTATGGGTCTTGGAATGCTTGTTGAACAGGTGCAATGCTATTTTAATACTTAGATTTTATTTTTCTGAGGTGTACTTATAAAGTATTCGTGAATACACTCATACAAATTGATCTGGTTACAGAATTCCTCACATTTTAGGCTCTATAATTCAATGGCAACTTATGTTCCACTTTGACATGAATCATTACATAACATTTTATATTGGATAAATAGCAAGTTGTATCAGTCAGTGAGCATAGCTATCAGCTTCAATTCTCTGTGTCAAGAAAATAATAAAATTTGGCAGAGCTTCATTAGAAGCTTAAATAATTTTCCTAGCAATCAGTTCTTAGCAATTGAACTGGACATGAATGATGAAAAATAGGAAGAACTCCAAAATCTGACACTCACCAATGTTTAGCCATGTGAAATATCTGTGTAGAATTTTTCACAATTTTTTTGGATAATAAGGCTTATTCATATGAAACTTCATACAGATTAACTCAATTGTTCTACAATTATTAAAAAGATTCAAAATGAGTCCAAGACAATCTAAAGCTATAGAAAACTGTTATGATCTTTGATTCTTTATTGTAAACAAAGCTGAATTATCAGAATAAGCACACACTATGTGTTTCTATTAAATACCTTAATATTGAGTCAAAAAACTCAATGAAATAGCTGCTGAAGTATTTAATTTATTTAAATCACAATAACCTGTGTCAATGATGCATGTGATGTACCTGTTCTTTTTCTTGAATCAAATTAACCTTTTTTGATACTATCCTTTTTCGGATAAAGATGGTATTCTTCTGTTGGTCAGTTCACTCACTAAAATAGGTTCATTTGGGTTAACTTATATATTTCCTCTTACTGGTGTAGCTAGGAGAGCTTAAACTAGGAGAGTTGTTGGACACTCCCCCTCCAGGATTAGATGAAGCTATTGCAATTTCAAAGGTATGGATAATATGCCAAAATGTGTAGTTCTAAGTATAAATGGGCTGTTGATTAACAATTTTTTAAGACTTACAGATAACTAACCGTGTATACACTTGTTGAAGGTTATGCAATTTGTTGAAGCACCAGAATACAATAGGTTCAGCCGTATTGTTTTCGATACTGCTCCAACAGTAAGCATACTCAGTTGAAGGGGGGATCAAATCCTGGTGTTCTTTTTTGTTTTGCCTGGAAAGTTTGATTGTAATATCTTACAGGGCCATACTCTTCGGTTGTTATCCTTGCCAGACTTTTTGGATGCTTCCATTGGCAAAATTTTGAAGGTACATTTTCTTGAATGACGCTTTGATTATGTTCAGCACAGTCTTTTACAGTCCTGTCAAATGCACCTTAGTTTTTACCTTAAATTATTTTATCTATTTATTTGCTCACTTATTATCAATAATAAAACAATGTGACACAAATGGACTCAGTTTAAGTATATTAGCATGTTCCACTAGAAATAATATTGGATCTATTCTCTGCTTAAGTCTACAAACTTCATACTTCCAAGTGTATCAGGGTTTAAATATATATTATGATCAGTTTTGTCGCAGTAGGGCTGATGATTATCATGATTCTTTTGATGCTTTGCTGAAATTAACTTGTTTGTAGATCATTTTTGTTTGTATTGAATTAAGAAGGCAAAAGGTAACCATTAACGAACAACTTACTTATGCTGCTATAACCTTCATGTTTGAAAGGTATGAAAAAGGTGAATGAGGATAAGAAGACCAGAACTCCATGTTAGATGGGATTGCACATACAATCATCAGATGTGTAATTTGCTGGGGCATATTGTTCGTATAACTAACTATATGTAGGTTTCTCGCATTACCTTGCACATAAAATTCCTGTCTTTTCTGTTATCTCATCCAACACTCTATGTTCTGATATGCATGGGTTAGCTTTGTCAAGGGTTCACAACTTGGGGTTTTGATTTAGCCCATTCTGAACTTCATCATCTTTGTTTCCAAATATCAGGAGATAATGCTAAACTCTACACATGCCTTTTGACCAGACTTCAATGTTTTCGTGTCTACCTGCTAGTTCATAACTGTATACTATTAGTTAGAACTAACAAGGCACATCCATAAGTTTCAAATTATTTTTTTACCTGAAATTTAATTTAAAGAAATAATACATTATTCTACTTTGCTTCTTTGAAAAATATGCTGCTCTGTGCTTATTGTAGCTGTTGGCTTTGTACTTTTCCAGCTAAGGGAAAAGATATCTTCGGCAACATCGGCTATTAAATCTGTTTTTGGACAAGAAGAATCAAAGCAGGATGCCGTAAGTTTGCTACAGAGATAAATCAGAATTACATCTCGAAATACCTATAACTTCTATTTTGTGTACTTGTATAGGCTGATAAACTTGAACAACTAAGGGAGAGGATGGTGAAAGTGCGGGAGCTTTTCCGTGACACCGAATCAACTGAATTTGTTATCGTCACAATCCCAACAGTAAGATGTTGCCTTAAGTTAAAGCCATATTTTGTGGTTTTCCATGCGCATATGCTAATTTTTTTTATTCCCTACCATGTTTTCTGTACTATGGGTATCAGCCTTGTGCTTTAGGTAGTAGCTACAGACTTGGTCCTTCGAATTTATCATTCTAATGTTGGTAAAATACTACGAGTTTCTTATGCATTATATTCAATAAACTTGAACTATTAATTTGAAATTTATCTTACCGAAGGTCATGGCCGTCAGTGAGTCATCAAGACTGCGTGCTTCATTGAAGAAAGAAAATGTACCAGTCAAGAGGCTTGTCGTCAATCAGGTTCTCCCACCATCTGCTGTTGACTGTAAGTTTTGTGCCATGAAAAGGAAGGTAAAATTAAAAGCCCCAAGTATCACGAATTCTGTTTTCTTTTTCCTCGACTTTATGCAATCATGTCTACCGCTATACCTTGTTCTTATGTCTTGATATATTTTTGGACAGGATCAAATGCGCGCGCTTGAAATGATCTATAATGATCCCGAACTGCTAGGATTGAAGTTAATCCAAGCACCGCTGGTTGATGTGGAAATCAGAGGTGTTCCTGCCCTAAGGTTTATGGGGGACATAGTATGGAAATGATCACATATTCGAACTGTGGATTTCGTCTGAGCACAACATCATGTTACATGTTACTGAGAAGCAAACAATCAAGCCATCGCTTCGCGAATGGCAAGCGAAGTCTAATGAAGATCAGAAATCCATGGTGGCATTTTATGTACCTCACATGAGTTAGAGATTCAAACCTTGTCAAAGAATACCTCCAACCCTAGCACATTCGAAGGTTTACCAACACGAAGATAAAGAGAATCTTATAGCATAAGTAAGGTACTTTTTCTGTTTTTCATTTTGTTTATCGAAGTGTTGTGAGATCTGTAGTAAATGCTTGAATCTGCAATTTGTGTTTGTGAGTATTGTTCTTGATTTTGTAGAAGCACTTGGTAATTAGTCGATGAAAATGATCTCCTTATGACATACTCATGATCGATGAGAGGCTTCTCGTAGAAATTGTTTATGGATTAGTCTAAAGGATGGTGGTTCTATTAAAACTAGAGGTCTGATTGAGCACTTCTTTGAGGAGGATGGGAAGGGATCCCTCCAACATGATAACTTTGATTTCTTCCTGACTCATATAATGAGGCTATTGTTACATGATTGTTACATTAAGAATCAATTCTAAGTCTTTATTTTTTTACATTAATTATAGATGAATTCATTAAACACATTTAAAATACGTGGTATCATGGTGTTTGTTATTTGTGGATGATATTATTTTAGTGAATGAGATATGTGAGTAAATGTTAAACATGAATATTAGTGAAAAATATTGAAAGTGAAAGGTTTTAGACTTAGTAGAATAAAAATAAAATATATAGAATTTAAATTTAGCAATATTAAATGTAATAAGATAATTGTTAAGATAGAAAATAATGAGTTGTCTGTAATTAAAAGTTTTAAGTATTTAGAATCATTTTTGTAAAGGATTGAGAGATTACGTATAATACAAATTGGATGGTTGAAATGGAGGAGAACATCAAGTGTTCTTTATGATCGTAAAGTATCTTTAAAACTTAAAAGAAAGTTTTATAAAATGATGGCTTGAGCATATGAGCAAAAGATTAAAGTTGCAGAAATAAGGATGTTAAGGTGGGTATGCGGACACACAAGGATAGATAAGATAAGAAATAAGAATATTAGAGAGAAAATCAGACGTTCTTTGTGATTGTAAATTATTTCTAAAATTTAAATAGAAGTTTTATAATGATGGTTAGACTTACTATGTTATATGAAATTAAATGTTAGACTATAACTTGAACATATAAGTAAAAGATAAGAATTACAGAGTTAAGGATGTTAAGATAGATGTGCGGACATATAAGAATGAAGAAGATAAGAAACGAGAATAGTAAAGAGAAAATCGTGGTTGTATTTATTGAGAAAAAAATTTAAAAGACATATCTAAGATGGTACGAATATACTTAGATAATTAATAAATATTCGAGTTATATGTGCATATCAAATAAGAATGAAAAAGATCAAAAAAAAAACTTAATTAATTATAATAAAATAAGATAAATTTTATTTAAATATAGATGATAATATTATAGGAGATAGTAAATGATGTAGAATGATTCATATAATCGACCTAGAATAAACTTGATTGTTATTATAGTACTGGCTCCATTCTTGATTTCAAAAAAGAAAAAGTCAAATAATTAAATAATTTAATTTTTTAAAAATAAAAAAATATTAATTTTTTATAAAACATAGTAATTTAATAAAAAATCAGTTTAATCAATTTTAAAAATTAAAAATCAAACTGATTTAACTGAAATAATTAATATATATATATATATATTTATATTTAAAAAAAATAAAATTTCAATAAATTACATCGAATTTCTAAATTAATCCTGCAATGGCCCTACCTATATATCTATGTTATCTGGTGGATAGCGAGGGCTTTTGCTGAGATGACATTCCAGTGGCAAATCCTGTCCCCTGTCACAGTCATGGATGACTAGCTACAGAGTTTTGTTTGTTTGTTTTTTTAATCCAGTTAATTTTTTTTTTAATAAATTAATTTTGGCTCCGCCCTGCCTAAAGATAAATTCAAAAAGTATCTATATTGATCCTCAATCTACCCATCGCTATAGAACATCATGCTTCATTTGAATATTAGAACCATCGACGGTGATACGACGACTCGGATGAGTTGAGTGGTAGCACGATCGACAACAGGAGTTTGAGTATGATGAGTGGATAGCACGATCGAGCAGAGGAGTATGATGTTTTATGGGTGGTTTGACCAGATAGATAGCGTTAGAGCAGTAGTCTTATCTGATGAAATTATTGAAGGCACTGCATTGGCACGGGTGGGAAAAGAATGATGGATAGATAGCACGTAAGTGTTCACTTACTGGTGTTGCATGCAGAAGAGTGTTAGTTCTAAAGTGATTGTAAGTTTAGTTAGGTATGTTGTATCTATTTTCAAATATATGTATTTTTAATTTTTAATAATCAATCATTTTCTTTTACTATATTGTTATTCTTAATAATAAGTTGAAAGAAAAGTAAAAAAAGTAAATAATTTTATTATTCTTCAAATTTTATTTTATCATTTTCACATTATCTTTTCTATTATCATCTTTTAATTCTCTCTAAATCATTTTCGACTTTAATTCTTCAATTATAATAAAAATAGAAGGTTCATCATGAAATGATAAAAAAATAATCAATCCAAGTTTTAATAATAAATCTAAATAAATTTCGACACTCGAGATATAAAGAAATATTAATGGTGAATGATGATACTTATACTTCTAAAGTTCAAGATACTTCTTTAAAATCATAATGAATAGTTAGCCAACTTAAATAAGTACACATTCTTCTTTATATATATATATACACACGAGTTTGATATCCTGCGTGAACGAAAAAATGCGACCCGTGCGCATGCGATCCCGGCCGTTCATCGCGAAAAATCCAGGTCGTTCATCGTGAAAAAACACTGTAGCTTCTCTGCGTCGTCGGCGTTCTCGCCGCTGCCGCTCCCCCGTCCGGCCACCGCCGGCCACCGGACCGGCGGCGATGGATGCGCAACTCACCGGCGCCAGGCTAGTGGCCGAATTCCGACCGAATTCGGCCGGAATCCGGTCGAATTTCGGCCGAAATCGACCAACAGCTACTGTTGGCCGATTCCGGCCGAAATCGACCGGATTCCGGCCGAATCACGGCCGAAGACCGGCCGCGGTCGACGCGCCCGGCGCCGGCGCGTCGACCACGGCCGGTCTCCGGCCGCGATTCGGCCTGAATCCGGCTGATTTCCGGCCTACAGTGGCCGTTGGGCACTGTCCTGTTTCCAGCCGGATTCCGGCCGGAATCCGATGCCGGAATGTGCGCCGGTGAGTTGCGCATCCAACGGTCCGGGTCCGGTGGCCGGCGGTGATCGGATGGCGGCGCGACGGCGGCGGAAGTGGGCGGGGGTCGGCGGTCGCGCACGGATCGCGTAGGGATGAATCGCGCGGGATATCAAACCTCTATATATATATATATATATATATATATATATATATATATATATATATAATGGTATCCTGCACGATGGATTCGTGTGTACCTGTGCACGACACTGCCGACCCACCGCCACTGCTGTTGCCCTCGCCGCGCCGTCCAACTACCGTCGCCCGTTGGCTCTGGTGCAATCGATACGCCGCTCGCCGACGCTTCGTCCAACATCGGATTCCGGACGGATAGTGGTCGGAATCCGATGTAATTTGGTTGGAAACAACCAAATCACGCAGTCAGCACACCAGTCCTTCCTTGATCAGTCTCCGACCGTGATTCGATCGGAATCCGGCCCGATTGCGCTCCGCAGTGTCTGCGCCACAGTGGCGCAATCGAGCTGGATTCCGACCGAATTGCGATCGAAGACCGACCGAGGAAGGACCGCCGTGCGACGTCGACCTGTCCTCCATCGGATTCCGACCGTGATTTGGCTAGAATTCGGCCTGATCGTGCTCCACAGTGGCACGGTGGGTGATTTGGCTGTTTCCGACCAAATTACGCCAGATTCCGGCCACTATTCGATCGGAATCTAACGTCGGACGAAGCGTTGGTGAGCGGCGTGTCGATCGCGCCCGAGCCAACGGCTGACAGTAGTCGGACGGTGCGGCGAGGGCGATAGTGGTGGTGGGTCGGCGGTGTCACGCATGAATCCGTCGCGTAGGATATCAGTTTTATATATATATATATATATTTATTTATAAATTTATAATTTTAAAATATTAATAATCTTGAACTATGAGAAATTAAGAATCGAATCGTAAATTGATGATTTTAAATCGTGAATCATAATCATGTTGAACAGTAAAGTTAAAGATCGATCTATCAGAAATAATTTGATCGTCATTCACCTCCTAATACAAGACAAGAAAGATGTCACTCTACCGAGGTTCTCTTGTACTCTCCACTCCAACGACCTAATTCCATCATTTCGCCCCTAGTAAGATTTTCCACTCTTTGCCTTTCGCGCACACTGTCTCGGCTACAACCAGAACGACAACAAGAAGAGAGTGGGCCATGATTATAAAAGGAAAAAAAAATTATATTATAATTTTAAATATTAATGAGCCAATAAGAAAGCATAATGAATATTTAGTGTGTTACTTTTTTTTTTTATAACTTTAAATAATAGTGATAAATTTTAAAATAACTCTAAATATTATGTCATATTTACATATACTATTTCCAATTTCAAATTCTTGAGCGTCTTTTGCCAAATACGCAAACTAAGGGGGGAGCAAGCGAAACAAAATTTTCCCGGCCTCTCTTTTCGTTTCCTCCTATAAGAGCAAGCGATCGGAGAGATTGAGAGCTTGGTTAGATCGGAGTACCGGGAGGAGATGGCGCCCAACAGCGTGCTGCTTCCGGTGTCGGAGCCTCCGCCGCCGCCGCCGAGGGCCGTGGACGAAAGCGCCGCCCCCATTTTACGGGAATCTTCCATCAGCCGGCGAGGTGCCTTCGCGGCACTCTCCTACATGTCCTGCGCAGGTCCTTGTTTCCTGCATCAACTCTTGCTCCCTTTTCCTCTCCTAGAAAGTTTTAACTCAGATTTTAAGCTCGTTTTCAGATGTCCTTTTTGCCAATGTGGTTGTTTTCAAGAGTCTTGAGTGAAAGGAAAGTCCGGTAACGCATAAAAAGTAGTAGACTTGGGAGCAATGGTTTTTGTCATTATGGGAACAGGTTGAACCACAATTACACTGTTTACTTCTGATGAAAGTATTGTGAAGATTTGATATTATTCTGTTTTCTAGTTGTAATCAACCACTCACATGGGGGTCAGAGTAGATTAAAAACAAGTTAGAAGAATCTTGTTATGTACGAGGTTGATTGTTCTCCTATGGGAGAATATGCTAAAGTACACAGGCAGGTATTTCCGAGAAGATATTGGTGACGGTGTATGAGGGTGATATTTCTCCTGACACTCAAGTTTGATTAGTTTGAGATTAGTGGTTAAACTTTGCTAGGCACACCATCTGGTGTAGATAGATATGAATGGTCAACTTTAATAATGGCACAAGCAGAGTAGAGAGGAACTCAACTTAGCATATCATGCAGTGAAGTTCTTGTCAAAACACATCAGGAAGACCTTCCAAGACTAGGAACGCTAGACTTGTTGTTCCAGGTATATTGCTATCTTTGGAGATGAGTTGAATGAGATGCAACCAATGGAATAGTTCTCTTTTTATGAGTCGCTTCTGATTTAGATGCAGTTTTTTTCTCACTCATTAAGTATGTTTTATTTGTTAAGTGAGACAGGAACAATGTTGCATTCTATGTAGGAATGAGTTTTACAATATGCAAGGTAAAATAAAAGGTAAGACCAACCATACATCTCAGCTATTTGGATTTGGCTACAAATTTTATTTTATCAGCAAAGAAACAAAAAAACATTGTTAAATCATAAGAAATAAAAAAAATCAACTACAATTTAGTGTTTAGTCATGACAAGTATGTTTCCACATCACTGAGTATGATTTCATATTTTATAGATATAGCATTATTGTCACTTCTGCGATTGTTATCTCCTTTATTTACGTATTTTGCTTTATTTTTTTTCCTTTGCAGTTCTACTTGTTATGTTCAATAAAGCAGCCCTATCTTCATATAATTTCCCTTGTGCTAATGTTATTACTCTATCCCAGGTATGTCATTAATTTTTTTATTCTTTCCTTGAACAAAGATTTGTTGAACCACCTGCACTAACACAGCTTGATCTTATTGATCTAGTCAATCTTAAGGTTGCATGAGAAGGAGAGGAATAAAATGAATCAGTTAGGGTGTGTCTACTTGAGTGGAGGAAAAGGGAAATAAAGAAATATAGTGGTGAGGAAGGGAGGAGGAGAAGAAAGGGAGGGGAAATGAGTTTTCTTTGTTTCTTCTACTTGAAAAGAGAATAAAGAAGGGACAATAAGGGGGAAAAAAGACAAATAGAGCCCTTTGATTTTTTTTCAGTCCTTGAACCTTGCTCCACATGGTGCCTTTGTCTCAGCTTATACAGCAACAGCTATTTCTATGAGAATCCTTCAGACAATACAGCTTTAGGGCTCAGGCCATCTGATTGCAACCTCTATTTTGCAACACAATCAGCTTTATTAGCCACCAGGGATTTTACTTATTATTTGTGGTGTGAGAAAATCACATGTACAAAGAAAACACAAATATCTCTAGGAATTAATATTATTTGACCTGAATCCTAGTTACCCTTCCCTTATTCTCTCCATGCAAAACATAGGAACTTAGCCCCCAACACCTAATCCTCCTTTTTTTCGCAACAAGTATTTCTCAAGTCTCCCATTCGTTGAGATTAGCAAGGATCTAGTCTTGTCTAATATATACTCTTTTTCTCAGATAAAGTTCTTGTGCCTTGCAGATGATCAGTTCCACATGCTTTCTTTATACAATGAGGCGTTGGAGGATAATTTCTTTTACTAATGGTGAAGCACATAAAGCAGGCCTTGTGCCACCTCAAACAGTGTTGCTCACCCTTCCTCTTTCCCTTGCATATTTGCTTTATATGGTACACATTCTAGAGAGTTCAACAGTGAACTTGCCTGTGTTTTTCCTTTCCCTGCTTTTCATATCACATAACATTCTCTTCTGCTTTTTGTTAAAGTTGGCTACTATGGAGTGTGTTCGTGGAGTAAATGTTCCAATGTATACCACGCTTAGGCGCACAACTGTTATGTTTACAATGACTGTTGAGTACCTAATGACAAGGCAAAAGTACTCATTCCCAATTGTTGGAAGGTAACTTGATTTTTGTTAAAATTGTCTTGCATCTGGATTTGGAGGATCATACGCATCTTAGAACCACATCTGTTAGTTTGCATGATTTGGAGGATCGACCACACCTGCCATTTACATAAGTTGTTCCTTTACGGTAAATTGTATAACATCCATTTGCATGTAGATAGATTTGCACTCGTGGTCAATCTGTATTACTTATTTTTATTTAATGCTTAATGGCATTACTAATGGTTTTCAGTGTTGCAATGATCGTCTTTGGAGCTTTTGTTGCTGGAGCTAGAGACTTATCCTTTGATGTTCATGGCTATACCATGGTTTTCATCGCCAATATGACGACTGCAATTTATCTAGCAACTATAAACCGCACTGGTATATCTGCACATTTCCAGTGGTTCTTCCTACTTTCAGTGTATTGGATTAGTCTTCACGCTTCATGTTCTTTTCTCAGGTAAAACCAGTGGACTCAATAGCTTTGGGCTCATGTGGTGTAATGGTAAGAATACGGTAACGAACAATGTTGAAAACCTTTAATTCCATTGAAATCATTCGCCAATTGTGTAATCGACTTTCAGGAATAGTATGTGGACCAATTTTGTTTTTCTGGACATACATTCATGGTGATTTGGAGCTCACAATGAACTTTCCCTATCTTCATTCTCTTGGTTTTCAGGTGAGTTTCTTTCTTTGTTCCTTTTGGAAATCTTTTTCTTGCGTCTTTGAGTAAACATATGGAGTTATTAACTGATAAATCTTGGCAACATGCTACAACATGAAACATTTTCCTCATTTGCTTTGCAGATTGTGATGCTGTTTTCTTGCATTATGGCATTCTTCTTGAACTACTGCATTTTTGTAAATACAACATTGAACTCTGCACTAACACAGACAATGTGTGGCAATCTGAAGGTTGGTTCTTCCCTTTTGACTGACCACCTTCTTTCCGTCTTCCTGCATTCCTTTTGTGTTTGTTCATGTTGAAACTATTATGTATATTGTTCCAGGATCTGTTTACCATTGGCCTTGGCTGGTTGCTATTCGGTGGGCTTCCCTTCGACACGGTATAACTTCGTATTTCTTCCCCATTTACAATACTTTTCTAAACTCACTGTCAACTAAGTGCCATGCTGCTTTTCTTCCAGTTCAATGTTATTGGCCAAGTTCTTGGTTTCGTCGGCTCAGGCTTCTACGCATACTGCAAAATCAAGGGGAAATAGCATTTCATCAGCTAAGTCCATGCCTCCAGCTACTGCTAATGGAGCTCAAAAACAGGTTTCCAATGGCTCCATGCTATATGGGTGGGTGTCTTGAAGATCTAACAAGGTTTCCATCCATGTTCAATTTGGATACAAGTAATCTCTAGTTCCACTAGATTTTGATGACAAGATGGTAGTGTTCCTGTGTTGATCCAAATTGAGCTCATATATTTTGTGTAAAATATCGAATATGGAATGTTAGGGGATAATATTATACGAAAACGAGATAGTAACTACTATATAGTTATAATAATCATTTATCTTGAATATTATATTATAGTAGTTACTTCTGTAAAATCCACCCCCTTAGTGGTCTCACACGGTCAACTCCATGTTTCCATCTATTTTGTAGAAGATAAATCGAGAAACTGTAGTCGATCACGACGGAGGAGGGCATTATCTTGATTTCAAATTTAATAGTTATATTATAGTAGTTACGAATCGTAGTTGCATGGATTATAGTCCTTATATAGTTGTAGTAGTTGTAGAATAATTGTGGTGCCAGTCCTGCTATCCTGCGCTCCTCCTCGTCCGCGACTCGTGTGCACCGTCCCGCTCTCGCCGCCGTCGCCGCCTCGTCCGACCACCGTCAGTCGTCGCATCACGCCCGATGGAAGCTCCAGTCGTCGGCGCATCGCTCGACACCAGATTCCGGTCGGATAGTGGTCGGAATCCGACGAATTCGGTCGGAAACTGCAGAATCCCACTGGCAGCTTATAGTTTGTTGGCTGAATCGTAGTCAGTTTCCGGTCAAATCACGGTCGGAGACCGACCGAGGGAAGGATCGCCGGTCGGACGGCGAAGGGGGAGCGTCGGCAGCGGTGATGGGTCGGACGGTGCGCACGGGCTTTGTATTTATTTATTTATTATCCATATGGATAGTTGCAGTAGCTAGTAGCTGTAGAATAATTGTGGTGCTATATCGTTGAAAATAAAAATATTTTTAAAAAATAAATTGAGACGGATGAGATATTATTTTGACAATAAATAAAAAAAGAGAGGCTTTTTATTTTTATCCAATAAAATAAAATTCAGAGATACCTTTTTTGAATTTTGCCGAAAAAAATATTCAAATTTCAAATTGGAAAGAGAATGAAGTGGACCGTTAGCAAACGAGAGCTAATTTATAAAACTTCCCTCCACGTGACAGCGAGGCTTCGTAAGCAAAGAAGGGACAAAGTGAGACAGTTCCTGTCCGGAAGCGTACAGCTGATCCACACTCCTCCTTTATCGATCGACGGAATAATAACCTCGTAATCATAACCGAGGGCACGAAGAATCGCCGGAGAAGGAGAGACGAAGCCATCGCCTCGCCGCCGTCACGATGCGCTCCCCGTTGATCCTCCTCGCGCCGCTGCTGCTGCTCCTCCTCCTCCTCCCCTGCGCCACCGCTGCTTCCTCGGGAGACGCTGCCGCGCTCCTCGCCTTCAAGTCCGCCGCCGACCCCGGGAACTGCCTGGCCTTTCTCCCGTTGGCAGACAATGCCTCCGCAGCACACTGCAGGTGGCCTGGAGTCTCCTGCTCTCCCGCCGGCCGAGTCGTCCGCCTTGTCCTCGAGGGCGTTGGCATCACCGGGTTCTTCCCGGGAGGTACTCTCGACCGCCTCGACCAGCTCCGGGTTCTTAGTCTCAAGGGCAATTCCCTCGCCGGACCCATTCCGGACCTCTCGCCGCTGAGTAACCTCAAGGCCGTCTTCCTCGGCCGCAACCGCTTCGGCGGCCGGTTCCCGGCCTCGATCCTCTCCCTCCGCCGCCTTCGCACCATCGATCTGTCCTACAACCATCTCAGCGGCCCTGTCCCGCCGGCGCTTGCGGAGTTCGACAGGCTCAGAGCCCTTCGCCTCGAGTCCAATCGCTTCGATGGCACCATTCCCCCACTGAATCAGTCCTCCCTTAAAAATCTCAATTTCTCCTTCAATAACTTCTCTGGACCGATCCCCTCCACCGCCGTCTTGTCCTCCTTTGACGCCTCCGCGTTCGCCGCCAATCCGGGGCTCTGCGGCAGGATCGTCAAGAGGGAGTGCAATGACTCTCATATTCTCTTCTTCCGCAGTGGCAATGGCTCGCACAACGGGTCAGCACCTGCGAGCGCCGTTTTAGGGTTAAATGAAGGGATCCATCTCCCCGGCGAGGCCATGTCGTCGCCGCCGCAGAAGACACACAAGAAGCCCGTCGTCGTCATGATCGGGTTGTTGGCCTGCTCCATGCTGGCAATCGGGATCCTGGGAGTGCTGTTGTCGGTGCAGAGGCGGAGGAAGAGAATGAGGCAAGGCGAGATCCTGAGTCCAGTGAACCGCAGTAGCAATGGCGTCTTACAGGCAGCTAAGCCCGAAGTGGAGCCACTGGAGAACTACAATGAGGAAATTGAAAGCGGAAACAACGAGCTGGTCTCGGTGGCGGCGCAGGCGATGTCGGAGGAGAAGGTGAAGAAAATGGCGAAGAGCGGGTGCTTGGTGTTCTGTGCGGGGGAGGCGCAGGTGTACACGCTGGAGCAGCTGATGAAGTCGTCGGCCGAGATGCTGGGGAGGGGGAAGTTAGGAACGACATACAGGGCAGTGTTAGACAACAGTCTTATTGTGACCGTGAAGAGGTTGGACGCGACAAAGCTCGCGACGACGGGGAAGGAGGCGTTCGAGTGCCACATGGACGTGGTGGGGAAGCTGCGCCACCCTAAGTTGGTGCCATTGCGGGCTTACTTCCAAGCTAAGGAGGAGAGGCTGCTGGTGTACGACTATCAGCCCAATGGAAGCCTTCAGGCCTTGATTCACGGTATGAACTTCTTTCATTCATTGTCTTCGAATGCGTTTATATGTTTTGCTTGTAGTTTTTAGTTGTTGGAACCCTCCTAAAAGTTGTTTTTTTTTTCCTCTTGACCAAAAATTTATTGTTCCATTTCTCGTTGATTTCATTTGTAATATGATGTTCTTCTGTCTGTCGCCATTCTGAATTAGTATTTTTGTACCATTCTCTTGTTATGATTAATTTGACTCTCTAAAACTGCAACTTGAACCGTGTTTGATTTAAATGTTTCATTTTGTTCTCTTTACCTTTAGTTTTTCATTCACCTGCTTCATACTTCTAACTTCTTTCAACTGGCAATATGTATACTATTCTGCTATCAAATTTTAGGAACAATTACTGTTCTATGGCTTCCATGGTCCAACCCAATATATATATTCATCTGGTTCCTGAAAAAAATAATGAAATATATAAATTGTCAATCTTTTCAAAATAACTCTTTAATTTTATTGGATGTTCGATGTTTTTCCTCTATCAACTTGGTGTTTGTTTTGGTATGCTATTATTAGAAATCAAATTTCTGAATTCTTATGGCATTCATTTGTTGTGTTCTCAGTATCATTGCACTATGTTTGATTCTTGCAGCTTGAATTGAAGAATAATTTCCGTAATTTGTTAGAACCTTTGGAATGTAGTTTGGGTTTAGTAACTAAATCTAGCTTGTAACAATATTCCATTAACATATAACAAAGCTAATCCACTGTCATGATATCATCTTATCATCAATTTAACTGTTGTCAAAACTGGTAGGAGAGCTGCTTTTCCCACCCCCTACACCACACCCCTTCTCCTCCCACTTCCTCTCTCTCCCATTCTAATGACATTTCTATCCTCTTCTTTTTATTTATTTATTTATTATTATTTTTAAATTTTTATTTTTAATTAATTTTATTTAAAAATAACTCTCATATATTTTTAATTTTATTTAGTTTTATTTTTTAATTAATTTAATTTATTATTTTTTTCATCAATACAATATTTTTTTCAATTTTATTTAATTTTTATTTAGTTTTATTTTTTAATCAATTTTGTTTATTATTTTTTATCAATACTTTTTTTTAGAATTTTATATAAATTTTATTTAGTTTTATTTTTAATCAATTTTGTTCATTATATTTTTTCCAATTTTATATAAATTTTATTTTTTAATTAATTTTAATTATTTTTTTTTCATAATACTTGTATTTTTTTAATTTATTATTTTTTTCATAATACTTGTATTTTTTTAATTTATTATTTTTTAAATTTTATTTTTTTATTGATTTTATTTTTTTGTTAATCAGTTTTTTTCAATTTTTTTATCAGTTTTATTTTTTTGAATAATTTTTTTATATGTTTATAATCTTTTGTTTATTTTTAGTTATAAATTTTTGATAAAAAAAATATATATATATATAAGTATTAATGAAAAAATAATAAACAAAATTATTTTAAAAAATAAAACTAAATAAAAATTAATTAAAATTAAAAAATATATATATAAGTAAAATAAAATAAAAAATAAAGAAAATAAGGGTAAAAATGTCATTTGAATGGGAGAGAGAGAGGAGGGGAGGAGGGGTGCAGTGTCAAGGGGGTGGGAAAAGCAATTTGCAACTGGTAGCTAGTCACTTCACATGACACTTCATCGTCACATGATACTTCCACGATGAGTAAACATGTCCATCAGTTGATCAAAATTAAGATAAATGACATTAAATCTAATTTTACTTTCAATATTTTAATTTGAGGGGTGGTGATGTGTGTCCTAAAGCCTTTCAGATGTCAAACAAAACTGACTGTTCAAGAACTTGAACTCAGGTGTTTCCCTTCTTGATACACAGGCCTAACTGACAACACAAACTAACCTCATCAGGTTAAGATGGCTCAATTTAAATGTTGTGCAGTGTGTTAGTTGATAGTGTGGTAGATTGGTTTAAAGCACATTTAACAATTACTGGTTTGAGATATATCTGTTAAAATCCTGATTTAGCAATTAATTCAAATTTAAATGGTGTTTCTCCTTCTTTACTTGACTTGGCTGATTAATAATTTTATGCTATTGGAATTCAGAAATCAGTCTTCTGAACTCCTTTTCTTATTTTTATTTTTTTTATCATTGTAGATATTGTTTTGGGGTTTTATCATTCTAGTTATCTAGGTATCAAATTAATTCAACATAGGTCAATCCCTTCATTGCAAGACAGTTGATATCGTTGGAACAAGATTCACAATAGTATTCTCTATTAAGAACACATAATTTACAAGTCAACCCTGAACAATCCTAACTAATTGCTAGAAAGGAACATATATGAGTGTTGTTTAGCTGCGATCATGTGAGAAACAAAATTCTGTCCATTATTTGGTCATGATTTCTGAGTTTAGCTGCGATCATGTTCTATTACATTTTGCAAAACTATTTTGCCATTTGAAATACCAATTCCAATGAAGTCGATTCCTACGGTTTGTGCCACACAGGTTTTTCTCATTTCTCTTGGATTACTCAATTTTTTTGTGGAAATTAATTTCTTCTTCAGGCTCAAGATCATCCACAAGGCCAAAGCCTCTTCACTGGACCTCATGTCTAAAAATAGCAGAAGATGTTGCACAAGGCCTTGCCTACATCCACCAAGCTTCTCGTCTAGTTCATGGCAACATTAGATCTTCCAACATCCTTCTTGGTTCTGATTTTGAGGGTTGTCTCACCGACAACTGCCTCTCATTCCTCATGGAGCCATCAGACATCGAAGACGACGACTCAGGGTATCAAGCTCCAGAAGCCAGAAGGATGAATGGGCCTTTAACTCAAAAATCTGACATCTACTCATTCGGTGTGCTACTACTGGAACTCCTCACAGGGAAATCCCCATCTCAACATCCAGCCACAATGCCAGCCTGTTTACCTTCTTGGGTTCGATCAACGCGAGAAGACGGTGGAGAAGATGATCAATTAACGATGATCGCCCACATTGCTGCAGCTTGCATACAACCTTCTCCAGACAGTAGGCCAACCACATGGCAGGTCCTGAAAATGATTCAGGAAGTGAAGGAGGCCGACACAGGGGACAATGACAGCGATTCAGCCTCACTTTCCTAAATCTTTCTGGGTTTGTTATGAAGAAAACTGGCTCGTTTAGTCGACAGATGGAACATCAAACCCCAAATCAAAAGGATATGTGGTAAGATTTCTTAGCACTTGTAGCTGTTTTGCTGCTGCATCATTGAATTCTAAGTCCATTTCTCATGTACTTTTGGATCACAGTGGACCTTCAGAGAGTGAGTGCTCATGGCACTGTAAGAGTGATTTATTTTATTGTTTATCTGAATACTAATTTGCTAAAATATCTTTTAATTGTTGATCTTGGACCGATCTTTTGAGTCTGAAAAAACTATGCATAGTAGGGATCTGTTATGATAGTTGGGAAAATGTAGTAAATAAAGAGAGGAAAGTATTAATTTTTATCATTATTTGGTGAAATAGAAGGAGAGTCTTGTCGCAATGATAAAATTATTATCGTGTAATCTAAAAGTCATGAATTTGAATCTCAAAAATAGTCTTTTGCAAAGCAGGATAAGATTGGCGGGAGCTAGCTTGATGTGTGTTTTTTATAAGTGTACAGTGTTATCAAGTAATAATTCTAGGACTTCTGTTTCACTGACACTATCTTTAATAATGTGGTTTTGATCTCTCTTTTACCTTAATATTGATCAAACTTAAAGGTAGTATTTTCTAAGGTAATCAATGCTCCCTTTCGAGTTTACACCGATGTATCTATCCAAATGCGATTGTGACTCCTACTTTTGCGACAGCTATGCTAGGGTGATCGCTTTTTATGGAGGCATCTATCACAAGAATCTCACAATTCCCTAGACTCCTACCATTACTTCGTAATGTTAAATTGGAGTAAACCTCTTAGCTATGTGATAGCCAATGATATCTTCAAGAGGGTTTGAACTACTTTCATGAATAACATTTTAAATCTAGATGTTATAGGTTCGTGATCGGAGTTCGCCTTTCGATTCTTCCTTCTCTCTCCAAAGTAAGTGCTAATGCTGGTAAAAGCTATTAACATGTTAAGTATTCTAATAATTAAATCAAGGATCAACACATTATGCAATAAAAGAGATAAATATCAACACATAATTATCAAGTCATTGTCGGATTACTCCTTAATCCTAGAATTAAGAAAACTATTTCATGGATATGGAGATGAAAGATACAAGCCGAAGACATAGAATTAAACATTCTACAACTCAATGAAAGAGAGAAGAATAAGAAAGCTCAATTGTAGGTGTCGACGTTGTCTTTAGAAGTTCTCCAAGCTCTTGATGGATGGAATCTAGGGTTCCTTGTTATGGGGAAACCCTCGATAGGGAAGGGGAGAATCCCCTAATCCTTGATACCTCAAACAGGTACCCTCTTAGTTCTT
The DNA here is from genome assembly GCF_044706935.1 of Curcuma longa. Taxonomy (NCBI): domain Eukaryota; kingdom Viridiplantae; phylum Streptophyta; class Magnoliopsida; order Zingiberales; family Zingiberaceae; genus Curcuma; species Curcuma longa. The sequence goes on along the minus strand of NC_133869.1, from coordinate 9,346,831 downwards.
TTATAACCTTCAAAATTATTAAATATTAATAAATTTTTCAAAAAACTTAAGAGTGTTGCAATCGTATTACAACCGTGTTGGGACATACGATCTAGTCGTGTTGGCTTCTAGTCATCAATTGTTGATCGAACACGATCGTATCAGGAGACACGACTAGACAATGTTTGGCTTTGGAAACTCCTTGTCAAATGACAGTAAGGAACATGACCGTGTCAAGGGACACGACCTATCCATGTTTGGTGTTGGAAGTCCAAATGTTACTCCGTTGCTTGTGTTGCTCCACAAGTGATGTAAGACCATGTCAAGAAACACGATTAAACTGTGCACCATGCTAGAATGTACACTCCCAAGACTTCTTGACTCCAGTTAAGTTCCGAATTCACATCCTATCAATAAAAATACACAAAGAACAGTTCTCCAAATTAAAAGAATAAAAATAATATAAAAGCTATGAAAATATAGAAAATATGTTCATGTAATAAAACAAATACATACTAAATAGTATCACAAGCATATACATAAAACACATACATCATAGCTATAATAATAATCATGAAAGTAAGGATATTCTTGGAATAAATGATAGGATGCTCATTTGATGATTTTTATAAAAGAGAATATATCCATTTGATGATTCATAAATGTAGAACGTCCTTTTGATTTTTACTTATCGTTTATACTATCAAACTAACAAAAAAAATTCCTTAGCAATTTGTTTCAAAATTGTAACATCTCTTGTTGAAGCACAGTAGGTAAGTAGGTAGATGATTACGAACGGAGCAGAGTTGTAGAAGTAGATGATTCTAATAGAAATTTTATTATCGATTCTCATCTATGTAAAATATTTAATTAATTATTAATTAATTATTCATCTTTTCCTGTCAATAAATTTTAATGAATCGATAATATTTTGTGGGACAACAGTTTAATCAGACCAATTAATTGTACAGGTAGAGAGACAAAGCTCCTTCACCGTCCTTTCATTCCGGCGAGCTGCGCGAAGAGCTCGTTCGCCATGTCCGTGCTCGAGTTCTCCAGAGACTGGTTGATGGGCGTCGCCGCGTTCGTGCTTGACGCCGCCGCCGCCGCCTTGCTGGTGTCGTCGTCCTTCGGCGTCAGTTGTTGTTGCTCGGGCTCCGGCGGGTTCGCTTCCTGCAGTTGCAGCGCGTACTCGAGGTTCCAGAGCACGTCGCCCATGGACGGCCGGTCGACGCCGTACTCCGCCAGGCACTTCTCCGCGGCCTCGACGAACTTGCTGAGCGAGTCCTTGTTGATGGTGCCGACGATGGTGGGGTCGATGATCTTCTCGACGAGGCCCTTCCGCTTCCACTGCAGCCCCCACTCCGCCAGGTTCACCTGCTCCCGCGGCAGCGCCGGGTCGAGCGCCGGCCGCGCGCAGAGTGCCTCGAACAGCACCACGCCGAAGGAGTACACGTCCGACTTCTCCGTCAGCTGCTGGCACCGGAAGTACTCGGGGTCGAGGTAGCCGAAGCTGCCCTTCACCGCCGTGCTCACGTGCGTCTGGTTCATCCCCGGCGCATCCTTCGACAGCCCGAAGTCCGACACCTTGGCCACGAAGCTGTCGTCGAGGAGGATGTTGGTGGTCTTCACGTCGCGGTGGATGATCCCCTGCGCCGTGCCGGTGTGCAGGTAGTGCAGCCCCCGCGCCGCCCCGATGCAAATCTCCAGCCTCTGTTTCCAAGTCAGGGGAGGTAAGCCATGGCCGTAAATATGGTCCCTGAAGGGCCCGTTGGCCATGTACTCGTACACCAGGATCATCTCCGAGCTCTCGTCGCAGTAGCCGATGAGCGACACCAAGTGCCGGTGCCGGAGCTTCGACAGCATCTGGATCTCTGTTTGGAACTCGTTGATCCCCTGCTCCGACTGCGGGTTTCCTCGCTTCACGGCCACCTTCGTGCCGTCCTCCAGCTCGCCGAGGTACACGTTCCCGAAGCCGCCGACGCCGATCACCGCGTTCTTGTCGAAGTTCTTGGTGGCCGTCTGGAGCTCCGCCAGTGAGAAGTAGCGGCCGAGGCCCGCGGTGGAGGAGAAGGTGAAGCCGCTGCTCTTGTGCGTGCTGTAGCCGTGGCCGTAGCCTTTGCTCGACGACACGAAGCTGTTCCCGGTGTTAACAGGCAGCAGCCAGGAGGAGAAGCTGCTCCTCCTCTCCCAGTCATGCGGTCGCTTGTGCCATTTCACCATCATCGCGCCGAGGCCGGCGAAAGCGCCCAACATCATGGCGAACCCGACCGCCGCCACCACGCCCTTTGATTTCCCGCCGCCGTCGTCGACCTTCGAACCGTCGACCCCGAACTCTCCGTCCAGGCTCCTCACCGAGTTGCTCATTTTAAGAATCTCAACGCCGTTGAGCAGAGCATCGACTCTGCCAGTGCCTTCCTTCGTCGGGCCGATCTGGATCGTGATCCGGTCCGTCGCTACCGAAGCATTCACGACGATGTCTTTGTAGTACGGCGTAGCGAGCGCTCCGGTGACCGTGGAGAGGTCGAGGCCAGATATCGCCATCTGGCCGTTGATGTACACGTTGAAGTAGAGGTCGTTGAGGGATTTGCTAACAATGTCGCAGAAGTGGAGGCGGAGGAAGTAGGCGAAGGCGGGGTCGACGGCGAAGTGCCACGTCACGTTGAACTTGGGATTCGCCACCCCGGCGTCTCCCATATTGACGGCGGTGGCGTAGACCGAGTTGGGCGCGATGAGCGGCGTGACGCCCTCCGGGTACTTGATGATGCCGGCGGAGACGGACACGTTCTCAGCAGCCGCCGGCGAGTGGAGGAAGGGCTCGTCGGGAGCCCAGGAGCGTCCGAGCGTGTCGTTGGCGGAGGTGATGGGCGGGCCGCCGACGTTGATGCGGTACGCCACCTGGTAGGCGTAGAGGGAGAGGCCAGCGATGTCGCCGACGGGGGCGATGGTGGAGGCGGTGTCAGGGACGAGCGCGTCGGGGGCGGAGACGACCTCAATGCCGTTGACGAAAGCGACGGAATCTTGGAGCGGGGAGAAGCTGAGGGTGAGGTTGGGGCTGGTGGCGTTGACGAGGTACTCTTTGAGGACCCACTTGGAGGGATCGTCGACGGAGAAGCTATGGAGGAGGACGAGATCATCGGTGGAGACGGAGAAGACGGCGGCGGAGAGATCGGAATCGGCGTTGTCGAGGGGGAAGAAATGAAGGCGGAGCCAGTGCCAACCAGGGCGAGCGAGGGTGAAGCTGTAGGCGGATTCGCCATGGAAGATCCTGGCGGAGAGGTAGAGAGGGGAGGAGACGCCGGGGGCGGAGGGGACCGAGACGCGGACTTCATCATCGGCAGCGAGGAACGGGGCGGTCTGCTCATCGGTCATGAACACTCGGCCGTCAGGCATTGCGGCGCCGGAGGTGGCGCCGCAGTCGAGCAGGAAGTTGTCCGCGGGGGCGAAAGGCGCCGGCGCCGGCGCTGCCGACTCCACAGCGCAGGCCACGCAGAGGGCGAGGAAGATGAACCAATCCACCGCCTCCATTTTTCTCATCGACTCAATTCTCCGGCGGCGCATGCGCCTCTCTCCGATCCCCTCCCGGTGTCGGGCGGGAAGGAAGAGAGGGGAGGAGAGGAAGAAACGGTTATAGTTAGTTGTTCATGGCGCCAAATTCCACATAATTTGCAACTGTATTTTGCTGCCATTTTTGTTTTTTAAAAAAGGTTTGTTCTATTTATGGAAATGTGAAAAAACCGCCTCCTATTTCTACTCTCTCCCACCGATTAAAGATTTTTTTTTTAAAGTGAGGAACAAAATCCTCAAATACTAAAAAAAAATTATTTTTCTAAAAATTATTTTATGTAATTTAAAATAATTGTTAGCAAATAAAAAGGCAAAAACATGGTTACAGTAACATCACACGCTCTAACCTTGATCACACAATTTTAAATTTCTCTTCGACGTTGCAATTTCATCGCACAACTCCTTTTCTCACCTGACGTCGTAATTCCATCGCACAACTCTTTTTCTCCCCCGGCATAGCAACCTTATTGCACAACTCTTTTTCTCTCCGACGCTGCAACCTCCCCTACATGTGATCCTTTTCGTTTTTTCGATAAATAATGGTAGTGAGGTATTTTCTTATATTACATATTAGAATATTAGATTTGACCTATTCTAGATTTTTTTTCTTTTTCATAAATAAGATGGTTTTTTTATTAAAAATTATTTTATTTATAATTTTTTATATTAATAAATCAAAATATATATTTTTAATTTTTTTAAAAAATAAAAAATAATATATCATACTAAATTTATTTTTTTATTTTTTCAGGAAATAAAAAAATAAAAAAAAAAAATTAAACCAAACGCCCCGAAAAATTTTAAGATTTTTGGTAGAAAAATTTCGTAATAATTGAAATATATTTGAGGAATATTTTCTATATCCGAGATATTTTCGCTTTATCCTCTTTATCCGTGAACTCGCCGTCTCCTCTCTCGTCCTCCTAAATCTCCGCCGCCTCCGCGGTCGCTGGCGGCCGTGCCGCCGCCTGCTGCCGGCGCCTGCTGCTGCAGCTCCTCCAATCTTCCGATCAATTGGAAGTCAGCCATCGAATACGGCATAGCATGCAGGCATTGGCAGTGCTCCCTTCCTCCGCACAGATCCATAAGCCCCCTGCCCTCGACTCGCTGAGGGCGACGCCGGTGGTGATAACGAGGAGCCGATGCCCTAACCTCAAACTCAACCGACACTTTCCTTTCTGTCTCCGTACCATTCATTGTCAGAGGCGTCCCGATCACGTACGCCCCTTTTTTCTGCTCTCTCATCCTGCCATCCCTCGTCGAAACGAGCAAAAGGAGTCATCTTTCTCTCTTTTTAGTCCACAAGGTGAAAGATTGTTCCTGTAAATTGTCATTTTTGGTTTATCCCTTGTGCGTTCCCTTGCAGGGAGTGAGCGGAGGTGACACAGACGACATGTTCGACGATTTGTTCAAGAAGTATGGCAAGGTGGTATATAGAAGCACCGACCAAAAGCGCCCAATTTCGGAGGCAGATGATGATGCTGAAAGCTTGTCCTGTAAATCCCATCTCATTCAACTTTTCTTTGAGCCAGTTGTCTCGGATGTTTAAAGTTGGCAAAGACTAAACAAGGGTTTCATTACATGAAGTTTGTTAGATTCGTCATGTTGATGTTTATTGGTGGTTCAATCTTTCAACTTTTTTTTTTAATGTTGGATTTTGCTATGCTCCTAATTTGATTCATCTCAATAATAGATTGTTCTAGCTATCCTTAGTAATTGTTAGACCATATTGATTTTTTTTATAGATCACATTGATATTCTCTATGTTGATCTTGGACTAATTAGTTGTTAGGTTAGGCGAAGCTGAAGTGTTTCTGCACTCCATGTATTGGCAGAGCTAATTTTATTTTTCTAATTGAATGCAGTGGCATTATAGAAACAGATATTATAAATCATAAAATGTACAGTTAAGTTAGCAAAGCACAGTTGAATATTAAGAGATATCATTCAAAATATCCGCATCTGAAGTGCAACGACATGATTTAGAGGCTTGCAACCATAGGAACCTATGCTCTGAAATATATGAATGTAATCGATTCAGAAATCTGTTCTTTAATATCTTTAATGCATTCCAAACTTTATGTTGGATATATTGACTCCAGTTATAGTAGTTAAGATATGCCACAGGCTTCATTAGCTAATCAGTGAATAGTTTTTTTGGTAGAAATTTTTGCAATTTTGGTTGTAATAAATTCAACTTCATTTTCTTCAAATTTTACTTAATTTTGCTAAAATGGCATTTGGATGCTCTTGTCGACAAGATAGATTGTGTTGCAAAGCGCCATTCTTGGCGAAGAAACATGTGACCAACTCCAAGTAGCACCTACATTACAGCCTGCAGCACATGTTACTTTCCATGTTAATGTAAATGAACATATCTCAAATCAGGAACAAGTTATAGCAGATTTAGTTTGTCACATTTGTGTGAAATTGTATTTTACCTCAAGTGTGTAGATGATTTGTCAATGACTCAAACGAATGCCATTTCTGCAGTTGCTGTGACTCTGGCTAAAGTTGCCAATGATGTAAAAGCTGCTGATATTCGTGTTCTCTTCGTAAAGCCTCTGGTCTATTGGACTCGATTCTTTATCATTGTTACAGCATTTTCTCGTCCTCAAATTGACGCAATTGGGTACATATCTTTTCCCTTGTAGAGTATCTGCAACATTCTGTCTCAAGTAGTTTTCACACTCTACATTTTACTCATCAAAGAACAAAAAGTGTGCCATCTAAGTAAATCAAGTCATGTATATCGTATCTGCCGATGAGCTGCAAACAATAATATATTTTTCTGGTGCTTAAACCATTTTTTGGTGTTATGTAATTTAGGTCAAGGATACGAGACACAGCTGAGAAGCAATTTAACAAAAATGCCTCTGGTGATACGAAACCCAACTCGTGGACTTTACTAGACTTTGGTAAGTCTGCTGCACTGACTGATCTTATGTGATTCATCATTCAATGCGTCTTGAAAAAAATCTATTTTTTTATGTGTCTTTAACTCCAGTTCTGCATCTGAATTTATTTTCTGATTTCTTTTTCTTGATCTGCTTTAGATACAGTTTATATTGTAGAAAAACAAAAGATTGTATTTACAAATAGAAAAATGAATAAATATGTTATGGTACAAGCGACACGAATAAATTCTATACAGATTTGGTTAATACAAGAGTCTAATCAATGGTGGATTAAGTCGTATAGACTAAATCAAGGAGGATTAAGTTGTATATACTCAGTTGAAATTTTATTTAACATCTCCATAAACTCAAGGCAGTTTGGTTGAGATAAGCTTGAATTTATGTTGTAATTTAATAAAGTTAGTTTAAGATGTTTGTCTGGTGTTCATTTGAAGAAATAGATTGTAGCTGAAGGGTTCTTTGTTGTAGATGAAAATACAACCCTTGAAACTTCTAACAATATGGTACTAGGTGAGCAACATCGAAAGCACTCTGGTCGTTCTTTGCTTGGATGATTGATGAACGGGCAACAACGAGAGACACTTTGGATGGTTTGACATCGATCAATCTCTGCTCAAGAGGGATGTAAGAGATGGACCCTTTAACCATTTGTATGACATGAGTCGAGATGTTCTCAAGGCACATATTGGTCGGTATAGATCGCTATTAGTGTTGCACAGTAGAGTAAGTAGTCACAGTAGGTGACGTAAGGTGTTTCGATGAAGCAGGATGCCATGGTGGATGATGTGAGGTGTTATGACATGGCATGAAGTTGCGGGTGGCATGCACTACGACGAAGGACTAGGTGGGAGACGAGTATGAAGGATACAAAAGAGGAAGTAGTATGGAAGGCACGAGAGGTAGAGGAGGTCATGTGTGCGATGATTAGATGAGGATCGATAATGACTCTGATACCATGTAAAAAATAAAAGATTAGATTTAGTACAAGCGATATATATATATATTAATAATATACGCACAAAATCTATATAGACTTAGTAAAAGAGACTAAACCAAAGGGATGGATCAAGTCTTAGCGAATAAATATAGGAGGATTAAATCATGTAGACTGACTTGAAACTTTATTTGTCATTTATGTTATAATGTAAATGCAATTACATACACCGAGTAAGAAATCATGTTTGATATTCTATGCTTTTAGCTATCTGAACCAATGTTTAGTTGTTTTCTTGACGAAAAGGTTCCTTTTTTCGCTTACCTGTTTTCTGGTTAAACCTTCAGGTGATGTAGTAGTTCACATATTTCTTCCCCAGCAGCGAGCTTTCTACAACTTGGAAGAGTTTTATGGAAATGCCACATCTATCGAACTGCCTTTCGACAACCAATCCCCATTCCGAAACTAATGCATTCTCCATCTCATAGAATCCATTGAGTTTTGCTGGAAATTTTCGACACTGGGATGCTTTACTCTCCTTGAGAAGACACTCATTTTAGCATTGTGAATCCCATGAGTTAAGTAGAGCAATTTGTTAACATGATTGCCAGTTTGATATTTCTCTTCTTTATAGATTGCCATCAAATCCTTGCTATACCATTGCTAGGTTATCGCGCCTATATAATCAAATAACCATTTCAATGTCGAGCGATATTGAATATCGTATCGCTCTTCGTCTCCCTCGCATAGCTACATCGACATAAGATCATGGTGGCCAAAGAAGTAGGTTAAGTAGTTCTTTTCTATCTCCCTCCCATGGCTACATCAACACAATGCCACTATTGACAAAGAGAAAGGTAAGTGTTCTTTCATCATCTACCTCCCATGGCTACATTGACACAAGGTCAATATCGCGAAAGAAGACGACAAATGTTTCTTCTCGATCTCCATCTTACGGCTATATCAACACAATGTCACCATGGCCGACGAAAAGAAAAGAAGGTAGGTGTCTTCCTCTTCACAAGGAGCATTACAATGGCCATTAAGTATCAATCCACTACATATGAAAGTGAATGGAAGACAAACTATCTTCTCTTCCATTGCGGGCCAAAGGCTAATGTTGATATGGTTTAACCCGCATATGAAAGTGGCTCAGCTCACAAGTTAAACATCAAGAACAAATTCACTGCAACGGCCCCACTCAGCTAATCTAAATAACTCAGTTATGCCTTCACCGAATTTATTGTGTACTCTGTTGAATTGGTTACGACGGAACAGAATTGCAAAAGAGGATAGGGTTCGAATTTCGACGAAATCGAGATAATATCTTTTTTTATCGTAGTCAATTGCAGTTTTTCGATTTACCGCCTCATAAATGATTGTGGGACCGATAGGATGATGGATTTTACTTTTTTATAAAAAAACAAAATAAAACATGGTTAGAAATAATTTTTTTATTAATTGTTAAAACAACAATAAAGTAGTACTAAGCAAGCTTCAAAGATCTAAAATGTATTTATCATTTTACAAAGTAGAACTTGAACCGATTCAAACTATTTGAAAGAGTTTCAAATTAGAGATTTGCCTTCGTCTAAATTGCTTGCACCAGGTTCATGCGTATTCCACTCATTTCATTCAAACAAAAGATTATTTTCATGACTTAAACCTATGACTTTCCGATCACAACAACTTTATCGTTGCACCAGACTTCTCTTCGAAAATAAAGATAATAAAATAAAAAAAATACACAAGATGTAAAACAAGACTACCCTCATTGAGTTCTCAACAACAAAAAGGTACACAAAGTGAAGAAATGGCACAATAAAACCTTACTTTCTCATTGTCATTAAATATTAGCAATGCCTTCTTCCCCTTTACACTCTCCTCTCCCTATGCAACACGAACATTTATTTCTTTTGAAAAGGTACAAAACGTGAGAAATCATGGTGAGCACTTGTACCTCCAACCATTGATGATCTCAAGAGCCATGGCAATGGCCATGGCCCTACACATGTTCTCTTTCCCAATCCACCAACTCTCTAGTGCCACCAATGATCAACTGGCCAACAGATAAGGCTCAGGGCAAAGCAGCACAGCACAGCACTGCACTCATCCACACAAAGATGCAAAGGGAGAAAGAGATGTGTAAGTGTTCCAGTTGCCCACCAACTCAGCTCCTGCTGTGTCACTAGATAAATGCTTTCAGAAAGCAAAGAATATCAGTGCCTATCTGTTGATTCATCTGTTGCTGATACAACTCATGGACTTGTTTCACTGATGAAGTCTCCAAAAACAACAATTACTAACTTGTGAAAGAAAAAAAAGAGAGGATATAGATAGATCCACAAAGGCCATCATTCTGTGCTCCTTTATTCACATATGAAGTCTGGGGGAGCCTTTATTTTGCATTTCTTCTTACCAAAATTCCCTCCTTTGGTTACTCGCGAAATGCTCGAACAAGGCTTTGCATTGCTCTTCTTCGCCCCCTCCTGTTACTGAACCCACAAGGGCATTGAGGGAGTTGAGCAGTGTTGAAGGTGCCGCGTGGAAGGATTATACTGTGACTAGTATTTAGTGTCTTCGAATTTGTACAATTAACTCTTAGCTGCGACTTGCTACTACTCTTTGGCAGCTACCTTGGGCCGAAGTCTAGATTCTCCCACTTGAATGGCTCTACTGATCCAATCTGTGGTAAACCGCGGAAACATAAGCAAACGCAGACGCAGACGGCAGCTATAGCAAGCATTGAGTGAACATAAGGCCGCTGAAGAAGCCCCTTGGTCCGGGGGGATCGCCTAAGCTGTCTAGCCCCAATCATGGAACATTGAGCACAAGAAATCGACGGCACAGCGTGGGCACCCTGCCTGCTTGATCCTCCTACCACTGCTCCATCTCTTACTGGAATTGTCACTTGGCCATTTGTCCTGTCACCAAGCTTCCTGAATACCAGATTGTTATAGGAAATATTGTTCCTCAGCAATGCATACATATAGGGGGACTGATCATTCTCGTCGAGTAACGAGGTCCAGCACTTCAACCCGATCTACCAAAACCAGAGACCAACAGATTAGAGAAAATGCCTGTAAGGTTTTAAAAATAGTAGACATGGAAGTATATATTTATTAGAGAAAATGCAGCTAGAACCTTTGCATTCTAAGATTGGCACGACTAATTTTAATTTGCTTCCAGCTTGGTTCTTTCTATAAGAGTATACGAGAAGAATGGTAGGTAGTAAGATGTAGGAGAAGCTTACTTCTTGTGGATCATTAGTGAGTGCATCAACCAAATCCTCCGAGTCCTGCATAGATGCAGCCATATGCAATGGGGTAATCCCACCAGGTCCGGCCATGCTTGGAGAGAAAAGATACACCTTCGTCGCATCTTTCCCTTGAATCACATAAAACTGGATGAGAAGGTCTACCATTTTCCTGCACTTTCTCTTAACTGCTCGGCTCAATAGGTCAATTTCTGAAAGAAGTTCTAGTGACTCCTGTTTTAACGCATCGTCATTTAAGCTTCTTTCCACAAGAATATCCAAAAGAGCTTGAATAAGAGTGCACCAATCACGTTCAACTGAAAAGGTCAGAAGGTACTTCAACCGGGAACTTGAGAAATTAGAAAAGGAGAGACTCGATGATTTTTGTGTCCTTTGAAACAGCCAACCGAGCTCATTTAGGAAGTGCAGACTATCCTCCTTTGACCTGTAACAGGGACTATTACTAGCTTGTTCCTCTGTGATGACATCTGATAGGAGAGCATCCTCAAAATCTGCTTCAAGGGTTCTCAACTCCTGACAAATGCTAACATTGGCAACAATGACGGGAAAGCTGTTCCCCTTGAAACCATTTTCCACCTGGTCATGTAATTCGAATATCAGTTGAGAGTGGGGGAAGCTACTGAATTTGACAAGTTGATTCCACATTAATGTGGTTACCTCAATGAAACATCGACTAAATCCCTCAGGAGATCCTCCTGGGAAGTCAAACCTCTCGACACAAGAATCATCATATATGGTGCCAGGATATGTCGAGCAGAGAATTTCTTTTGACATGTATTTACCCATATAAGTGCAATGAATCCTATAGAAATGAAAGAAATATATGAGCAATATAAGTGAGCTAGTACAAGCATTTCTTTTCAAACATTGCAGTGCTCAACTCACTTGGTTCCAGGAACAGTCAAATTGCGACCTTTCAGAAGAAGGGATGTTTTCTGCCCACCTACAACAGCAACCGGTGATACAGATGTCAACTCCGGTGCACTCCATGCCTTCCAGGTCCTAGATATGCGGATCTTCCCTGCAATAGATAGGTATGATATGATTGTCTACTTGAGAAGATAAAATTACTGAGAACTCATTGATTATGGCAGCCCAAAATATTATTCCTTCAACATATATACTCCATTGAATCTTCAAATTACTGAAACATATAACAAAGAATGTGTTACATAACAGTAATACTGAAAAATCGTACCGTCCTTGTGTGACACTAACTGTCGATTTGTACGAAGTAAAAACCTTCCATTTCGCCAGAAATCAGTTTCAGGAAATTGAACTAGTGACACAACACGTTCAAGAAGATCATCTTCAAGCTGCAAAACCAACAAATTTCCAGTATACTCCACACCAAACTAAAAGTTAGAAAAATTGAAAAAAAAATACAGCACTGACTTCTTCCCATGCAACTGATGGCATTGATAAGTAGATAGATAGGATTATGCAACCAGGCCTGATGTAACTCTCCATATCTGAAGGGCTGTGTGAGAGCCAATTAAATACCTGTAACAAAGGGAAATGTAAGTAGTACACGAGTTGTTGGTAAAAGAAAATTCTAGAGGATATCAAACCTGAGAACGTAGGGTATCAGGGAAACTACTTGGATCCTTGCCAAAAAGCTTGAAAATTATTCGTCCAGTCCGATCCTGTTTAGTCATAGGTGTAATAAGCAAATAAGATGCAAAAAATGTCCTGAAAGACCATCGGCAATAGATTGCATGTTACCTGAGCATCAGAGTTGGAACTAGATGGGGAGTGATCTGAACCAGAGGATTTGTAACCACCTCGAGATGGTAGTCTCTGGGCTGTGGCATTTTCTGTTTGCATTTCTGACACTCTAAATAGCTCAAGCGGCGCACTTCCACCATTAATACTACTCAGTTCGACAGTTGCATTTTCTTCCCTACATTCTAGTGCTTGTGCAGCTTTTGTGCTTTCCAATGTTGAATGCAGAGGGAACAACTTCTTTGTAACAGGCGGAGAAGATGATGGAGATCTCTCTTCCAAAGGGTTGCTACTTTCAGATGATAAATATTTAATTGCAGAACCAAGTTCAGGAGGATTATCATACTCAACAGGTCCAAAAAGTTGCAAAGGTAAGCTCTGACGGGTTTGCTGAACTATCTGGTGACATGCACCAACTGTAGATTTGCTGATGAGGTTGTCTGGCAAGACACCAACTGAAGAATGCATATGGGTTGATTTATTGTGAGAATTAGCATCCCCAGAGGGTTCAACATTTTGAACCTTAGCCTTATCATTGCCACTACTTTCACTGCTCCTTTGGGAAAGAGTTGCAGGGACAGCAGCAGTAGTAGCTGCTATTGCTGCCGATAAAACTGCCAGTAGCTTAGTGGTGGCAGATGGAGAATTTACCTCCCCAATTTCCTTAATCGACTTCTCAATTGAGACTAGTGGTGCATCTTGAGATACGTTCAAATCAAAACCTCCAGGCTCCAAAGATCTGGCAGAAGGATTTCCACTATTTGAAGCGCTTAATTTACTGATAAACTGGACAAGGCTGTCCCTTTCAAACAGAGGAACGTTCGTCTGTTTGTCTTGAGAGTTACCTGCATTCACAGTAGTAATACATGAAGCAAAAGAAAGAAATCACAGAGCAAAATATTAGCACCCCTTTCGAGAAAGACGGCATGCCTTCCAAGCGTGCAAGCATAGACAACAAGTTAACAATATCCAGATGCCCACTTGCTGAATTTTCTTGGTTCTTATGTTGTAGCTTAGGAGAAGCAACTTCTGGTTGTGTCTTCCTTCTGCGCCGATTGTGTCCTGCAAGCCGCCTTCTACAGCTTCTCTTTCCCTCATCAAACTCAGAAAGAGGATGGAATCTGAATAACATAATCATACAGATCAGAAAGATACAAGTTTTTTCTGAAAATTGATTGATAGAATTAAACACAGCAAATCTACGATTGCAAATAAGCCTGTTATTTCTAGCCATCAAGATTAAGTTGTAACACCAAGCATATCATGGCAGATTTTCCACATATTTCAAAAAATCTCAAAAGGAAACCTGTAGCAGAAATTTACCTGGTTAATGCTAACTGGAAACTGAAAAATAAGATTTTGAGGTGGAAGAAATTACCTGCTGCACTGTTGGCAGAATCTCTGCATCTGGTTCCCAACAAGGGCCTTGGCAGTCTTGCTGTGCACCTCACACACCTTGTGGCGCCTGTGGTAATCCTTGGCGCTCGACAGATCCGTGCGGCAATCATCAACCTGACACATCGGGTAGTTGCTGCTCCCCGGCGAGCCAGACCGGACTCGCTTGTTAGGCCTTGCAGCAGGCTCCTCTGCCAAGCATCCTCCGCCTCCTAGCTTCAGCACTAGCCTTTCATCCTCCTCTTCCATACTTCTTCCAAGTAACGAGCTCTCGTCCCCTTTCTTCTGATCGGCAATAGCAGCGGCTGCGGAAGATGACCGAGATCCAAGGCAGATGACGTCCGCGGTGTCGGACGCAGGCGTGGGCGTGAACCGCACGCTGTCCCAATTCCACATCTTGGGATTCCAATTACTTGCGGGATTCACTACGGAAGCGTTCATCGTGTGCTCCTGGTTCTCCGGAAGTCGGTTGTGCTGAAAGACGGAACTTTTCCATGGAAAGTCTCGCTTCTTCGCGAGAAGAGGAGCGTCACAGAGGGCAACGGGAAGGGTCTGGTGGTGGTGAAAGAAGATAGGAGGAGCGACCTGCGCACCGACCTCTCCCTCCATTTCTGCCAGATGAAACGAACCCTAAGTCCCCCTCGACCGCTCCACAAAAACCACCACCTTTATCGTCAAAACACTACCGTCTACGGTCTACCTCCGATCCATTCTTCCACATATTCCAATCTACAAAAGCACCAATAATCCGTCAAGAACAACAAAGGCGACAGCTTTTCAAAGCAAACCATAGAAATAAAAAAACAACCAGAATCAAAACATCAAAATTCCCTCAAAAACCAATCAAAAACATCGGAAAGAACCTGTTCTACTTACCCAACTCTCACGCTTCTCAAGACCAACATAGATCGGAAGCTTGAAACCGCTCTCTCTCACCACGAAACGAAGTTGCTGCGCAAAGGACCGCAGGGAAGAACAGATCTGGAGACTGGGACGACTATGTTGACCTCTTCTTCTCTCTGGTTGGACCTCTCCTCTCTCTCTCTCTCTCGCTCTCTTTCTCCAGCAAGAGGCGGCGTGGCAGGAACGTAATAAGACGCGAAGAGCGAGGGCAAGATATAAGAACCGCACGGAAAGGAAAGCCCACTGCGGGGCATTATTTCGATGTGACCTCCGGAATTCACTTTTACTAATTAGCCCCTCTATTTTCCTGCACCACAAAAAACCACTTCAATTTTATTTAAATCGAAAAAGTAAAAAAAACACACACACGTTCAACTAAAGAATGGCACTTTTTTTTTTTTTGGAATTTTCACCCAAAAATAAATATCCCATATTAAGATTGTAGATTTGATATACCGTGCGATGATTTTCTGCGCACTCGTGAGTGACACGGGATCCATCGTCCATCACGTGATCACATGTCAAATCTGACCGTCCAAATGTGGAAATACATAGTGTTCCACCTCGACCTCCCGCCGCTGTCGCCGCTGTCGCCGGTCACCGTCGGTCGTCGACCTGAGCGCAATAGACGTGCCGTTCACGGGCGCGTCGGCTGACGTCAGATTCCGATCGAATTGTGGTCGGAATCTGATGCAATTTGGCCGAAAACACGACCGATAGCCGGTCGCGATTTGATCGAAAACAGCGCGCGCCACTATCGACCGTGTTTCTGATAAAATTGCGATCGAATTCCGACCAAATTACGTCGGATTCCGACCACAATCCGATCCGAATCCGACACCGGTCGAAGCGCCGACGAGCGGCACGTCGTGTTGGGTTGCAAGAGTGTAAACATAGTCTCACATCCAAAATACCATTGGCATGAGTTTAAAAGTATGGAAAGTATCTCCATTGGTATGAGACCTTTTGGGAAGAACCCAAGAACAAATCCATGAGGATTTAGACCCAAAATAAACAATATCATACCATTGTAGAGATGCGGACATCCTTAGGGACTTTACACGTTGATCGTGCCCCGGCCAACGGTCTGGGGCTGGATGGTGCAACGGGGCAGGAGTAGTGGTAGCGGTGATGGATCGACTGTGTAATTCACGGGGTCGCGCAATATGAATCGTGCAGTATATCATTTCTCATTAAGATTAATGATCATATAAAATATATCTTGTCGGGCAATAAAATAGATAATATAAAAAAAACAAAGCCGAAATATTTTAGAGGGGGCGTTATGAAATTTTGCTTAAAAGAAAATTAAATAAAAAGAATAAAATAAAAAGAGGAGTAATTGCCGGCCGCGAAACTAGTCACACAAAACGCACCAAAAGTGGGCCCCACGGAGTCATCGTACCGGTGTAGCTTTACGATTGGCTGGAAAGGCGGGCGGGTCGCGAGCAAAGGGAAAACGTTTTAGTATTCTGAGGAGTAATTAAGAATCATTATTACCGTAATTAATTTCTGTTACGGCCTCGTAACCGGCTCCGTACGACCAAACCCGAAAAGATAGTCAAATCTGAGCCGTCCGATTCGCCCGTACCGTACGATGCGCCCTGTAGCCTGCGAGAGACAGCCGTCCTTTTGCTTCTCGTCCGTCTCTTCCAGCGCGTGCCAGTCAACGTCTGATCTGCAATTAAATAATATTAAATTTTATGAATTTATCTGAAACACCCTCTTTTTATTTGTATCTGAAAATATACCCTTTTGATTTATATAGAATTGGACAAAAATTAAAAAGGCCCTATTTTTTTGTAAAGAAAGTTAAACAACATTTTCATCATATTTCTTATTTCAAAAATATTCTTATTCGAGTAGATTATAAAATAGTTGCTAAAATATATAATCATAAACTTAAAATAAATTATTATTTTTTTAGTTTAACTTAGTCAACAAATTATACAAAGAGTACCTTATATTAAAAAACTCTTTAATAATTTAATTAAAATCATTTCAACCGAATGGAAATCTCTTTAATAGCTATTTAAATAATTATTATAATATTTTAATAGGTATATAATGGTTGCTATATTGTTATAATAGCTATTACATAACTGTATAATAATTTTAATTAAATTGATAAAAAAATTATATAAAAATGTTATAGATAATATTTTTATAAGTTGAAGCAGTTCATTTTAATATGTTAAACAGCTATGGAAATACAATGGGATGTTATTTTAATTTTATATATATATGAATTAGGCATCCTTTTAATTGTTGCCCAATAAAATTTTTTAATTTAATTTAATAAATCTTTTTTTAATATGTTTTAATTTAAAATTTTATTTTATAAAATCAATTTAAAACTAAAATTACTAATTTATACTATAAAAAGTGAAACTAAATGTAATTTTGAAATTCTTCCAACTTTTTTAGTTGGCACTGGATATCCAATTTATGTTGATTAATTTTGAAGGTGATCTGTTAGGTCCCATGAAAAATTTTCACCGATCATCAGAGTAAATCAGGAAGCGCTCGTAGCTGGTGACCTATCAATCCAGCGTTTTCAATCAACATCTTATTAAGGAAAATTTATCCGTTAATTTACTAAAGCTAGAACTCAATCCTTAAATATCTGAGAAACTGAGAAGGTGATTGCCACTCCACTATTATCCCGAGGGCAAAACTCTTCCAACTTGCATAACGAGGGATAGTGTAATAGCTTCTATGAAAACATAGTCTATAGTCTTATCGAAACAACGTATGAGTTCACTCTTGCTCTTGTCGAAACAACGTAGTGTAATAGCTTCAAATGAAAATTTCTAAAAAGATAATAAGCCATAAAAAATATAATTGTTTATATTTATCCTAGACAATGTTTTAATCATAATTGTCTATATATTTATATTTTATTTATCTTGTGTACAAATTATTCTAGAATTGTTATCAAACTTATTGCAAAGAAATTATAAAAATTATATTATTTAAAACCATTCTTTGTATTTTTTTTTACTAAAAAAATTCTAAATGAAAATTGACCTTCCCATAAAATTTCTTTAGGAAAAAAACATAATCCCTAAAAAATTGAATTTAATTATCAATATAAGTTATCAATAGTGGAAAAAATAATGATCCAAAAAAGTAAAAGTTATTCCTCAATAGTGACAATTTGACTTAATAGTGTCACATCAAAAACAAAACATGTGGCCAACATATGGAATCCATCCACTTGAATAATTGTTCAAGTCAATTCCTTTATCAAATAACAATAATTAATCAATTAATTTAGAAAATAAAATAAAATAAAATGATTTTTTGAAAATACACTTGATAATATAAATAAATTTATAATAAATATATAACTCTTGGGTTACTACTCTATTGTTTTAGACTTCAATTTGGAAAGCTTGGATGGTGTTGAATGATTTGGAAAGAGTTTAGATGAAATAGGTTAGAGGGAAACTTAGCTTTATGACTATTGGAACTTGAATAAAGTACACTATAAGAAAATTATTAAATTAACGATCGAATAAAATTTTCGAAGTGGGTGAGAATTGATTGGTTTGGTTTGAGTGACAAAAGTCAACGGAGTGGGAGTTAGCGATCGAAAGAAAGTTGTGTTGGAGTGGAGAAAGAACTTGAAAGGAAGTGAGTGTAGTTTGAGGTGGCGAGGACAACAAGTTGGCCATGTGGCTCCTATCCCTTTTTTGAATTTCAAAGTGAGTGATCGTTTAGCAAATAGTGTCATGGTAGATCTAACTTGCCTTTGAAATAGTTTTGGACAAAAATCAAAAGGGCGTCCATCATTTACAAAATTATCATGGATATCTCATTTTCAATTAAAATTAAATAGACATCCCATTTAATGTGAATTGCCCAAAATACTCTTACATATCATTTTGATCGTGTAAAAGCTAGCAACTAGCTTCTATATGTTGTAGAAGTTAGTTGCTAAATTCTACAATAATGACTTTATATCATTTTATTTTGCTTCTCTAAGTGATAACCTAATTAAAATAATATTTCAATGAGCAAAACAAACGATGAAGACTTCATAACACCCACTACATTTTAAATAATATATTTTATTATGATCATGTAAAAACTAATTGCTAGCTTTTACAATGATAACTTTATATCATTTTGATTTTACTTCTCTGAATTATAACATGATTAAAATAATATTTCAACAAATAAAATAAATGATGAAGATTTCATAATATTCATCACATTTCAAATGAACATAATCTAATCATGATTAGGGCGTGTGGAACCTAACATATAACTTCTAATACAACGTGTAACAACTACCTACTAGTTTCTATTGAATTCTATAGCAAATCTCTCTTGAACTTTTGATCTTTTTTTATACTTCCACTTACTCTTTTGTAATGCCACTTCTTTTGTGAGTTTTATTTTAAGTATGACTAACATTTCGACAAGCACAAGCTTCACCATTAAATACCTTTAGGAGACGAGTAGTAGACGTGTAATCGTGTCCATTTAGTACGAATTCAAATCCTCTAGGGCCATTAAATTGACGAACTTAATGTGCTTAAGATTTAAAACAACATACAAGAGTACAACGGTTGTATGGTGAAGTAACACCTTTGGCTTCTTGTAACGGTTTAGTTCGATTTGGGCTCACGGAGGAGGACGGTTCGATGCTTTGGTTCGATCGGACGGAAAGCGATTCGATGCTTCAATTCAAGACAAAAGGTGGAGACCTACTTTGAGAGACATATTTGCCTTCATATAAATGGATTTGAACTTAAACGGATCCGATAACGCCAAGAATCCGCGTCCAAAATCCTGATCCCACCCAATTACCAGTCATTTGCAAGGAAGCGGGCCCCGATCCTGTCCGGACCAGTGACAGTAAGGTAAACGTTCTGGTAAGTTGTTTCCGCAGGAGGCTAATATTGGCCTCAGCATCTTTTAATTACCCCCCTAAAATTAGTAAATCCTGATCCGCGCTGCTCGGCCAAGAAGCGATCCCTCCGCCGCGTCGACGAAGGCTCCGATCTTGCACCGATCAATCGCCTCCTTCTCGATCGATCCAGCAGATGCTCCATCCTTCGATTCGCCGATGAAGGCTTCGATCAAGTTCCGGGAGGAGGCGCCGCCGCTGGTGCGGGCCAAGATCCCCGTCGCCGTCCTCGGCCTCCCCTTCCTCTCCGGCTTCGCCGTCGGCGCTGGGGAATCCTTCCAAGATGTTCGCTTCGACATCGCCACCTCCTTCCGCGTCGGCCCTTCGCTCCGCCTCTCTTACCGTCCCCACGATGACCGAAAGCCCTTTTCGCTCATCCTCAAGACCGGCACCGGAACCCTAGGCTCCCCCTGCGGAAACTCCCCCCTCGTGATGTCCGCTGAGTTCGGTCTCCAGAGCGGCCGCCCCGCCTTCTCCCTTCTTTTCAAGCCCAATTTCGGCGACTTCTCCATCAAGAAAGTTGTGGATGCCGCCGCGCCTGTCGACGTCTCCGCCGAGTCGCCTCCGGCCGTGGAGGTTAAGGTCTCGGCCTTCTGCAATGAGAAAAATCCCAAGTTCGTAGAATTCCACGCTCACGAGCCGATCGACTCCGGAAAGAAGCTCAGCGGCGTCCCGATCGACATATCCACTCTCGCGACCGGCGGAAGCGGCGGGATCAACGGGCTCCTCTCCGGCTTCGAGGTCAGCGCGAGGAGCGTCCTCCATCTTCCCAAACGCGCCGCCGTCCGGTTCAAGTGGGGGCTCCGAGTGCCGCCGGAGCTTCGCTCCGCGCTCGACGATCCAAGAGGTCCGATCTCTCTGAGCAAGCTCCCGCTTCTGTCATTGAGCAAGATCACGATAGAGCATTCGACGGAGACGAAGAAGCCAGTCGCCGCCGAGGATGCAGATGCCGGCGCCCGCGCCTTGCTGCGCGCAGGGACGTGGAGGCCCTGCGGTCTGACGGCATTCTTCTGAAGAGGGCCTTGGAGGATCTCAGGGCGGAAGTCGGAGCTCGGAAGTTCACTCAGGCAGCTTCTGCGGCAGCACGCAAGGAGGAGCAGAGAAGCAACGGCGAGCCACCGAGGAACACGGCGGCGAAGCCTGAGAGCTTCCTGGCGGAGGAGCCAAAGAAGCCGTCGGCGAGGAGCCCTACTGCAGGGGCTTGATTGAGGCTAGCAACGCCTCCTCTGCCGTTGGATGAAAGTTGGAAAGGACTGATCTCTTAGGGTTTGTTTGTTTGTTTGTTTGTCTGTCTTGTCTTCTTCTCTTCTTTAGACTTGTGAATGCTTCACGTCTACTATCAAAATAATGCAATGCTGGCTTGCTTGATGTTACAATTAAGTGTTTAAATTTCACTCCCTTAATTTTAGTGGTAGATTGAGTATTAGGGTTTTGGCTTTCGAGATATAATCGAGTTTGGTTATGATGGACCAGATTTATTGAAATAGACAAACATTGAATCTCAACGAAATCGAGATAATATCGTCTCATCCCAACTACAATTTCTCGATTTACCTCCTCATAGATGGTCGATCGATCGTGTGGAGCTATTGGGATGACTGTTTTCACCTTTTGCTGAAAAAGAGTATTAGGGTTTAGATTAGTATCGGGACAGATTTGTTAAAGTGAGCAAAGGTCAAATTTCAACTAAACCGAGGTAATACTCTTCCCATAAAGGCAAAGGTAATGTCCTATTTTTAAATATTAGTGGTCTTCACATCCACATCATCAATCAAATATATTTTTCTACTATATTAACTTTCACAATGAAATATATTACAAATCAAATATTTATTGGTCCCTTCTATCAAATATTTTACTTTCAAATATCATAATTAAATATCTCAATAACTACCCTAACCTAATGGATCTTTGCCTACTATTTCATTTTTTATTTAATTCTAATTATTATATTATTTTTTATAATAAAAAAGATTAGAAATCATCGGGCAAAACTTCTTACCCGGTGATTTCCAATCTCTTCCCAAATATCCCATATGTGGGGATATTTGAAGAAATATCCCCTATTAAATATCCTCTATTGGAAATGTCCTAATAACTAATTGTAATTTTTTTTATTTATCTCTTTATATATGATCGTCGGACGTATAGAATTGTTAAGGATGAATTTCACTCTTTTATTGAAGAATATTAGGGTTTAGAATTTAATGATTCACGGTAATGTTATGGATTTAGTATAAAGATATTGATATTCAAGTTAAAGTTAAAAAATGTATATGATATTTGAAATGAAATTTGAGTTCTATTTAAAATGAAATTTGAGTCTTAAAATAGAAGTATAGTTTAAAATAATGAAATTCGAATATATTTAAATTAAAGTTATGGATAATATAGTGAAAATATATGTGAAAATAAATAAAATTATCGAGTATATTTAATTGGAAGGGTGGGGACCAATGCGTCCAAACTAACGCAGCGGGCTACCGGAATACCTCAGCGGTGGGGCCCAAGATATTGTCCAGTAAAAGCGAGGATAAGAAAGCGAGTATAGGCCGGACGAGTGAACGTGAGGGAGAAACGCTAGCTGTGCTGGCGTCAGGAGATGCTTCGTTCGCGTAAGCCACTCGGCCTCCCACGAACAGCCACGTGCCATGCCCGGCGCGCACGTGCGAGGCTCTCGCCTCTCTCTCTCTCTCTCTCTCTCTCTCTCTCTCTCGCTGCTTCCTGGCACGGAAATATTCATTTCACTCCAAATAAATTTCTAAAATCATCAGAACGCTCCGATACCGTTGCACTGTTGGGCTTCATTTTTACGTAGCATGGCAGTCGATTTTCTGTAGAGGGGCATTTTGAAAAAAGAAGATAATTTTTTAAAACAAAAATTAGCCTTTTATTAATTGCTACCTCCTCCTCCTCTTCCTGTCTCTCTGCTTCATTACAAGTTCGCTCATGGCGGCCAGGCCGAGCTTGTGGCTGATTACGCTGGCCGTGCTCTTCCTCTCCTCGCCTCTCGACGCCTTTGCTTCTCGCTCCAGTACGCGCGCCTGCTTCTTCTTTCCCTTATTGAACATCACTGCTTTGTTCTAATTCTCGACAAATGCATGAACGATGCAGATTTAGGAGCCAAGAAGATGACGACGTCGACGGCGGCGGCGACGGCGTCGTTCAAGGTAAGAAATGAGATTGCTGGTGGCTTTGCGCGGTCGATAGATAGCATCCGATACTTTATTTTATTTTATCTTTTTTGTGAAAAACGTAAAAGGTACGAGCAATGGAAGGAGACGAAGAGGAGAGTCGAAGAATATTCCAGTCGGTCGCGAACTCGACGGCGGCGCCGGGCGCAGCGGAATCTTCGTCGGCGAGACAAGTGCCGACGGGACCAGACCCCATCCACCACCACGGCGGCGGCGGCGGGCCTCCCCTCGGCCGCCGCCGTTTGCTTCAGCTCCAGCGCTAGCTCGTTCTATTCTCCTGCTTCATGCAGAATTTGTCTCCTCATTTATAGATAAATTTTATTGATTTGTTTCGGAAATGTAGGAGCTTTTATAGTTTTAGAGGAGCTATTGCAGTAGGTTTGAACGTATCGTGACAAAATGGATGCTTGTTCAAGGAATGGCAACTTTTTTTATTTAAGAATTTATATTTTTTTTGTCAGAATTAATTATGATCCTGAGAAGATAAAGTTTTTCTAGTTACCTGATTGTTTTTTAATTAAATTGTTCCACTGATCAGAGCTCCAGGAACACTTAAGGTTTTCTATTCCATCACTGTCCATTGCTGAAGCATCAGAAGAGAAATGATACACTATATGAAAACGCAACATGATACATTATAGAACTAAATCTTACATCCATATAGTGTAATATATCATGCTACGTTTTTATGCTGCATTTTCATATAATATATCATTTCTCGTATGAGAAAACTTGCACTTGCAATTCCATACATAAAAACAAGAGGTGGTGAAGAACATTTTAGGATGCTCAAAAGGCGCATCCTTCCTTCAATAAGTCACCCGAGCGAGCCTCGTTACATAGGATGCGATACAAAATAAGGGGTTTGATAAACCACTTATTCTAATTCAAGCCTGATAAGTGTTTTATAGTATCACCTATAACTGAATTTATTTCGAACTTAGACAGATTCTTTTGAATGCAAACTGAGGGAGAAAAATTGCAAGGGCCCCGCTTCGGCGGGCACTCTTCAGCTGTTTTATGGCTTCTAACTACCATCACACTGTTAATAATATAGTCGCCGTGTCGGAGATGGTTCGGTGGTGGCGTATGGCTCGAATTGAGATGAACCAAGAGGCTGATTTGCAAAGTAACTAGCTCCATGGTATGTTTCTTCATACTGTTGATTTGGATTTGTGTTTTTGTTTCTTTGATTCTTGAGAAGCCAGTGCCGTCCCCAATCCAACCGGCGCTTGATCCTTGCTGAGCGAACCGTTCGCGTTGGGAGATCTTGTGGAACTGTCTTGAATGGGGTTGCCATTGGGTGCCTCTTTAGGTTCATTTGGTTGTGCTTGGCTTGCTTCAGCTTCGTTTGATTGTGGTTGGACAGTAGCAGGGGTATCAGCAGTTGTGCTTGAATTTATGATGTTCATGAGTTGCGATAACGAAGGTAACGGTTGCATAGGAACTGCACTCGGGCGCACGAGGATGCCTCTGGCTGCAGCTCTCTTGCGTGCTTCTGCAACGGCTCGAGCTGCTCTCTCATCGACTCCTCTTCCACGAGGAAGTGCCTCGCCAATCACAGCTGCATTTAGAGACTTGTTTACCAAATTGCTGGAATTCCCGGATTTGGCTGCAGCTTGGAATGCTTGTACCAGCTCAGGATTTGCCTGATCAAATGAAATCGCAACCGTAAAAAGATGATTCTAAGCTTATAAACCAAATGTGATGATTCGACCAACAGAGGAAGCACAAGTACAACTGCATAACGAATATTAACTCTCGAGACAATAAAGAAGGAACCCAACAACCAAACAGGAAAAGAATCACCATCATAAAACAAGAAAAAAATAATGTTGGATAAAAAAGCGTAAATTTGAGATGATACTGCTACAATTTCATCAGCAATGGTAAAGGTCTAAAAAAATCATGAATTTAAAAATTCGTGATCTATAAACAACTAATAAGCAGCAGAAGAATCACCTTCGGTATCGTAACTTTTGAGGTAAATAAATTCAGAGAGAGCCACTTTGTTCAAATTATTATTAGTTTTAGTAATTTAAGAATATTAAGTTGTATAGATGACATTGTAAACAAATAATAATAATATCTAGAACACCACCTAAATTTCATCAAATAATGAAATGTAAATGTTTGAAGAAAACAATAGAAAAAATGTCATTCTGTAGGAAAGGTCAATTTGATGGCTGGATGGCAGACATAAATACTGCTGCATCTATTTAAAGTTAGCATACAATAGCGAAGAAAAAGGACTATCCATGTTTACCAAACCCACCTTGTCGAAATAGAAACTAGTAAAAACATTTTGCTTAAGCTTAAAGTATAATCAATACATGAATAAGATACCTTCAAAACATCAATAGCCTTTAAGGCAGAAGCTGGATCCACAGCTTGTCCTTTTTGCTTTTGTGCATTCACCTGGTTCAGGAAAAAGCAAAGAAAATGTCAATCCAAAAGAAAGTCAAGAACTGAACATAGATGGAACGGAACCATATATTTTGAGAAGCATAAGACGTTGTCAAGAAAATTATACTGGAAAAATGCGTTTGCTCTCTTGAGTGTTCACCAGATGGCATTGTTGATTGGCTTAATGCTTGCCTACCTAGTGACAAAAGGCTACACTTGAATTTATGATGTTAACTACCATGGTACATTCTCTTCAATGGCCAAGGTTGCTTCAGTCAACCTCTTTCTCTCACTAGTTGTAATCTTTTACTAGCCCTTCCATCAACTTGACATCATAATGCTTTCGTTCATTGTAATCTTTGAAAGAAGTCTATATGGAGCAACCATTAGAGTTTATTATTTAGGGGGAGACGAGTCTAGAATGTAAGCTAAAAAAGTCATTGTATGGAATGAAGAAATCTTTGATAAATTTAACTCAGCTCTTCTATAGTATGTTATGACTAGAGGAGCTATAGAACACTCTATATTCTATCTCATTTCGGCATTATTCTTATTTCTATGTAGACAATATTATCATCACTCATAATGACTACATAGAGATTGCAAAATTGAAGGATTACCTCACAATCATCAAACCCAATATTTTATTTGTGGTTAGTGTGGCCGAGAGTTCGTCATAACTATTAATAGCAACTATAAAGATTTTATATCGCCTAAAAAGTGCTCCAAGGAAATGTATCTTATTTAATAATGGAGATCATCTCAGGTCGTGGGATGGTAAGGTACTAAGGTACAGATTGGGCATATTCTTCTATCAATAGATAATCTACATCAAATCTTATCTCCTAGAAGAGTAAGAAGTAGATTGCGGCAGTAAGGTCAAATGCAGAGGCAGAATATATCATACCCTCAGCAATATGCAAGCTCATTTGACTTCAACATCTGAGGGCTGAGCTAGGATAAAAGGCCTGCTAGTAAAATTTCTTATTTGTTAGATAATACATTAAAAAGATAGAGGGGGGCACCTAGGATTTCTATTAGGAACATTCTTTCCCTTAACATCTCAACAAATATAAATTATCAATATAATCTAATTAGATTTACCATAATATCAAACTTAGTAATGCCAAACAATTAAGCCCTTACATGATATACTTTTCATAATACATTGAATCACTACGTTGCATAATACATGCCAGATTTAGCTTTCCATTGCCACCTCACTTTTAGTTGAAGCATGAACTGGGTACGCCAATAAATATAGTTTATGTATGTTAATCATTTTTATCAAATAAGTATTTTCTAGCATGACTGCATATGCTCCAGCCGCATTTGCTATGCAGTGGGTAATTGCATACTGCCGTATACGATTTTTGAAACATGAATACTTACCTATAATAAGTAGATTATAACATGATATTCATCTTCACCACCTGCTTCGACATGTAGTAAGGATATGCACTATACACAATATAGCAAATATTGACGCTCTCTTGAGCTGTGATTGCCGGCAGCCTCATTCTCTTTCCAGGGTCAAAAAGTGGAAAGGAAGGCCTCATGGTCATCACCTACAGGAACACAGCAGTGGTGGCATCTAAGGAGGTGAAGGAATGTAGTGGCGAGATAAAGGATAAGGTGGAGAGCAAGAAATGAGAGGGGGAAGAGTTCAAGGACTAAGGAGGTGGAAGGATTGGCAATGGAGGAATGAAGGGAGATGTGAGGGGAAATGAAGAAACATTGGAAGCAACTTGTTCCAACCAAAGATCACATAGATTGTAGAGGGCGAGATGAGGAGATGTGAGGAGTGTGAGGTTAAGCAAGGGAGATTGGGGAGGTGGAGGAAGGAGATGGAAGTTTAAGACCATAGTTGCAAACCCCGGCCAGCGGAAACTTCCACCACCACCATTCATTCTGAAATGGAAAAGTGTCGCCTTCCCAAAATGAAAATGCAGTGGACGTGCAAAGCACAATGAAAACCAAAGAAATTAGATAAAACATGAATTGCCAGGCATGGAAACTTATACATCATCACGATTGTTGATATAAAACAACCTGAATAAGAAACACTACCAGATAGTAGACAACCTAATAAACTTTGTTTTCATACTGTCATGTAAACTGAAAACACTTCATGCAAGTTGAACATAAAAGATTATAATTTAACAAAAAGGAAATTTTTGCAATTATCATACTACTCTGAAGCTGGTGTAGTTCTCCAAAAAAAACATCTGAATAAGTTTTTTTTCTGCTTCCCAAATTGTAGCCCGTTAAGTCACTATTATTTTGACAAGTCTGTCCAGAAAGATTAACTTAGTTGCACTACCACATCTCACAACCCTATCCAATATGCTTGCTGACATATTACCTTAAATGGAATAAGACTAACAAGAGTCATAATATGTCATTCTACATTTAAATACTGACAAGAATACACCTCTATTAGATGACAAATTAAGTCATAGTAAATTGCTACATCGGGCCTGAATCAGAGCGACTTCTCATGAAAAGAAAAATAGATTATATGCTCTGATTGCAATTTTCTCACAACTAATAATAGCACCTTTTGACAAATTGAAGTGACCAAAAATAATAATGTTACCAAGGAAATTTATAATTACCTGCTGCTCACGTAATTTAAATGTCTTTATCCAATTTTCTGAATCCCGTGTCCTGGGATCTTCTTCTCCCAGTTGTTTAACAAGTATATCATGAGTTTTGCTTTCATGCTGCAAGGGTAGGATCAGTTAGTGGCAAACACTCAGTATAGCTCCAACTACTAGAGTGTGTGCTTCCAAAAATACATGCCTGAATAGAAAGTTTGTAGGCACCCATGCAGTTAAATGCAATTGCAAGAGCATGATAACAGACTGCGGTTTGAATATGATCAGGACCAAGAAGCCGTTCATTCTTTTTCAATGCTTCTTGCAAATACCGTAGTGCAGATTTCATGTTCCCAATATCCTGGTACATCATAGCAACATTTATGAAGGTTGCTGCAACATCAGGGTGATCAGACCCTGATGATAAACTTAGTATTCGCAGCGTTCGGGACATATGACGCAGTGCGAGTTCTGTCTGGTTAAGTCCATGATAAAAGAGTGCCATATTGCCATAGCTGAAAAATCAAGATCAAATTAGTAAATCTTTAGTAGGCTCAAAACTGTAGGAGAATGCAAAACAGCAAAAGAAGAAGAAGAAGAAGGGACAAGCAACTACCTATGAGCAGTATCAGGGTGATCTAGGCCAAGGCATCGCTCATTTATAATCAGTTCCTTATGCTGTTGGACGATTGCACCTGCCATATCGCCAGCATGATATAAAACCATTGCCAAATACCTGGGAGAAAAGAAAAGTCAACATCCAGAATAGTAAGGTACACAAATTAATAGGTGCATAGGTGATCAAGGCAAATATTTTCAAAATTTCAAGATGAATTAGCAATGACTAAAAGAAATTATTTATAGATATTCTATAATTCTGAGGAAGAACTAAAATTTTCAGCCTTAAAGAACCATAAAGTTTAAAGGTTCAATTACTCTTCCATATTTGGTGTTCCTTTAAATTAGTCAAATCTATTGGTTATACGCAACATTATAGCAATATGGAAGGATTAAGATTTATACCGACAGCAGCTAGCGACATCTCGGTGCAAAGGACCAGTCACCTGTAATAGATAAGGTGTAGAAACTTCAACATAAAACATTTACAGGACTCGGCAAGAAAAAAATAGGGCCTACTTGTTGAAGTATAGAGAAGGTTTCTGAAAAAAGTGTATAAGCCTCATTGAGCAGTCCCTGAAACAAAAGAGGTAGATAATATTGCCATCAATACATCCTAAACAAGCGAAAATATTATAAGGAATTACCATTGTGTGTTATGATAAACCCAACAAAAAAAAGTTTTTTGCATGTTACCTCAGCTAACTTTGCTTTCCCTGATTCCATTAGATCCTTTGCTTCTGAACATGACGGAACAGAATGCTTTACCACTGGTTGGAGATTCAAAATATCTGAGGCTTGAAAGGGTGATGAAGCATCAAAATCACACCTTCTCGCAGCAATTGTTATCCCTACCTGTTATAGAAACCAATAATTATAAGACTATGATATGCTAGTCTTGCAACAGTCAACAAACCATATGCAGATATTGTGTTTAATACAATAAAGAGAAGCTTTAAATAGTTTTACCTGGTAATCATTACAATCAAAAATTAAAGGAATCAGACAAAATTCTTTGTGAGAGAAGGTGATGTTTAAAACACAAAAATACAAATCTACAAGAGAAAACATGACTGTAGAATAGCAACTGCAAGGAGTTTTGGTTTAATAATTCATAATTTTCAGAGAGACAAGAAAAGAGTATATGGTTTGTTCAAGAAAGAAAAAATAAATATTGCTGAAAAAGAATATATACAAAATCAATTAATGATAGGAGGAAAGATGTATAACCTTTTGGCACAGATTACGAATAACTGCAATCTTTTTCACTCGAATCCTTGCATCTTCTGGTAATTCAAACTTCAAAAACAAGTAAACATTATTTGGTGGGTAATCTTTATGCCCGAAGAGAGATTGTAAATTAAGTTCTTACCTGATATTTAAATTGTGCAAACTCTTTAATTTGAGACCATAGTCCTTCAGAAGTTAAAAGTGTATGTGCAAGCTGGTTTTTCCTAGAAAAATCTCCATGGTTCCACCTCATTTGTCCCTTCATATACTTGTGCTTCGAGTGATGATCCAGTCCCTACCAGGGTTCGTAAGAATCCAATGAAATTAAACCATTAGGTAAACATCCTATCATCAAAAAGCAGTTTTCAGAATCTTAAGGCATGATCAAATAAATTATAGCAGTTGTCTGAAGGGCTGGTTTTTCAAACGATCAATTGAAAGATCACGTCACTGCTTTACTTTTGCTACTTCCATCTTTTCTTCACCCCTATTTTAATTCCTAGGGGTAACTCATTATAAAATTACCACTCTAGCAAGAATCAATAGTAGTTCACAACAGACTAATGGCTGAGACATTGAACAACCTTGTTTTTCTTACATGGAATATCAGCTCAACTCACAAACATATAGCTCATGTCTCTATCCAATGAGTTTCAATAACACAGGAAATCCATTTTCAATCATTTTGTTTACTACAATAACACCACTTTTTTGTTAAAGCAAGAGACAAAGGAAAACGTGATAAGGAAAATTTGCATACTTTCTTTTGGACTTTCAATTGCATATTGTCAGAATTCCCCTTTGAGCCAACAGGTAAAACATTCCCAATGAAACAATTAAAGAAATGAGAAATAGCCAGCCCAAGGTCATGATCTTCAGATTCCCTTAGCAAATCCTGCCATAGAACAGAAAAAATAACTAGCCCATCAGTTAAATGAATAAAGTAGCAAATTAAAATTGCGGAACACAAAAGAAGAATTCGCATCGAGATGGACTATTTTTTGTCTGAACTCAAAGTATTATAAAGAAAACATACATCAGCAAAAACCAGAAAGAATAAAATATCAGACTCTATATTAAGAACAAGATTCACACAGGCATACCAATGCATAAAAAATAAATGGGAGATCAGTTAACAGGTAAACAACATCTACTATCTCTAGTGGAACTCAAACTTGTTAACAAAAACATATAAGATCTCTTTAGAGGCAAAAAATAATTACTAGATAACAGATCCACGGGCCACAGCAACTGTTCTATTATTTTTTCAAATAAGATATTGATTAACAATTACCACCAAAACCATCACAACTGATTAGGGGTATTCCTGGTTTGAAGCATAGAACTAGGAACAAGATGAAACAAGGTTCTGGTGTTTCTCCACTTCCCAGATGTAATTTCAAAAATATGCTAGCATTCAGGTTTTGGTAAGAAATCAAAACAAAAAGGAGATATTAACTTCTCACAAACTTACACTAGAAATTTTAGATTATACCCCTAGCTCATAATAAATATATATTCATAAAGAACACATTTCCTCCTCAGAGAAAGAAAAGTAGCCAACATAGTGTAAAAAAAAATACCTTTAGAAAGTGCTTTGCAGACCTAACGATAATCTCAAGGGAGCATATATCCAATAGATGTGGCAAATGCTTAACCATATTAGCAACCTGATGATCATACATATACCAATATTTAGTACACAGATTGCAATAAACAACAGATTTAGATAACTAAGCATACTTTTCCAAGATAACGTATATTAATTCCATGAGCATGGAGTGCGTCAGCTAATGTTTGACCATCCATTGGTGAGACATCAAGCGAGCAAAGATCTTCAACGAACTTTGGAAGAACATTATCAACAAGATAAGTACTAGCTTTCCTGACCAATGCTTCATCTGCAGCAATTTCCTAATAGTAGCAGAGGAAATCATAATGTCAAAACCATATACACAGGAAAAACAGCAATGTGAAACCAAATTACCTCTTGGTTGCCTGCCAGTTTAAATTCAGTAAACACGTTTGGATTCAGAAGTATTTCATCAGGTGAAATACTATGACTCTCAGGTGCAAGGGTACATTCCTCCTCTTTTAAGTGATCTCCTGTGCCAACCTACACAAGTATCCTTTTCAATCTTAGTGAGATGGCTAATTCTCATTGTCTTCACACTTTGTCAATAAAAACAATTTTCTTCACCAATAGTTTCCTTTCTATGTTATCCCAAATCTCAAGTAGAAACAAATGCCCAGATATCTGATTATTTTTAAAAAATTTACAAACAGAAAAAGGACCAAATAAATATTTTAACATCTCATATAAACTGAACTGTGATATCAGTACGGATTGTATCTGGGTGATTTGGTCCTTCTGCAGTTTGTGCTGTATTTTCAGAACTAGAGCTTGACCTCTCTGCAGCTTCAACCTGTAAAAGTTAATGATGATAAACTTCAGACTCTTAATTCATCACAATATGCATTTTCTTTCAAAGAATACTTTACCTGACAAAATGATGCAATAAGTTCAGGCCTCAAGACACAAAAACGGTACTCAGTGCCAATGTAATTTGCATCACGAGGAGTAACTCTCATTAAATCCAAAAGATAGCGCCTAACAGAATATACAAAAAAAAACACTAAACAGACATGTAACATAAAAAAATATGAACCAGGTAATATATTTTGCAACAATATACTTCCTTAAGAATTCAAAACACAGAAATACATAAGCTTTTCATAAATGGAAAGTATAGAATTATCAAGGCCAAACATATTTTTCCATACTAGAATTTATCCAACCAGATCATATAGTTTCAGCATCATGCCAACACTTTATCATTCCAAGCTAGAGTTTGGATGTCTAACCGAAATAGTATAGTTCGATACCTAGACATCCCAACACTCAACACTGTTCAGTACCATTCAAAGAGTATCAGATCAACTCAAATAAGTTTCAGTCTTATAATCCTCTTTTTCAATTTTGTTTACCCTAAATTAGTTAGTTTAGCTCCAAATGTAAGCCTATAAAAATTTAAAAGTAGAATGAATTAAAATTTAGAAAAACAAGTTACAAACAACTATCAAACATCTCAACTACTAATGATTATATCTTAGTAAAATAACTGTCATGAACCAGATGAGAGCCTTGTTTTTTTAACATCCTAGTGAGATTAATTCAATAATTTTTAAAACCCAGATCACATAATGCTCTCAGGATATATGGTATAGAAATTGATTTCTCTGCATATATTAAAATATATCTTGGTCAATAACTATGAGTTGACCGCCATAATTGGAACTAGAATAGCCATGAGTACCAGAAATGAATATATCTCAATTTTTCAACTTTGACATTACTCCTCTTTATTCTTATTGGTGCTCCATTTCATGCTTTCCATTTATAATTCCACAAACCAGAAAACAAAATTGAAGGATGAGTCACTAATTAGTTGAGACAAGCTTTTCCTCAGTTGATACTATAAAAAATGTGTCAGCATGGATAACACAATGACATTTTACCGTGCTGACACAGTATCAACATTGGTTAAGCACCAATTCAATATGTTCCAATTTCGCTAACTGATTTCAATTGACACTATAACTTCCACTAGCTTGTTTATCTTCATATATAAGCCTACGTATTCTTAAGTCGAATGAATTAAGATTTAGAATAAGTTAGAAAAATGTAGTTACCATCTTGACTAATAATTAAATTTGACTAACACCAAAATGAAATAAGGGTCATGCATTGGATGGAAACATTAGTTCTTGTAGAATTCTAGTGAGGTCAACTCTACATTTTTTGAAGACCTTGATTAAAAAACTGCTTTGAGTATATCTCATATTGGAACTAGTTTCTCCATTTGTCCATAAATATATCTTGATTAGCCACTAGAAGTTGGAATTATA
Organism: Curcuma longa; assembly: GCF_044706935.1. Classification (NCBI taxonomy): domain Eukaryota; kingdom Viridiplantae; phylum Streptophyta; class Magnoliopsida; order Zingiberales; family Zingiberaceae; genus Curcuma; species Curcuma longa. The sequence continues at coordinate 9,313,255 of NC_133869.1, read as the reverse complement.
CTAGCATAATTAAAACTAGAAGTGTAATAGATATAGGAAATGGAAACATGTCCATTTCTCTGACTTTAATGTCCCTCCTCTTTGTTGTTATTGGTATTCTAGTTGGTGTTTCCCTCTTTCCTTTCCCTCTCCTCTTTCTTCCTTAGATATTTTCACTGATAATCAGTAGGCAAAATCAATAAATGAGCCACGAGAAGAAATCTTCTCTCAACTGATTCAAAACAGTATCAACTGAGACCAATTTTATCTCAGTTGATACCATCGAAGATATGTCAGTATGATGACATAGTGATATCTACCCATGCCAACACCTTATCAGCATTGCTGGTAGCCATAATAACATTTTGACAATGACAATCAATACCAATTGAAACTTAAAACCGTGAAAATTACTACATACTAGAAGCACGAAATAGTAGCAAATGCATTCTTAAAGTTCATGGGTCATAAGCCATGCAAACATAAGGCTTCCTAGACCAAGCAATTCAAAATTTTGGTAAACTAGCAAAGAGCCACTCTAATACCGAATCAATTTCCAACACTCCCAAAAACTAAGGCACCAAGCAAGCCCATTTGTGACAACTAAATATATAATGGATATATTGATAATTAAAAGTATCATCTATCCTATCTTAGCAAAATTGTTGCATGACTCAAACAGAATTGTGGTTAGAAGCTGACATAAAGCACAAGAAAGGCAAATTATTTAGGATTGTGTATGTAAATCCCATTTTAACAGTAGGATAAGATCCATCAAGCAGATCAAAAAATAAAAAATTGGAACTTGAGGCTTGTTGATGTATTTGTGGAGCCAATGAGCTTTAAAAAGAAATGAGAGAGCAAAAGCGTTCACATACTATGAGGTCTTAAAACTATCTTACAGCCAAGGACAGCTCATGAGAAGATTGTGCACATTCTGCATCCACAATGTCAATCAAATATATGCACATTTGTTTTCAACACAAAATGTGCACTTCCTATTTATCTTTATATAATAAATGAACCTAGACCTAGCTTCCTAATTAACAATGGTTGTAATAGAAACAATCAAAATAACTCCTTCCAATTCTAAGAGGAAAAGCTAGTAAAAAGGAAATGCAGCACTATGAATACCCGTTCAGTAACTAACACTGCAAGAATAATGACAACTTCCCACACACCCATTTCCCAACATGATGCTTGTCTTACCTGTCATCACTACCTACAATACCCTTGCATTCAACTGGAGCAGCTAATTTGATGGCATTTCCAGATCCATCTAAAACAGAGTGTTCTTTCAAGTGGAGGCGCTTGGCTGCCTCAACAACCTACAAGAAACCAAAATACAGGATGCGTCAGAGGTTTGTGGAACAAGGAATGGAAGCACCATAGTTACCAATAGAGCATGAGCAAACTACTACATCTTTAATTAGAATATAACACACCCCCCTCCCCCCACCAATTTTAAAAGAATATGGTAGGCCGATGATGTGAAAAAGGAAATATTAATTCACACTTGTTCAAATAATGTTTACAAGTGTGATCCTAGGAGGAACATGTATTTTGCTTTGACTAGTGAATTGATTGTGTTGTCAAACTAACATCACTGTGATAGTGTCACTATTAAATTCCTTATGCAGTCAAACCAACATCACTATGCCTGTCATTACCTCATGGTCAAACTTGGAAATCCAAGATAACACATGCATGAGCAGACAAACATCTCGATAAAGTGGCCTTAGAATTATGGACTTGTTTGAGGCTATGTGCCAAATTACAAAGAAGATTTGTTTCCAATATCATAAGGGATTCACCTTGGCATGAAATGAGTCATTCCAGGATATCTTCTTTCCATTGTCAACAGAACCATATACCAGGGAATTTGATTTGTCACCTTGAAGAATACCAGGAATGATGCTCTGGAATCAGAGAAACAATTAAAATTTACTATGCTCTATTTATAAAGAGGCAATCTAAGAAATCTAGATAAAGAGTTTAAAAACAAAACAACAAATAGCAATACAACTATAAGTGAAAGAAATAAAAAAGACATAATAATTGAGGAACCAGAAAAAATCAAAAGGTAACCAACAGTGCAGTCGATTAATTTACTGAAAACATTAGCAAACAAGAATCTAAATGTTCATTGTAAAATTGACTGATTCTATGTGGGGGAAAGTATAAATATCAATATACCAAGACTTACCTATGAACCTCAGCTGGCAGTAAATCATGAAAAAAGTAAAGGAACCATATGATGAACTCCCATCACCTGAGATATTCCAGGACATCCTACATTATGTGGCAGTGTAGAGTCTTTCCAGGTACCAATTATCTATGACTTTTGTTTCTTTTTCCTTTTTGCTTGATTTTTTTCATGTACAGTGGGCGAAATAGTTGTGTTAAGGAATGCAAAATTCAATGAGGACACAACTTAAAGCAAATAAGAGCCACCGAAACTTCGCCTATGAATTAAGAAAACTGGTTAAAGTATAACAACCAAAATTTTTTACAAGTCATCTTTCTTGACATAATTCAGCAATGATGCAAAATAACCAAAAGCCAAACAATTCACCAGCAATGAATTGGGAAATCCACAAACATCTTTCAAAAGAAAATGGAATTCATTGAGAATCTGTTTTGCAGGAAGGAAGAACAAAATAAAAAATGTGATATAAAGCATCCAAGAAAACATCTAATAGAACAATGCAAAGAGAAGATAGCTGATGAGAAGATCTTAAACTGTACCTGTGCTACCACTCGATAGCCTCGGTAATCAACAATAGCCATTGCAAGATTATGAAGTCCAGAAACATCTGCTTCTTGGTAGGCTTTTGTTCCTTTAAGATCGTTATTTGCAGAAGCATGTGTGGCCTGCTCACTATCACTAATCTGTGCCTCAGCAGATGCATCAGTTGAAATATCTGAAGCACCTTGGTTTTGTTCCACATATGAGCTCTTGGAAGTGGCCAAATTGCAGTTTGTAGCGGCCCCATCCAACTTATTATCAGAGGTCCTTGTCAAAGAATTACATGAAGTTTTATCCATGGAGTTCTCAGCAACGGTTTGAGCGTTAAACTTAAGAATCAGTTCTTGATTTTTTGTTACATGTCCAAGGTCAGAATCCACAGCGAAACTAAAGAAAATGTTGTTATGCACATACCTAAAAAAATAGAACAAGTTCAGTAAAATCCGTATAAAAACTTTAAGAGGAAAGTTTTATATGAATGTATACAACACAATATCCCATGTGAAGTAACCTCAAACTAGATCATAATACACAATGATAGAAGCACCAGGAGAGAAGATCAGAGGCCTTATTGGATGAATTCATCCTGAACAGAGCAATTTGCACTCATGAATGCATAAATACTACACTGGTGTATCACTATTGAACATATCAACAACTCATGCAGGTAATGAACCAAAAGGTTGGCTGTAACCGTTATTTTTATAGTTACCTGCAGCCTAACAAAGTATGATATAAGGTTCAAAATCTCCAACAGAGCCAGAGTTTTCAGATATTGTTTTGGTGCTAACATTTCAATATATGATGCCGGTGGCAAATTGAAAGTGGAAAGTGATGAAGAAAAAGAAGATAAGACAATTATATACTTAAGTTTGGATTTAATGTTTCATCCGAAATGGCACTGTTGACATCATCTTGTATGGACACAAACTAAAAAAATACAACATTATCTCAATTCATCATCTTGACCCATAGCATGCCAAGGAATGTTGAGTCTTAACATGACATGATATTTCCGAAACATGGTTAACGCAATGAAGACATTGTCTGTGTCGATTAGTATCAAGTTTCAATAATTTATCAGAATGATATGTTTCGACCATCTCATCCGGCAAGCTATTAGATTTCAAACTACAGTATAATGTAATATAGATTGAACACAGAAGATAGTGAAAGCAAGACCCTTAAGGAATATAGCAATTTGCACGCACAAATGCATAAATATTACAACGGTATATCAAACGTTTAACCTATCAATTAATGCAGATAATGAACCAAAAAATTGGCTGAAGCAATTGTTTTTATAGTTGCTTGCAGTCTAATGAAGTATTGACACAGAAAATAGTGAAAGCACTCTGAAAGAATATAAATTTTCAATAGTAGCTTTACTTGCAAAACACAAATGTTCAGCACTGATATGGTGACACCACTGACCACATCACATCTTTCATAATATATCCCAATAAGAAAAATAAATCAGAACCTAGTGTCCCATCTTGTATAACAAAACCGGATAAAATGCCGCTCGCTGGTGTTCCCAGTATGATTTAACCACTAGCATCAGAACATGACAGAAACCAATAATTCTGAGTCAGTACACCTCTCAATAATGGATAACCCACTGCAGTATCTGTCTAACTGTCTTAAAACCGGTAAACCAATATTGGACCAGCAGATAAAACCATGCCACTCAATAATTGACAAAAGCATGAACTATGAAGCATATTTACATTAAAAAACAAGCAACATCTATTAGTTATATGTGAGAAATAAAGCTTCATTATTGGTACACCCAAAAACATTTCCAACTAGTCAATTCCAATGCCATTGAATGAAGCATACTTTTCAAAAGTTTACCCGTAAGTCAAGACAAACAAAAAAATTTCCCAATGCAATCAATGCAAATACCAGAGATCATTCAAAGTTGAAGCTCTGTAATGCAGAACTCAATCAATTGATTAACAATTATTAAAAAAAAACTGAGTTGGAGCAGCAATTAACATTTCACAATTACTTTTTAGTTGCAATGTTTTACTATACAACTTCATTGAATTAAAATCTAACCAACAAAAATAAATTTGAAATGGCCAATAAATAGCTTTGGCTTAGGATGAGCTGGCATTCCCATGTACAAAACCACATGCAATCAATCTTGAAGTTCATAAATAAGTTGAAGGAACTAACTAGTAAAATAGAAAAGCCACAATGAATTAGAAGAAAAATGTACTAAAAGTATGAATGCATATTTGTTGGGCTCCGATGGATGTCTAACACACCATCCTCTTGTATAGATGTACATGAGAGATCTTTTCCATGGACCAACTTACATATGGAAACACTCAGGATCTGTTGGGTTAATAGGTGGAATACATCTGTTGATGACTCCCATTGCACCTTTAACTGCTGCATCAACAAAATCACAAGTTACCTTATAAAGCGCTCTTCCCCGCAGTATCCTGAGAGAAAATCATAACCTTCAAATCAGAAAATTATATGAGCCCATTAAAAGAACTTGTTGGAGGAAGATCAAAACCAGAAGGCTCAGGATAGAAAGTAAAGAAAATATGCAAAAAATAGTCAAACCTAAATAACAGAACCCGTGGAACAATAATTAGACTATGCAAACAAACCTTTCTTGCAGTGTTTTATGGGGAAACTCCCGACATGACTGCAACTCTTCATTCCAATCTCTCTGCATACCAATAAGCTCACTCCCAAATGAAAGGGTAAGAGCCTCCTCTGCTCTTGCTGAGTCTCTCTTATGCTCTGCAGAAGATGATGGCAGTTCAGCAAGAAGAACCATGGGCCAAAACTTTATTGTCCCAACAGAACAATGAATTTTACATTTTATGAAGCCCAATACAAACTATGAAGATATAATAGAAAAATAGTAACAAGATAGAAAATTTAGAAAAACAAAGTAAAACCAATCTTGGAGGGATTGAGGCTTGGTATGCAGGATTTGTAGGTGGCTGCGATGGTGCTGTGGATGTCCAGCAGTGGCTCCGATGAGCAGCAACTGCCATGGTTGGGAGAAGTCCGGGAGGGCAAGGCAATAACAAGCTTGGTCAGTGATCATTCCTGCGAGATTTACCTGAGAGTGGAGATCTTATATAGAACCAACAAGGGTTCAGCAAGTGGGTCTGGGCAATTCTCAAACATAGGAAATAAGGAGGTCCAATGGGCAGGTGGAAATCTGCCGGAGGGGATGATGATGAAGATGACATGGATTTGGGGAGATTATGTGATTCGGAGCAATGATGGTTCAATGCTTTCCCAAAAATGATTAGATTTATAAATTGCATTCTAGCTATAGAAACTGACTAAACACATAAACAGAATCCTATATTAGTAATTTCAAATACTATCCCCCTAGAGTTGTAGCATAACAATGAGAATTTCCAAATATTAAAAAAATATTCAAGGAAAATATGGTCATATCATCAAGCTACAAAGGATAAGAAAAAATAAAATTAGTGAGACCAATTAAAAAAAATTAAACTACTATTGTCTACTATTTGCAATATCTAAATAACATAAACAATATCAATTTTGAAATCTTCAAGATCTTAGATCTTTTATGAAAAATAGGGTGAAATTTGCTACATCATCAGTTGCTAGAAGATTGTGACAATTTATATTATGAAAATTTAATTTCACAACCTTACTGAAGCAAATTATACAGGGTAATCATCTTCTTTTTACAAATATAGTTGAGAGTGGTTTTAGATTCAAGAAATTGTCTGAAAGAATGTATTAAATCATACAAATATATAGTAAAATGTTCAGATTGTAATGAGCCATATTGTATGTATCGCTGGGAGCAAGAATGGTACATAAACCAAGACTTAAAAGTTAAAACCAAACATTTGATTGCTAAGACAATTATAATCCAACGATGAATTACAAAATGCACTGATATGCAAATACATAAGATTTACTGGATTAGCTGAAACTGTTAAAACAAAAATAAGAACATTGTGGAGTGCCCTTTGCAGTAGGATATCTTCAACACAGTTTTCCCTATGGTAAGAGGACTGGAATTGAAGAACCCAATAAATAAGATAAATTTGAGACAGAGTGTGAAAATCATTTCCTAGTCCAGATTTCCATTGAACCAATATGAAGCGTAATAGGATTTGAATCCTATAGAAAATTTTCCTTCATTAGCAAGTTCAATTGATAAGAAAAGGCAAATAAGACCAAATTATTTTTGTCTCACTCAAAAATCAAGATACATAACAGAATTAAACAGTTGCGTTTAATATCTTGTGCAGTCCAGAAGATTGGAAACAATTCATAAATCTCCAAATAAGTAGCAACTGTAGATTCAAAACAAGCTAATTTATAGATATAATTAGAATATCAGAAAGAGACCTAAGAAATTAGAAAAAAAAAATCATCAAATAAGAAGCTATGTTACTATTGCTCGGTATTAGCACCTGGAATAGGAAAGGATCCTAGCCATGTATTTGGAGGCAAAAGTGATTGAACACCTTCAAAAGGATGAGCAGATGCTTTCTGGTCCAAAATTTCACGAAGACCTATAACATTATTGTTTAAATCATAATCAATAATGGTGCCAAAATATGATATTGAAGACCTATAACATTATCAATTACCTTTCTTGAACTTGGAACTGATCTTTTGCAGCAAACCAATTAGAGTGCTTGCCTCGTAAGCAGGTTTAGATGGTTTGGGGTCCAAAATATCTGTGCTTGAATTCACATAGAAACCTCTAGTGGTTCCTGTGATACAATATTTGTTTCCTTCTAGCGACACAACATCCATATAGATCAGATCTCCAACTAATCTACAAAAGGTAGGAACTAGTCATGTAGGTTTCAAAGAACACTACAAACCAGTAATATTTGATAAATATGACACATAGTATAGATAAACACAAAAGATTCCAGAAACACATAGGATAGCGCAACAACCATGATTGACAAGAAAACGAGTGGTGAGTAGAAGGAATTCAAATAAAAAGCCAGGATTTGTCATGGTAGTGATTTTTGAAAGGAAATTATAGCTAGCATGAAAAATCAAACTGTGGAGATCCAAAAAAATCATATATATCTGTGTTGTTAAGCAGATAAAGCAATTTACCTCCTGTAACATGGAGGTGGATTAAAAGTAGAAAACACTATGCTCTCGACACATTTGATCTCCTTAGAAGGCACTGAAAAGGCCAAATCAGAAAGAGCATCATTGTTATCCTCCATAAATCCCAATCCATCCTGCTCTGCAGATTCCATTTTTGCAGCATCTGTGTGACAGAATATTCCTAATCAGAATGCACATGAAATAATGAAAGATGAAATATAAGCATGCAGCACAAAACATGTTATAGCAAATATAGAAGGTAAATTGTATCAAAACCACTAAGGATGTTTGGTTAAATAACTTCAACTAACAATGACATTTATATGGTCATTGTGCATAAAAGTATAATCACATAGAGATACCTGCAGTTTTTTGTTGAGTGCTTTCATGCTGCAAAGCCAGATGTGTTGACAAAGAGGTTTGCAAACTAGAAAGAGAGAGCAATTCTCTGGCCCGGCCCACATGAGACCTAATGGATCTATCATCATATAATGCTGAAAAAAAAAACATGGATTTTCCCACTTGCATTAGTTGCATCTCAGGTGCAAAACAGAAACGAGTGATCTAATTAAGTTTGCATACCAGCAACCATCTCTACAGAGCAACCACCAGAAGTAATGTCTGCAACTTCAGAAATTTCATTGTAGTCTTCTAAATAATGGGATGTCCCATTTCTAGTATGCAGAATCAAATCATAGCAAGTAAAGAAACAAGTCTCAGGAGCATCAAGAAGAAATTGTCTAACATCCATCACAGAATCACCAGGGCTTAGCTGAAATCCAATACCAAAACTGGCATGTGAAGTGCTGAATAACGAAGAAATGAGTAGGTTCTGTATGCTTAAAGTCAGGCATATCAATAAGTTGAGTAATATCCAGGCAAACAGCATGAATTATCAAAAGCATGAGCTCAGCCTGGCACATTTTGTTGCAGATAAACACAAGTCTAGAAGCATTAAAAGGAAAAAAGGAATCAAACTTTGAATGCTAAAATTTCTATTTAGCAGGTTCAGTGTTCATGTTCTTCAAATTAGTGTTGGAAATAATGGATAGTAGAAACTCATATCCACTTTTCCTGTGATTGACAAATTCCTTAAGTTGAATTGCTCAGAAACCTGTCATTGCTAGGCTATATACCTTCTGAATTTTTGAGATTCTACAATACAGAGTTGCTTTGGGAATCATAAACCCATTAACATCCCTAATTTTGAGTTGATATAAGCAACCAAAAAGATAACTTTACAACTTCCAATATGTCAATTCCGTAGAACTGATAGAAGCCTGTTACTAACATAACATCTTCCTAGTGATGACAACAATAGATCCTCCAAAAATTCTTTACCATAAACTATACATTCCACTCTGAAAGAAGCTGTCAAATCTAACTCTACTCATTACATCACACAAAATACAGTGGATGCTGGTGCATCTCTAGTATCTACAAGTGAACTACATTGTCCTGGGCAAATTATACACAGTAATCCAACAATCACATAAGAAAGAAGATAATTAGGATAGAGCATGGAGAGATTCCTCTAATAATTATTTGTAATTGCAAAGGTATCACTTGCCAAGAGAAGTATTGTTGGAGGAACTAACCTGTAACTCCAGTTTTTCACCTGAAAGTGCTTTGACCTGGACAGGATAGAGATGAATATCACCTGCATAGCGGAACAGGTGAAGGAAATGAAATATTAGTGGTTTGCTTGCAAATTGGTATTCCAAACTTAAGCAACACTATATTCAAAACAATCACAAGCCATGAAACGTGCATCAAATTCCTTACTGCCCAGAATTTGTCACAGTTTGTGCACATGAATCAAAAAGAATATTCAAGCTTTCCATATAGTCATTCATGTGGATAATACAATACTATATGTTAGTTTGGGAGAGAAACTTCAATGAGAAATAGAAAAGTTTTAAGAATGCAATGCAGCCGCTTTATGACATGTCTGTCTAGAGAACACCACTAATGCGGATCTAATCAAGGTGCATGATTGAAGTGTCACACTTGTCAGAGAGATTGTTCTACAATTGACCCTCAATTATCTTAAAGGGTTCAAAGAAATCCACATCCTTCAAGGAGCCTTTTGAGGAAAGGAAAGAACCTATGAGGAAATCATTACTAAAGTGAAAGATAGTTTGAACATATCCAAAGGATCCTATGGATCTTCGTCAATATTCACAAAATGAGCCTTACTAAAGTGAAAGATAGTTTGAACATATCCAAAGGATCCTATGGATCTTCGTCAATATTCACAAATGAGCCTGCCATATTCAAATGAGAGGACTTCAGTTTCATATTTATCAGGAAGGAGCCTCCAAGGCTACACAAGCTCAAAGATATCTCAATTGTTCACAGCATGATCAGAAAAAGGAAACAGTGAATCTCACTTCTAATGAAAAGAATACAGTTGAACCCACAGAAATAATATGATTAGATGATGTCATAACTATTTGGAGTCAACTATATGTACCATATCCCTCCGCTATGTTGTATGCAATTGTATAGGTAATATAGCCTCAGGGCACTAAAAGGATGAAGAAGTTCTTGATATCACTTTTAAGAACATTAACAATTCCTTGATGAACTCAGAAATTTGAGTCAATGTTGCAAAAAATTGCCAAAGCCCTCATGAATTTAGTCATGCAACCAAGATAAAAATCATCATGGTCATAATGGATCTAACATTCATGCTAAGGTAAATGCTTGCTAAAAACATAGAGTAATAGCATTTTGGTAATTTTTACACGAATGTAAATGGAATGTGATATGAAGACTTGGTTAGTAATGATAACACAGGATAAAATTCGTTTAAATATAGATGAGGATATAGTAGGTAGAGCCGTCAATTTGAGTCAGGTCCGTTGGGTTGACCCGCCCCTCCAAACAATTTAAGTGGATTGGATTGGTATTTTATAACCCATTTTAAGATAGATACAAAAGGGTTGGCCCGCCCGAGCCCACGACCCCCGTGGGTCGGTCCGCGGTGGGCTTGAGTTGGCCTGCGGGTTGAGAAACTTATTTTTTTCTTCTAAAATTTAAAACAAAAGTAGAAAATTTAATGAGCTCGTGTGCTTAATCCATCTAATTCGCAACCAAACTTAAAATTTTCAACATTATATATATATATAGGCCTGTAGATTGGCTCGCCTAACCTACAACTCGCCTTGAGTTGGATTAGGTTTGAGATTTCCTAGCCTGCCAAGATGACGGGCCGGCTGCATTGCCCCACCATATGATGATTTTTTGATGAGTTGGCCCATTTGACCGCACTAATAGTAGGGTATCGAACCCAATGGCATTCGAGGATTCATATAACCGACCCCACTTGGTGGGATAAAGGCTTGATTATTGTTGTTATTGTAATTGGAGCGTGATCTCTTAGGCTCACTTTAAGATTTCTATTATCTAGGGGTGAGCATATACTGACTGATACTTGTTACCATATTATAACTGAAACCAAAATGACCAGTTCCTGAATTTCGGTGTAGAAACCTACCCAATAAGTATAGTTCTTGAATGGTGTATGGGGTAGTTACTGCTACATTGTAAGAACTTATTAAATTTAAGTGGTGGGCCTTATGTTCTTGACATATTTATATGTAATGTTACTAATAAATCAAGAAAATGATAATCTTAAATAATCGTTCAAGCATGGTTTACAAGCTGCAGTTCTATTTGAAGATTCAGGTTCATGTTCTATATGGCTCTATTGTAATATTAGCAACTGAAACCAAAATTTAAAATTACCAAGTTCAAAGTTTAGGACCATTACCAACCCAATCATGTTAGAACTTTAGAACCACTCATCGAAGCTGGTTCCAAGCACTGAAATAGAGAATCACTATATAAATAATGGTTTTGCCTACTTCATTTTGGGATCTACATTACAATTATATGTGAAAAGGAAAAAATGTTTCCAGAAAATTCTAGGTAGTACAAGCCCCAGTTTTTATTTGAGGGTTCCAGTTCAAATTTTTAGGTGGTTTTTGTAAGTAGTAGGAGCTGAAACTCAAATCTAAAATTACCAAGATCCTAATTAGGACCACAGCCAACCCAATCATATTATCATTTTAGAAACTAATAATTGATGCCAGCTCGAACTTCCAAGCACCGAATTAGAGAATCACCGTATAAATAGTGGCTTTTCCTATACTTTTGGGTTGTAATTTCCAATTGTATATGAAAAGGAAAAAAGGACATTTCCTAAAAAATCATTTTCCATAATAAAACATCGCATATGACAAGCTACAACCTTTTCAATCAGTTCAAAAAGAAAATATAAACTCAACAGGGAAGGTACACTTACAGAAATTGATTGTAGAAAGTAGGACACTGAAGAATGTTTGCAAGAGAGTCTCATGACAGATACAAGAAATTAATAATAACTGTAAACTATGCATCTAACCTGTGAGTTAAACCTCACCATCTAAGAAACATGGTCAATTGAGGATATAAAATCTCTACATCTTCATTTGAGCAATGGTCAATATCCACCGGAAAAGGTCAGACAAAGCACAAAACTAGTTGCGAAACAGCATACCAGATTGTGTCAAGTCTGTCACCTTAGTTGTGGTCGTCAATGACAAAACAAAAAGCAGGAAACAAAACAGCATATGAGAAGCTAACAATATACCTTCAGCCTGTTTGGCTGTTGCTGCTGTCTGACCATTCGTGCTTTCCCCATTGCCTCCATTCTCAGGCACTGCGATAGATTTACTAACTAACTCTTCAACGATGTGTCCATCATCATGAGAAGCTCTCACCGAATCAGAAACATCGTTAGAGGGTATCAAGGACTCATTTGGTTTTAGTTGTGTTTCTGATGACTTAACAGAATTGGAATTCAGTGCTCGGCCTTTGTTCTTACCCTTGTTGGACTTTCCAGCCATCTGCCAATCCAACAAAAGAATGTGATTTATTTCAGTACAAAAGAGGAGACCAGTATTTTAAGAGCGAATGTGTTGTTCAACCAATTCAAATCGCTGCTAAACATATGTAGTAAAAATACGGGAGTTGAAAAGGCACCAGAACCAAAGCCTTATCCTCTAATTCTCGCATGAAAATCAAACGGATAATTTAAAGGAAGAGGGAGGATTCATAAAACATGAGGATAGCTAGAAAAAGAAGAAAAAAAATTCTCGAGCGAATAAAATAAAGACGGCGAATTCTGAAAGAAACAACGAACACCACTTAGTGAGCAATACATCAGTCAGCAAAAAAAAACGATACTGCTATCCAGATTCTGCATCAAAAATAGCAGAACACCAAAGACGCTCTTCCTCGACACAACTTGATCAAAGTTACGAATCCACGGATCTCCCTACTAATCAGGCAACACCATCTCCGAATGCGAACAACAATCAAAGACTCTTACTGCGACAAGCAAGCAACACGCACAGAAAGGGACCGGAGCAGCAGAGAATCGCCGATAAGAGACGGGGAACCGGAGAGGCGGAGATCACGGCGACGGGGAGAGAGACGAGGGAAGGGTTTTGGGAGGCGGCGGTAGGTCGAGATGATGATTGAAGGCCGTCCTCTGGCTTTGGAGTGGGGAAGCAGGGGCTACTCCGGAATTTAACCTCCGAAGCTCTCACGTCTACAAGCATCATCAATCGACCCGCTAAACCTACCCTTTCATTTATTGGACAAAACTCCGGGATCCACAGCGAGCCCGCATAGATTCCGCCTTTCGTCCAATTAAGGTACGGGTAGTCAACGAGGTCGAAAAGGGGTTGATTAGCTGCCGCATTCGGGCTCCTCTCTCGACGGGCTGACTCAGCCGGATATTTTCCTCGGGTGAAAGTTGTCTCACGGAGTGAGTAGGTAGGGCCCTCGCCACGTAAGGCCTGAAGATTTAACGGGTGATCGAACGCTTGAGAGACGACCTTGATTAGGGTTTTAGATTAGACCGCTCGTTCAATTAGCATGGGCTTAGTTTATTTCATCACAATTTCTTTTATTTAAGCTAATGATTTAGCAGTTATACTAGTTAATTAGTATGATATAATTATTAATCTTCGTGATTGTTAGTGATTATTAAGATAATTATGATATTATTAACAAAATGGTAAACACATTTAGTGGTGTAATCATAATACATATGAAGACAATTATAAGAAGAAAAATAATATATATATATATATATATACACGATTTTGATATTCTGCACGACTCTCTCTTGAGCGCCCATGCGCGACACACGATCCACCATCCATCACGCAATCACGTGCCAGATTTGACCGTCCAAATGTGAAAATGCACAATGTTCCGCCCCCCCGACCCTTGTCGCTTCCGACCTCCCTCGCCGCACCGTCGATTGTCATCGATTTCCGATAGGATTGTGGTCGGAATCCGGCGCAATTTGATCGAAAATGCGGCCGGTAGTGGCACGCGTCGGTTTCCGACCAAATCACGATCGGATTCCGGCCAAATCGCAGCCGAAAACGGTGCGTGCCACTGCCGGCCGTGTTCCAGTCAAATTGCGCCGGATTCCAGCCACAATCCGATCGAAATTCGACGCCGGCCACCGGCCTGAGCCCGATCGACGTGTCACTCACCAACGCGTCAGTCAGCATCAGTTTTCGGTAGGATTATGGTCGGAATCCGACACAATTTGATCGGAAACGCGGTCGACAGTGGCGTGCGTTGGTTTCCGACCAAATCGCAATCGGATTCCGACCAAATCGCGGCCGAAAACGGTATGTGCCACTGCCGGCCACGTTCCGATCAAATTGCGTCGGATTCCAGCCACAATCCAGCTGGAATCCGACACCGACTGAAGCGCTGGTGAGTGGCGCGTCGATCGGGCCTTGTTCGACAATCGGCAGTGGTTGAATGGCGCGGCGAGGACAGTCGAAAGTGACGAAGGTCGACTATATCGCGCAGCGTGGGTCGCGCAGGTCGCGCAGAATATGAGATGTGTATATATATACCTTTTTTATACTTTTCGTCAAGCCGTAAAGGATGCCTTTCGTGCAAAATATTAAAATAGTATTTTTCATTTTATTTCGCATTCTATAAATATCGGCAATTCTAATTGCTTCATAACTTCTTTAGAGACGTGTTTAAATGAATTTTTATATTGAATTATTTATAATGGTATTTTGTAATCATGCCCTTAAATTTAGATTTTCATAATTTAAATTAAAAAATATAAATTTTTAAAATTTTTACAACTTTAAAATAATTTAAAATCTAACTCATTAAAAGGCGTAAGTTTGACTTAGTTACTCATTATCAGCTTCAAAGGGACTTAAAACTCCTTTGTTTCGAATCCTATTAAAATTTTAAAATCAACGAATTTTGGTAAAAAGTCTCACGTCTCGGAAGTCTCTGCAGTTAGTTTTGTCCATGTTTGTGAGTAAAAATTGCTTCTTTTTTTTTTTTTGCAAACTGAGGTGCCAGAATATCGCAGATTATTCTTTTGCTGCATCTGCTTCTCTTTAAGATTGTTACTGCCTTTTCTCTTAGTAGATGTGGTTCACGAACAATATTGTTACTTATTGTTTGTGTGTAGACAGAGGTAGTCATTAAACAAAGCTTTTTGCTAGGGTTTCGTCTTCAGGCAACAACCAGACGACAACTGGTAGCGCAGTTGCCCCAGTTGCAGTGCCTTCATCATCGTCAATCATGTACGTCCTGTAGGATTTTTCCTTATGTTTGAAATTGAGCTTATACTACTCATTGATACTGAAATTGAAGACTTGCTATTTGACATTTGCCCATGGTTTGAACTAAAAACTTCTTCTTCATTCTCATTGACATGGGTGGACTTCTTTCTGTTTGCATATATGTTTGTGATTTGTGTGACTCATCATCTCCCTTGGAAACTGCAGAGGTTCACTGCTGTTTTGGGTTGGGATTGGAGTCGGACTGTCAGTCATATTTCAAACGGTGAGCATCTCATACTTCTTGGATAAGTTCTCCTTATTTTATAAAATTTCTTATATCTTACTGAAAAGGATGTTGATGTCATGGCAGGTTGCAAATAGATTGAAGGTGAATCGCTTCCCTGGTTTTGTACTCTTTTTGTAAGATTATTTCTATCCTTAAGAATCTTATTCTTGATTGGAAGTACTCTGATGGTTGAAATTTTATTTCTAGATTGCATAAATTGCTTTGGAAATTAGATTAACATACTGTCATTAGTTTGTGAAACGACTCTATTGGGGGTTCTTATGGTAAGAACAAGTTGATCATCCTATCCTTAGAAAGGTTTTACACATTTTTTGCTTCATTTTTAATTGAACAAGAAAATACTCATATCAGAAAACAATTAGGTGTAGCTTGGAATAGGTTTGGATGATATTTTCATCATCAAAGGTGACCAGTAGACTCTATAGTTTGAAGAGTTCTATCAATTAGAATGAAAATGTAAGGGGTAGAATCTGACTGAAAAAACATTAGTCAATGTAATAATGTAATAATGTAATACAGACTGTGTCGATTGATTAGAATATTACTAATAATATACTCTGATCTTCGATCAGAGGTGACCAGTAGACTCTATAGTTTGAAGAGTTCTATCAATTAGAGTGAAAATGTAAGGGGTAGAGGCTGACTGAAAAAACATTAGTCAATGTAATAATGTAATATAGACTGTGTTGATTGATTAGAATATTACTAATAATATACTCTGATATAGGGCTCAATGAATGGATAAATTCATAAGAAGTCCTTATTGTCTGATTGTTGAAAAAAAAGGAAGTCTTTGTTAGCCTTTTTCTCTTCTTTTCGTTGAAGAAAAGAGACAACGTTAGAGGTTTTAGACTATTTAACTGTTTATTTCCTCTGTACATTACTAACTTTGGGGCATAATGTTTGAATCTCCAGATTATTGCCTATGGTTATTGAACTTGCAAACCAGTAAATAACTAATGACAAAATAATTTACCTTCGGGAATGTGATTATAGAAACTTGCAAACCAGTAAATAACTAATGGCATCACTGAAAAACTTGATTTTATTTTCATTACAATTTTCAATTTGTCTTCTGAATCATTCTATCTGCAGTAGCAATCTTTTCTGTTGCTTCTCTCCATGTCATTTCTGTGGGCACCAGGAACAGTATAGTATCTTATCTTGCCTTATCCTGATATTTTGACATTCACATGTGGCCCTTGCTTAGCATTGCAGTACATGTTTCGTACAAACAGTTATTTTGGATCCAGAAAAGCATAGAATGCACCTATTTCATTCTCAGCTAGTATTCAAGCTTCCATTATAATTAAAACATGTCAATAAACTTAATGGTAGAAATTGTGAATCATTGTCACAGGCATATGCACTTCAGCAAGCTTTCAAGACAATGATAAATCAAGCAGCCCCTCAAGGCGGACAACTTAATAGTCCTTTCATTGATTCAAGCCCATTGTTTCCATTTCCTACTACAATTACATCGCCACAGAATCCCGCATGGACACCACCTAAGCAGGTTTCTCCTCAGCAACCAGTTGCACTGGATGTTGCACCAACTAAGGTCGAATCAACCTCGTCATCTGAGGTTCAGGATGAAACTCAGAACGAAGTATCACAATCGAAGAAATTTGGTATGAATACTTATATTCATGGCATTTTCTTATTTTAACATCAGTAACTATAACTTTGACCATGAACTATTAATCTGCTTATTGTTCTGGTTGGATTAACCTGATAATTCTCATGACCAAATAGATAACTAAACTCATTTTTTGCTGCAATGTTAGCTAAAATTTCATCAATCTTCTGGATGAGTTTATTTTATTTTATAACTGGAACTTAATTTTGTGGAATTAGTCTATCATTGGTAATATAGTCCTCTTGTAGATTCTCTTTAGTAAGAGTTGCATGAGTTTTTTACAATGAAGATGGTTCCTTCCTAGTGTCGTATCATTATCAATGAATATGTGTCTGCTCTAGCATAGCAACTGTCAAAAGCAGTTTCGGAATGCCAAAGGATTTCTTATAACACTTAGGTAACGTTATCATCATTGATAGCTTTCTTGGTTTTATTTTACATTTACCTGCATGCCATGGGCTCAGCTCAACTTCCACAAAAATTAAGCTCCATGCAATACACTCTTCTTTTTTGGTTCTTGGGTGATGGGCTTTTGCCAGAAGGGATCCTTTTAACTCAGAACTATTTGGTAGAGATATTATGGTCCCTAATTTTAAAGGCATCTGACATGATATGAAAAATATATGGTAGAGATATTATGTTTTCTAACTCCAACCTTTATTGATATAGATTGTCCAAGGGTTAAATTTCGGTAAAACTGAGGTAATGTCCTATTCCATCGTAGTCAACTGAAGTTTTTTGATTTACCTCTTCATAGATGGTCGTGGAATCGACTGTGTAGAACCGTTAGGATGGCGGATTCTATCTTTAACTGAAATATGTTTGTGTGAAAAATGCTGCAACTTTTATGGATGTTTCTCCAGACAAACTGTTGCAAAATGAATGTTCCTCTGTGAGTGATATTCCAAAGGAAAGAGGTCCGAGTGGAGAATACGTGATACAATTGCTCATGGGGCCCTCTTGGAGTGCTGGGGACGAAAATGATCATTGAGCAACCACTGACATGATTCCACAAAATCCTATATTCCTAATTCTAAACCTCAAAATCTCCAAGTTAGATTGGTTGGGTTGGATTGCGAGAGTATAATTCCAAAAATCTCCAACCACCTACACTACCCTACCCTACTAGTGGTCAGGTGACGAAGATGACCTTTAAACAACTAGTGATAAACAACCAGTGATATGGTTGGTACCTTAAACTCCTAAACCTCAAAATCCCAAAATAAATCGGGTGGGTTCTGTAGGGGTGCCGTGGCCTTAAAGCAATTGGTGAGAAGATGTCTTAAAAGCTCTAGGAGGATATGGTTGAGTTAGTTACTACGGAGCAAACTTGTTGAAGTGGATAAAGATCGAATCTTAATAAAGTTGAGATAATGTTCTCTCCCGTAATGACAACTACAGTTTCTTGATTTATTATTTTTTTACAAATGATCAAGGAACCGACTGTGTAGAATCGCTGGGATAACAAATTTACTTTTTATTGTAAATTCTAAACTTCAAAATCCCCCAACCCCAAAAGTTAGATTGGTTTGGTTGGGGTATGATTCAAAAGTGGATTGATTGGTGCCTTGGTGGTAGGTTTAAGGGCAAGGAGTACCAAGCAAGTTGTAATTTCATGTGGTAATGTCATCCTCTTCTCATACTTAGGTTAATAGTAAATAAACTCTTGGTTTGAGTTTAAGCTCTCAATATTCAAGAAAGTTCTATTAATGCTTGGAGGCATAATTGAGTTGATTATGATGGATTAGACTTGCTGAAGTGGAAGGGTTAAATCTCGATGAAGTCGAGGTAATACCCTCCTTTGTCGTGGTTGATTATAAATTTTTGATTTACCTCCTCACAGATGATAGTGGAGTCGATTGCATGGACTCATTCTACCTTTTATTGAAATAAAAGTTTTATTAGTTTGAAAAAATTTTGATTTATTTGATTTTGGTAGGTGAAAAGAGAAGGAAGTTTGAAGCAAGTACCCAATGAACAACATGATCAGGACATGATGAGGACAGGAAGCATAAAAAATGGCAGTTCGGCCTTTACAACCTGTTCTCCACCGCCTTCTGTCCTCCGATTATATGAGAAATAGGAGGAGAGATCGATCAGCAGATCGCAAGTCATAGCTAGCCATGGCTTCTTTGAGGACCAACCTCCTCCTCCTGCTATCTTTCGCCGCGGCGGCGCAGGGGACGGCGACGGCGACGTCGATGAGGTTCTACATGCACGACACGGTGAGCGGGCCGAGCCCCAGCGCGGTGCGGGTGGCGCGGGGGCCAAACTCCACCGGCTTCTCCTTCGGCGACGTCTTCGTGGTGGACGACCCGCTGACGGAGGGGCCCGCCGCCGACTCCCGGCTGGTCGGGCGGGCGCAGGGGTTCTACGCCTTCGTGTCGCAGCGGGCCGACGCGCCGGCGCTGCTGCTGAGCTTCAACCTGGTGTTCGCCAACGCGAGCACGGTGGAGGTGGTGGGCCACGACCCCATCTCGGCGCCGGTGCGGGAGATGCCGGTGGTGGGCGGCTCCGGCGCCTTTCGCCTCGCCAGCGGCTACGTGCTCGCGAGGACGCACACGGTCAACACCAGCACCGGCGACGCTGTGTTGAAGTGGGAGATGTACCTCGCCGGGAGCAATTCCACGGGGGGAGACCTGGCCGCCGCCACGGCCCCCTCCCCGAATGGATTATCATCGCCATCATCATCTTCTTCCTCAGCTTCTTACGCCGTTCAGCTTCCTCTACTGTTGTTCATCTTCATCGTCCATGTTTTGGCGAGCAAAATGGAAGAGGAAAACTGATAATCGGCATTAAATTTTATCAATGAGTAGTTCATAATATTTTTATTAATTTGATATTATATTTTTGTGTGTATATATATATATATATGATGAGATTGTCCAATTATTATAATATTGCAATAAAGATTGGATGGGTTGCTTTATCTATAATAATTTTGATAAAATTAAAATAAATATCATGATAATATTTAAATAGAGATATTTTTAAGACAAGATATATATTAAAATATTTTTTTTTAAAAAACTTTTTAAATTTTAGTGATTTCACACTTATGAGATTTAAACATGCATAGAGTGTCTCCCAGATGAGTAATAATATGCAACATGAAAAAAATACAGTATGAAATCAACATGACACACTACATGCAGTGGGTGTCACATCCATGCAGTGGGGTCCACAGCCATTAGTTGAGTGTATTATGTTGGTTTCATGTTGTATTTTTTCATGTTGCATATCATTTCTCCTCCCAGATTACGGTGCACTAGTAAAATATTTTCACAATTAAACATTCATGAATCGATCCTCAATTACAGTATACTTAGAACCCTCAATTTAAGTTGGGTCTGTCGAATTAATCCACTCTGTCAAACAATTTAGATGGATTAGATTAAATTTTATCAACCTATTTTAAGGTGGGTCGACTTGTTTAGGCCCACGATCCTCGTGGGTTGGCACGTGGCGAACTTGGGTTGGTTCGCGGGTTGAAAAAATTTATTTTTTAAAAAATTTAAAATTAAAATATAAAATTCAATGAACTAGTGATTTTGATCCGTCTAAATTATAATCCAAATTTAAAATTTTCAACTTGACCGTTTAAATTATAATCCAAACTTAAAAATTTTAATATTTTCTTTAATTTTTTTTCGCCCCTGAGAGATTGGTGGGTTGCACTTGCAGAAGAGGGCTAACTCGTAACCCGTCTTGAGTTAGATTGAGAAGAGTTGGAGATTTTTCAAACTGCTAAGTTGGTGGGTCGGTCCGTCCCGTCCTGCCATATAATGAGTTTCTAATAGATTGAGTCCGCTTCGCCATAGGTTAGCCCATTTGACAGTTCTAAATATACTATAGAATAATTTTCTTTAGTGGGAAGATAATTTTGAAATGTTAATTGCGGAGCGATACGTCATCATTTGTATTTTTTAATTTACTCTGATGATCAATAAAATTTTTTTATGGGATCAAATTGATCATCTTTATGATTAATCGGTTCGAAGAGTTGGATAACTTAATTATATAAAAAAATAGCATGCATAGAGTGAGTAGATTAATCTTCATGAACAATTCGTTAGATCTTCATGAAAATCTAAGCTCTAACGAAACTTTCAATCCATTTGGTATGTTATTTAATGTCTATTTATTAGTATTTACACATTAATATAAGTATTCATCTAGTAAAATGTTATAAATGAGTGTTATTTCTAGCATAAAGTAATATACAAGACAAAATACAAAAATACATAAATGAGAATCCCGTTCAAGTAAGGCGAGAGGGGTGCCTGTTTGAGTATCTCGAGTGCCCGAGAGCACAGGTGGCTTAAGTCTGAGTGGGATGAGAACCCTAATTGAGTTGTCTGCTAAGAGAAGTTAGATCATCAATCGACTACTAAGGAGACTAGTCAACTGCCAGAGTGAGCCGATTCATGCGTCTGGATGTCAAAAATGAGAGTTGAATGCCCGAAAAGCTAGATCAGTCAACTGAGACTAGGGGTGTTAAAAATAAATCCGCGACCTGCTAATTCTATCCAAAAAAAATCAAATTAAGGTTGAGAATTTTCGGATGGGGTTCAGGTTGGGAGGGGGGGGGGGGGGGGGGGGGTGGGGGGGGGGGGGGGTTTAAAGTTTAAAGTCGATTAATCCGAGTTGATCTAGATTTAGAATTTAGAGGTTTTTTGGGAGGGTTAAATTAAATTTTTTTTTAAAATAAAGATGTTTTATGTAATATTAGTATGACAATGATAAAATATTAAGATAAAAATATCATAAAATAATTAAAAAAAGTTTTTTCTGAGTTATTGAGCTTGGTTGGGTTATATGAGTTTAGGATTTCGAGTTGAAATTTTTTAATAATATTTTATTTCAATTTGATCTAAATTCACCCGATCCATCTGAATTGACACCCCTTACCAAGACTCCGGAGTGGCAAGCTGCTTGAGAGCTAAGGTCAACTATCGAGTTTGAGTAGAAATTTGAGTTGAGTTCTATTGAGATCTATGTTAGATACAATTCTCTTTGAAATAGATTCATTCCCTTCCGACAGTGCTTCGAAGTTATGTTCAATGACTATTTTCCACGATACAATAGCTCGACTATGATCGCAATCAAGCACTAGTTGTTCCTGAGGAAGGAAACTTGTACCCAAACGTGAAGCACCAAATATTGTCAAGTGGGTTGGTTGGCCTTTGGTGGAGATTGTGGGGGAAAGAAAGTGGATGGAATCATTCACTCTTCTTCTCTTTTGCCCAGGGTAGGACTCCTTTATAGATTTCAATTCATCACAACGCTAAATTTGCTAATTAATAGTCGAGTAAATATTTTTACCATCTTCATCCGGCTGACTTGAAATGCCAACAGTCAACCATCAATGGTCGATCATTTTCCTCCAAGCAGTTACAGATCCATCATTAATCATCTGATCGTTTCCAAATCAATCATTAATGCATTCATTACAATTCAAGTGGCAAAACACAGATTGATCCGTTTAGATAATTTTTATTTCGATCAGTCCGACATTCAACGTGCGCAAGTCACACTTGCAAGTCACACTTACACATAATTCAACTAAATTTACGTGTAATCTATGTCCTAGATTTATACTCCTACAAGCTTACGTGTTAGAGAAACTCTCACTCATGCATATTCACAATATCAAGGGTTTGTGATTTATTATAAACTAACTTTCATATCCTAAAACTCGCAATATAAAGTTAAACTCTCACTTTTCTTCTGTAAAAAGGTGAAATTTACTGTCCTAACAACCCCTAACGGTCGATCCCATAATTATCTTTGAAAAGATAAATCGAGAAATTGACCCGGAGGAAAAGTTAAACTCCCACGCACCACACATTATAGTCTCTCTTTCCACTCATTTTCATTGACATTTTCCCACAAACAATTTATTTCACAAGTCGCTGTTCCAATCTTTGGAACTTCTAAATTTTGTTAAGGTCTTCGTGCATGAATCTTTCAAAGTCAAAAAACCGGCAGATCATTAAATATTAAGATAGATTTTATCTCATCATAATCTAGAAGTCAAACTATGGATCCCAAAAAAGAACAAATCAGAAGTTGACCAAATCATGCGCGCGCACACAAAAAAAACCAATTTCTGATAAAATTCCACGCACCAAGTCAAAAGCAATTATGGTGTTATTTATCAATCTGCTAGCGTTGACTTAAGCAAACTGCAGGAATAGGTGAAATGTTCTAAATAAGAAAAATGACAAACTGCGCGACCCGTGAGTGACATAGTCGATTCACCGTCGCTGCCATCGCCCCCGCCATGCTGTCCGGCCACCGTCGGCCGTCGGTTCGAGCGCGATCGACGCGTCGCTCGTTGGCGCTTCGGCCAGCGTCGGATTCTGATCGGATTGTGCTCGGAATCCAACGTAATTTGGTCGGAACACGGTCAGCAATGGCGCGGTCGAATTTCGGCCAAATCACAGTCAGAGACCGACCGAGGAAGGACCGATGTGCGACGCCGGTCCTTCCTCAACCGATCTCCGGCTGTGATTTGGTCGGAATCCGACCACGATTTGATCGGAATCTGATTGTGATTTGGCCGAAAACGCGGCCGGCAGTGGCACACGTCATTTCCGATCATGATTTGGTCAGAAACTGGCACGCGCCACTGCCGGCCGCGTTTCCGGCCAACTTGCGTCGGATTCCGGCCACAGTCCGACCGGAATCCGATGCCGGCCGATGCGCCAACGAGCGGCGTGTCAATCATGCTCGGGCTGGCAGTCGGACGGCGCAGTGGCAGCAGCGGAGGGTTGGGACGGAATACTGTGTATTCCCACATTTAGACTGTAAGATCTGACGCGCGATCACGTGATGAACGATAGATCCCATGTCACTCACGGACGCGCAAAAAATAGTCGTCTAGTGTATCAAATCTATCTAAAACAACGTGCAAAGTTTTTATGAACGAAGTCAACGCGACCTCTCATAACCTTTCTTTATTTAATATCAGAGTTGATCAAGAACAGACGAAAACAGAGGAGAGAAGAAAGGGGCGAAGAAAACAGAGCGAAGTTCATGGAGTCGAGCGGCCACGCTTTTCCTCGCTCCGCCGGAAGCAGCAGCTGCGTCAGCGTGAGCAGTGGAGGCGTTAGGCCGAAATTCATGGACGCCGGCGGCTGCCCGACCACCTTCGTCCAGGCCGACGCCGATTCCTTCAAGCGGGTCGTCCAGAAGCTCACCGGCCACGGCATCGCGGCGGCGGCGGGGAACAAGGCACCGCCGGGCCCCAAGAAGCAACCTTTCAAGCTCTACGAGCGCCGCGACAGTCTCAAGAGCCTCAAGGCGATCCGACCGCCGGCGCCCGCGAAGCCGGCGACCCTGTCGCCGAGCGTGCTGGACTTCCCCTCGCTGGCGTTGGTGAGCCCAATCACGCCGCTGGTGCCGGACCCCTTTCGCCGCGGGGCGGCTGCGGCGGCGGTAGGCGAGGAGGAGCGGGCCATCGCGGAGAAGGGATTCTACCTGCACCCGCCGCCGAGGAGCGCGGTGGAACCGCCCAGGCTGCTGTCGCTGTTCCCCGTCACCTCTCCGACGATGCAGCCCGCCAGTTCTTCATCTTGATGCTTCGGCGTAAAATTCTAGATTTGATTTTCAGTTGCGATGCCTGTGACCGACGGCGATGGAGCTGCTGGAATTTTCCGGTCCGGCGGCGGAGAATTGCCTGTTTGATGTGTCAAATTTGAGCTCATTTTCTCTGGTTGAAAATGTTCTTGCTTAATTTCTCCCCCACAATCCAAACTATCTACACTTTATTGTAACAAAATTATCTTCTTTAGTATCAAATGATTCCTATCTAATTTATCTTAATCGATAATTTTTTTAAAACTAAATCGCCCATCTCTAGAATTAATCGATTTTAAAACTTAAATATCTTATACCAATTAAAAAATTATATTTAATGAGATAATCAAGTTAAATTTTATATTAATTAGATTAGCAAAAGATCAAGAAAAACCTAGGACATGGTTAAGTTAATTACTACGGATCAGATTTGCTGAAGTGGACAAGAATCGAATTTCGATGAAACCGAGATAATGCTCTCTTCGTGATGGTCAAACTGCAACTTCTCAATTTGCCTCTTCATAGATGATCGTGGAACCGATCATATGGAGCCGTTGAGGTGACGGATTCCATTTTTTTTGTTGAAGTGAAAGATCAAGAGCAATCTAATGACCATAAACATCAATATCATTCCAATGTTTCAGTAGCTGAGTAGTCCCCGGGACAATGGTGCAACAGTAGAACATTCGGATTGTGACCCAAGGATCCACGATTCGATCCCCAGCTACGAAAACGCAATCAAAGGATGCTGGACATCTGGATTGGTGGCCGTATGCACTTTCCGATTTACCCTAGTGGTCGGTGGAAAACTTCCGTGGGACCGGATCGGTCACCCACAGAGATTGAGTCCATGAAACTGACTGAGATTTATCATTTTTTTCTTTCAGTAGCTGAGTAAATATGGTGATGTTCGTTCTTGACAATTGGAATGAAATGACCAGGTGTTCTTGCCAAACAAACTTATTGCAATGATTCAAGAACATAACCAGCAAACAAGATCACAACCACAAGAATTCAACCTTAGCTTCTGTTTTGCAATCGCAATTCGATATGAAATACAAAATCTGAAACTGCAAGTCATGTACCAGTAAAGGTCTCGGTTTGGAATAATAAAATCAGCTCCAGATTTCAGGAACCACAGATTCAAGGAAAAAGTTGAGCATAGAACCATTCCTGGGAGGCTAAAGATTCATGACTGAACACCTCATTTAACTGTCGATAACTGTCCACAAGAATCTACAAACAGTAATCATTAAGCAGACGAGGGGAAAAAAATGATCAAAATAGTAAGATGAAGAAACCGCGAGAAAACCGATAGGGTTTGGCTGTTTGTGCTTTCAAGATATGTGCCCAACATTTCTTGATGAAGGCAGCAGTAGAACTTCGAGTGAGGAAAGCCATATCCATCAACAATGGCCTACAGGTAGCGGATCAACTCGACTGCATATTTTCCCTTCCTTGTTTCTGTTATCTCCCCGATCTGCAACAAGTGACTTTGTTTTGTAAAAAAAACAGGAGATGAATCCCAACTATTTGAGGCTGGGTAGGTTACTTGTAAAGAGATGGAATGGAACACAGAATCCTAGTACTATGTTTTTGCAGATAGATGTTTGCCATGCATACAGCTCTGGAGTTAAAATGGAATCACAGGAAGAACTAGTGAAGGTTTTCCAAAAACTAGTTAACCATCCAACTTATCCTAAATGTTTTCATGAACCAAACCTCTCACTCTGATTAATTCCTTAACTAAGTCCACCAAAATGACTTTAAGTTTTAAGTTCAGACAATGGACATATAAAAATGTAAACAAGAAACTACAGAAGATAGCAAACTAATTTAAGCTACACGTCCATCATAGGAAAAAATCTACACTACAATGAAACTATATTTTCTTTGGAACAACAAAGATTAACAATACATGTGATACTGAATGATTCAAAATGGATAAAAAAAAGTTAATTAAAGCTGATAAGCTCATAAACAGAAGGGAAAATGGAAACATTGATTTACCTTTAACCTTCCTTTCCCACTAACAGAAACTATATCTCCTGTTTTTAGTGTGGCTCCATTTTTCGTCACTGGTGCCCAGTTAACTCGCACATCCCCATTGCTGATTCAAGAAACAAAAGTTGGGTTTATCATATTACAAACATATGCAGTATTAGAATACAGAATATTTGGACTTCTCACACTCTTATGAATACATATCTAGTTTTATATTGTGATTTAAAATTGTTTTTGTCTATGCCGCCATTTTGATCAAAACAGCTTGATGGACCAAAACACTTTAAATGTGAGCCTCTCATACTCTCAGAAATACATATCATGCCTGATTTTTTTTTTCTTTAAAGTTTATTCGGTCCATCAAATGAAATTTGTTTAACAAGATTATTTGGAGAAGAGAAAAAGGGGGAGATGAGAGAGGCTGCACCCTTTGGTCAAAGTGTAGGGTACCAATGAAGGAAACTTAAAAAGGAGGTTGCCTTTGGGGGGGGGGGGGGGGGGGGGGGGGGGGGGGCAGGGGTTGTCATTTTTATAAACTATTATTAAGGTTTTAAAGAGGGTTTCTATAGTTTTTGGTCTTTCTCCAAATTATGCAAAATCAGCAATATATTGTGCGACAGAGATAAGATCCATATCTCAAGTTTAGTAGGGATATAAGAAGGGGGGCACCATTTAAATACTTGGGAAACCCAATATCTTCAACAAAGCTCTATTTTAGAGATTGTTCTAGACTGGTGGACTTTGTTTAGCTACCAATCAAAAGTTTTATTTTATGCAGGAAGGCCGGAGGTAACTTGAGGCAAAAGGAAAATTCTCTTATCTGGCTGCTAATCCTTAAACGAATTAAAAGTCGAGATAATAATTACTAGATTCTTATAGTGTGAAGAGCATCTACATAATGTCCCAAGGGGATCTATGTGCTCATCCAAGAAGGAAGGTGGTTTAGGCCAGAGATTTTTTATTAGGCCTATTTCCTAAGATACACAATAGGCATTCCTTTCTATAAGATTTGTAAGGAATAACTTTATTTGGAATTTAAAGAAGCTTCTTAATCGCTCTTGGCGGTTGAGATTTATGCAGTCACTTGATTATGTATCATGGAAAATAAATTAAAATTTTAATAGGAAATGGACGACATAAGCCTATTAATGGGCAATGCCTCTATTGTGTATTTCTAAGATGAGTGAGCTAAAGTTGTTTTAGTGCGGGCGACTTGAATTAGAGATCAAATGCAACTACTCCCATTTTAATACTTGGAATAGCATATGTTCACTTGCCACTCTTGGAAAAGATAGCCCTGATGAGGTTATACAGAATTTCTCTAGAAATGGCAAATTTCACCTTAAATCTGCATATAAGTTCATCAAAAATAAGCATCACTACTAATCAGGCTACTAATCAGATGGCAAAATCTGAAGGAGCTTACCAAGGTTCTCCTTCATATCTTGGTTAATGTTTTTGAACAGAGTACCTACAGTTGATAGGTTGGGAAAGTGGAGGGCAATAGCAAACACAAAATCCCAGTTGTTTATTACTAGGTACCAATATATACTGTCTTCTTTGATTGTAACCACTCTAGGCAAATATGGAGAATGGTCTCAAGCTGTAGTAATATCATTGTTTGTCACATAGATGGGCCATTGTTGAATTTGGCTATGCGATAAGGTTGGAAATGTTGGTCTGAAGGGTAAACTTTTGTTCACAGCTGATGCAAACCACAATTAGCTAAAAAAGTTAGGAGAATATTTGTGTGCTGAGGTCAAACTTTTCCATTCTGTAAATCTAGTCAGCTGAAAATAGTTCAGAAAACCTAAAGATACTGCTTCTCTTAAGTAGCAGTGAAGCTTAAGATGGAATTCTTCTGGAGTCACACTGCGTGGAGCCACTAACTTCTGGTGATACATAACTTGCTGAATCTGGAGTCTATATTGTTCAGAATCACTAAGTTAGGTTGAAGCTGTTTATGGCTAAAGCTGTTCAGATACTACTGGAAGCTGCATCACCAGTTTCTTTTCTGAACATGGGTTCTCTGATGGTATGAATAAGTATACATAATAGCTAATGACTGCTGGATTATCTAGTCCGATGTTTGTGCCAAGTTTTTTTCAGGAAGCTGCAGTTTTTCAGTATATTGTAAGCTGATGTACGGGGACTCTGATTTCTGCTTGATACCAATCCTTGTGTTTGCTGCTGAATCTGCCTATATCTGAGCTGCCTTAACTGAACATATTGTTCAGCTAAGAAAATTGTAAGTTCTAATTGATAGTGTTTTTTTTTAATATTTTCAAATCCCAGAGTTACCCATGAATTGTGGGACTTGATGCTGTTATGTTTTTCTAATACTTGTTTACCGCCCTAATGCCCTCATTGATCTGATGGGAGATCTATGAAACACATGGACTTAGAAATTTCTTCCACTTCACTTTTGTACAGATTTTTTTACTTAATTTTTCTGCTTTGATTTAGTTTGCTGTATATGCATGTTATGTCTGTCATGGGCATGAGAAGTAAGATGAGAGTGTCGTTTTGGGTTTCTTTACATGCCCATTCAGTGGTGATTTCACTTACGCATACGTTTTCTTGCTAGTATATGCTCCCTAGCCGTGTGCAAAATAATAATAATAAGAAGAAGAAAATTAAAGGTTCTACATAGGTAAGATTGACAACTTATGGAAAGTCTTATAAATTGTACCTGATCAAGTCGACAAGCTTTGATCGAGATATCTTAAATCCAGCACTAGCAAGTGCATCAACTCTCAAGGATGCTTCAACAGTTTTGGATGTTTTAGTCCTACAGTTGGATAATGAAAATTCTCAAGCTTGTATTAGGACTCAAAAGATGAGATCAAAAGCCACAGTGAGAAAAACAGAACAGATAAAACAACGCAATTATCCCAAACCTTGGAGGCTCGTACTCCAAAGCAAGCAACGGTATAGGTGTGCAAGTCACAGTCACATTACCAACCTAAACAAGCAAAGCTGTTTAGTGCCAAATTTTATTTGCTACAGTTGTGAATGACACAACAAAAAGAAGCTTGATGGTAGCTTGAGATTTGAGCTTGAATCTCATTAATAAGGCAATATCGCTGAAATAAATTCACCAAAGATCTTCAACGACATAATTTATGAGTTCTCTATATAGCTCCAAGGTTGAAAACTATGAAAGCTATAAAATGGGATTTCAATGTATATAGGCTATAGACAGGAGATACGACTAAGAATGATATTCCCAGGAAAAGAAAATTTTCACCTTATCCATGGTTGACACAACAAACTCAGTAAGTTCTGGAACAATAAGGACTTGGGCCCCCTTTTCTCCCTGCACAATATAACAAAGCATATCAACCTCTTAGATTTCTTTTTTCCTTGGAATAATTGACCTTTCAAATATATAACCGCTTAGAAATTGTAAAAGCGAAGTCATATACATTGACATTGTACCTGCACTAGAATATCTCCAACTTTCTCTCTTGCAATCCCTGTGCCAAGAATTGCACCAAGAAAGTCACCATGAGAACAACCATCAAAATTGAAGTTCCCCGTGATGCTGGAGAATTTTTTTTTCAGCAAACTGAAATAGAGGATATAAGCAACAATAGAACAGAGATAAAAAAGACCTCAAGGCAGAGACAACATCTGGGTCAATTTGCATGACATCTGGATGTCCAACTGAGAGGCGGCAACGTTCAGCCTAAATGAATCAAAAGCAAAGTTTCAGGATGAAATAGTAATTCTCTTCAGAATGTTTGAGCATCTTAATTAGCTTACCTCAGGATAACCACCCTGAGCTACTGCTTTCACATCAGCCAGCTTCTCCAGTGCAAGAAGAGACTCCCTTAGAACAGGCGGAGTGAGAAAGTCTGTATGGAGAACCTCTCTTCTTGTTGAGGAACGTCTTGACTAGTCACCAAAATGATCAATTTCATCAAATGTAGTAATTCCAAGAACCAAGACTACAATACTAACACAAGAACAGCAAATCTCCCTTTACGGTGATGGGCTGAAAGATATCCAACTTGTGAATCAAAGACAAGCAAAGCAAAGGGGTGAGGAAGGAATTTATAGGCGAGAGGCCTAAACCTAGATGATGCCTATGACCAACAAACATTGACTGGACAACCAAAGCCATGAACACTGAGCCCTATGGCTAGCAGTCAAAATGGAATTAGCCAACAAAGACCCATGAGCAATTCACCACCAATAACCCATGCTAAAAGCACACAACTCATGACATAGCCGACAAATAGCGCTTGACAGATGTGGGGCCCAACAGTTCCAAACGCATAACGATGGATCAAAGAAACATAAAATATAAAAATTTGAACAATGAAGTAGAAACTTTAAGGCATTCAAGAATTTATAGGGCATCATGCCCGACGTCCAAATAAAGGTCTAAAGGGAAACAAGGCCCGAAAGGCAAAAAAAAAAAAAACACACACAATGATTCAATAAAAAAACGAAATTGGCTTTCAGCTTATCATGACAAGTTAAAGGGATCACAAACTTGAGCTTGGAACTTCTAGATAAAATATCCTAACATGATGAGTCACGTGGGATTTTGACTAGCCCGACACAAAAGTAGCTCAAATCATTATACTCATATATAGGTCTTTAACTTCCTTATACTCCTCTATAAGCCCCTTGACTCCTCGGATTTGGTGGCCTCAACCTCAAGCACCTTAGTCTTGACAAGCAAAGGAGCGACAACTTTGTCCACTTAGCTAGGGACCAATGAAGAGACATCGGACACCTAGGGGCTCACGATACTCGCAAGAATTGCAACCACGAGCAAGTTAGTCGTCACTAAAGGACCCAAGGCACTTGAGGTGACATTGACAATTGAGAGATTGGCACTGCTCATGCAGTGCCTCGATCTACACACCAAGGCGTGTCTTCCTCAATCTTCTCGAAGAGTGAGGCTTCAAAGTTGGGAGTTGAAGATTGTGCAACAACCTGTTCATCAAAAAAGGCATCACCAAAGAACTAAGAGAATCCATACCTATAAACCAAGGAATTAACATGTCAACCACCTCATGTTTACGATAAAAAGGGAGGGCATAGCGCATACCTATGAGGCTTTGAAAGACTAATTCCACTAGGGCCTCCTCAAACAAGTCCCTAAGAAGTTTGGACTTAATGATGGAGTGTTGAACCATTTGTCTTTGCACTCTTAGCAATGAGCTTTTTCGAGCTCATATCGTGAAACTTAATAGCTAGCCTAGGATACGTGCCCCCATAGCTCGTCAATTAAACTAGGGCCAAAGGGATCTCGTCCTTAGAATAGATCTGCCAACAACGAGACCTCAAGAATCACCCTCCACATGACAAGGCTTGACAACTCAGGCCTCTTCAAGCCTCTTGACTACTTGGATCTTGTGACCTAAACCTCAAGCACCTCAATCTCGACAGGCAAAGCCTGCCTAGCTAGGGACCCAAGAAGAGATGTTAGACACCAAAGGGCTCACAAGGACAACTACTATAGGCAAGTCAATTGTGTCAAAGGACCTAAGGCACTTAAGGTGTCACTAACAACTAAGAGGTTGGCATTGCTCATGTAGTGCCTCGATTTGCACACCAGGGGCACGCCTTCCTTGCTCCTCAAGGGGAGTGAGACTTTGAAGTTGAGAATTTAAGGTTGTGCCACTACGTGTTCACTAAAGAGAAACCCACCTAGGAAGTCCGAAAAATTCATGCTTGTAAAATAAAGAATGACTATGTCAACCTCCTCACCTTTACCATAAAAAGGAAAAACACACCTATGGGGTCTTAAAAGATAACTCCACTAGAGCCTCCTTAGACAAATCTCTAAGAAGCTCAGACTTAATGATAGCAGTTTGCAAATCCAATGCCTCTTTCGTCCTAAGAAAATGTGAATAGGACCAGAGGGTTGGAACAAGTGACCTAGGGTAGGACACAAAAATGAATCGTTTGTTCTACCTTTGTGACAAAGTCGGGCTTCCACCCAAATCAAGAAGACATGTAGTAGCTCCCTTTGTCAAATCACACCCGATTGACCTCTTGAAAAAGTCACTCAATAGGTTCAATCCTTGCCCAGCACTATTCAATTAGGTCGCATGCCTTCATGATTTCAAAAAGAATTGCCCTTCATATAGATGAAGGGAGTTTAGGATTTAGATGAAGGGGGAATTTAGGAGTTAGATGAAGGAGGACTTTAGGAGTAGATAGCAAAGGCAAAAAAAAGGAAAATGAAGCTTGACTAGGAATTAGTTAGTATAGAAGGTAAACATCCCATTCAGAGTTTCATCCCACTAGTAGGTCGAAATGTTCAGTCAAATTTCTGCAAAACCAAACAACAGAATCGTCAGGCATACCATAAGACCATTTGAGCTCAACAAGCTTAGTGAAGGGTAGCAAATGAGCATCCTCTCATTCACACCTATATTCCTTAGTCAAGGCCCCATGCTCTAATGAGACATCAATTGGGGTTGGCCAAGCGGAAAGAGAGTGGTGAGACATCAGGTGAAGAGTAAGGACAAGTCAAAATAGTGAGAAATTGGAGGCAATACTAGAATGAAGTAGAACCTGACAAAGATCCTCAAGGAACCAATGACAGTATCCAGAGAGAAAGTCTAGTTTCTAGAGAACTTACTGCCTTTTCAGCATGGCCATGTTACTGATTAGCGGCGCAAAATGGCGTCAAACCTAAGACAAGCAACAACCTAGAAAACTTCATCGTTTGGACATATATGCCCTAGAAGGTGGAAAAATGGTCTTCTGCTTCTCTGTGAACAGAGGCAGCAGGAGAAGATCCATGGTGGCGTCACCAATCCACCTTGGCACTCCCACCTTGACAGTTCACCTCAGCCAATCTCCCATCTCAGCCCAACAACTATCCATCACAGCTTGCTCTCATCTCGGAGTTGCCTCTGGACAGAATTCCTACAGTTTAACACTAAAAAAGACTTGCTATTGGAAGGTCTGAACTATCTGTTAACCCCGACCTCAATAGATTCTATAACGAATTTAGCGAAAGGCGAATTCTCAACACAAAATGGATAGCTTTCACTATAAAAAACTTATTTTTCCAAATTAAGAGAACGCAAACAGTTGGGTAACTCTCAGCAAGGCTAACAGAGTGAGGGGATACCATTTCGAGAATGTTCTTAACCGCCTCAGCCACATTTCTGTCGCCGATCCCTTTGAGGGCCGATTCCGCCCCCGCCGCTGGCTTCACGGCTAGCGCAACTCGGCACAACCCTGCGTTTCGTTCAACTCCTGTGTCAGGCAAATCGAGAAGCGCATCTGTCGGAGTTAAGCGCAAGTGAAGGAGAAAGAAACCTCTGCGTGGGGATTGGAATTGAGCGAGGGGAGGGAACGGCAGGATGGGGAGGAGAGAGCGAGAGCCTGCCAGTAGTCTCCGGAAAGATGCTGAAGCAGAAAGACCGAGCTTCATGATCGGCGCAGAGGCGGTCGAGAAATACGCCGCCGACATCTCCGTCGCCGGTGGCGAGTCGGCGTGCTCGACAAGTCGAGGGCAAGGCGAGCCCACGTCGGGTCCGATTAAAGAAGAGAAAAAGGGGGAGATGAGAGAGGCTGCACCCTTTGGTCAAAGTGTAGGGTACCAATGAAGGAAACTTAAAAAGGAGGTTGCCTTTGGGGGGGGGGGGGGGGGGGGGGGGGGGGGGGCAGGGGTTGTCATTTTTATAAACTATTATTAAGGTTTTAAAGAGGGTTTCTATAGTTTTTGGTCTTTCTCCAAATTATGCAAAATCAGCAATATATTGTGCGACAGAGATAAGATCCATATCTCAAGTTTAGTAGGGATATAAGAAGGGGGGCACCATTTAAATACTTGGGAAACCCAATATCTTCAACAAAGCTCTATTTTAGAGATTGTTCTAGACTGGTGGACTTTGTTTAGCTAGAAATCAAAAGTTTTATTTTATGCAGGAAGGCCGGAGGTAACTTGAGGCAAAAGGAAAATTCTCTTATCTGGCTGCTAATCCTTAAACGAATTAAAAGTCGAGATAATGATTACTAGATTCTTATAGTGTGAAGAGCATCTACATAATGTCCCAAGGGGATCTATGTGCTCATCCAAGAAGGAAGGTGGTTTAGGCCAAAGGCAGATTTTTTATTAGGCCTATTTCCTAAGATACACAATAGGCATTCCTTTCTATAAGATTT
Organism: Curcuma longa; assembly: GCF_044706935.1. NCBI lineage: Eukaryota > Viridiplantae > Streptophyta > Magnoliopsida > Zingiberales > Zingiberaceae > Curcuma > Curcuma longa. Next base: position 9,278,123 of record NC_133869.1, on the reverse strand, counting down.
GTAAGGAATAACCTTATTTGGAATTTAAAGAAGCTTCTTAATCGCTCTTGGCGGTTGAGATTTATGCAGTCACTTGATTATGTATCATGGAAAATAAATTAAAATTTTAATAGGAAATGGACGACATAAGCCTATTAATGGGCAATGCCTCTATTGTGTATTTCTAAGATGAGTGAGCTAAAGTTGTTTTAGTGGGGGCGACTTGAATTAGAGATCAAATGCAACTACTCCCATTTTAATACTTGGAATAGCATATGTTCACTTGCCACTCTTGGAAAAGATAGCCCTGATGAGGTTATACAGAATTTCTCTAGAAATGGCAAATTTCACCTTAAATCTGCATATAAGTTCATCAAAAATAAGCATCACTACTAATCAGGCTACTAATCAGATTGCAAAATCTGAAGGAGCTTACCAAGGTTCTCCTTCATATCTTGGTTAATGTTTTTGAACAGAGTACCTACAGTTGATAGGTTGGGAAAGTGGAGGGCAATAGCAAACACAAAATCCCAGTTGTTTATTACTAGGTACCAATATATACTGTCTTCTTTGATGGTAACCACTCTAGGCAAATATGGAGAATGGTCTCAAGCTGTAGTAATATCATTGTTTGTCACATAGATGGGCCATTGTTGAAAATTTGGCTATGCGAGAAGATTGGAAATGTTGGTCTGAAGGGTAAACTTTTGTTCACAGCTGACACAAACCACATTTAGCTTAAAAAGTTGGGAGAATATTTGTGTGCTGAGGTCAAACTTTTCCATTCTGTAAATCTAGTCAGCTGAAAATAGTTCAGAAAGCCTAAAGATACTGCTTCTCTTACGTAGCAATGAAGCTTAAGATGGAATTCTTCTGGAGTCGCACTGCGTGGAGCCACCAACTTCTGGTGATACATAACTTGCTGAATCTGGAGTCTATATTGTTCAGAATCACTAAGTTAGGTTGAAGCTGTTTATGGCTAAAGCTGTTCAGATACTACTGGAAGCTGCATCACCAGTTTCTTTTCTGAACATGGGGTCTCTGATGGTATGAATAAGTATACATAATAGCTAATGACTGCTGGATTATCTAGTCCGATGTTTGTGCCAAGTTTTTTTCGGGAAGCTGCAGTTTTTCAGTATATTGTAAGCTGATGTACGGGAACTCTGATTTCTGCTTGATATCAATCCTTGTGTTTGCTGCTGAATCTGCCTATATCTGAGCTGCCTTAACTGAACATATTGTTCAGCTAAGAAAATTGTAAGTTCTAATTGATAGTGTTTTTTTTTTAATATTTTCAAATCCCAGAGTTACCCATGAATTGTGGGACTTGATGCTGTTATGTTTTTCTAATACTTGTTTACCGCCCTATTGCCCTCATTGATCTGATGGGAGATCTATGAAACACATGGACTTAGAAATTTCTTCCACTTCACTTTTGTACAGATTTTTTTACTTAATTTTTCTGCTTTGATTTAGTTTGCTGTATATGCGTGTTATGTCTGTCATGGGCATGAGAAGTAAGACAAGAGTGTCGTTTTGGGTTTCTTTACATGCCCATTCAGTGGTGATTTCACTTACGCATACGTTTTCTTGCTAGTATATGCTCCCTAGCCGTGTGCAAAATAATAATAATAAGAAGTAGAAAATTAAAGGTTCTACATAGGTAAGATTGACAACTTATGGAAAGTCTTATAAATTGTACCTGATCAAGTCGACAAGCTTTGATCGAGATATCTTAAATCCAGCACTAGCAAGTGCATCAACTCTCAAGGATGCTTCAACAGTTTTGGATGTTTTAGTCCTACAGTTGGATAATGAAAATTCTCAAGTTGTATTAGGACTCAAAAGATGAGATCAAAAGCCACAGTGAGAAAAACAGAACAGATAAAACAACACAATTATCCCAAACCTTGGAGGCTCGTACTCCAAAGCAAGCAACGGTATAGGTGTGCAAGTCACAGTCACATTACCAACCTAAACAAGCAAAAAAGCTGTTTAGTGCCAAATTTTATTTGCTACAGTTGTGAATGACACAACCAAAAGAAGCTTGATGGTAGCTTGAGATTTGAGCTTGAATCTCATTAATGAGGTAATATCGCTGAAATAAATTCACCAAAGATCTTCAACGACATAATTTATGAGTTCTCTATATAGCTCCAAGGTTGAAAACTATGAAAGCTATCAAATGGGATTTCAATGTATATAAGCTGTAGACAGGAGATACGACTAAGAATGATATTCCCAGGAAAAGAAAGTTTTCACCTTATCCATGGTTGACACAACAAACTCAGTAAGTTCTGGAACAATAAGGACTTGGGCCCCCTTTTCTCCCTGTACAATATAACAAAGTATATCAACCTCTTAGATTTGTTTTTCCTTGGAATAATCGACCTTTCAAATATATAACCGCTTAGAAATTGTAAAAGCAAAGTCATACACATTGACATTGTACCTGCACTAGAATATCTCCAACTTTCTCTCTTGCAATCCCTGTGCCAAGAATTGCACCAAGAAAGTCACCGTGAGAACAACCATCAAAATTGAAGTTCCCTGTGATGCTGGAGAATTTTTTTTTCAGCAAACCAAAATAAAGGATAAAAGCAACAATAGAGCAGAGATAAAAAAGACCTCAAGGCAGAGACAACATCTGGGTCAATTTGCATGACATCTGGATGTCCAACTGAGAGGCGGCAACGTTCAGCCTAAATGAATCAAAAGCAAAGTTTCAGATTAAATAGTAATTCTCTTCAGAATGTTTGAGCATCTTAATTAGCTTACCTCAGGATAACCACCCTGAGCTACTGCTTTCACATCAGCCAGCTTCTCCAGCGCAAGAAGAGACTCCCTTAGAACAGGCGGAGTGAGAAAGTCTGTATGGAGAACCTCTCTTCTTGTTGAGGAACGTCTTGACTAGTCACCAAAATGATCAATTTCATCAAATGTATTGATTCCAAGAAGAACCAAGACTACAATACTAACACAAGACCAGCGAATCTCCCTTTACGGTGATGGGCTGAAAGATATCCAACTTGTGAATCGAAGACAAGCAAAGCAAAGGGGTGAGGAAGGAATTTATAGGCGAGAGGCCTAAACCTAGATGATGCCTATGACCAAGTAACATTGACTGGACAACCAAAGCCATGAACACTAAGCCCTAAGGCTAGCAGTCGAAATGGAATTAGCCAACCAAGACCCATGAGCAATTCACCACCAATAACCCATGCTAAAAGCACACAACTCAAGACATAGCCAACAAATAGAGCTTGACAGAGTGGGGCCCCACAGTTCAAAACGCATAATGATGGATCAAAGAAAGGTAAAATAAAAAAATTTGAACAATGAAGTAGAAATTTTAAGGCATTCAAGAATTTATAGGGCATCATGCCCAACGTCCAAATAAAGGTTTAAAGGGTAACAAGGCCTGAAAGACAACAAAAATTACACAATGATTCAATAAGATGAACTGCATTTTGACTGAGCTCGAACCCCCCCCCCCCCCCCCCAAGCATAATTCTTCTAGGACTCAAGAAATTTAGCCTTCTTCATGGTGCGAGGTCTAAGATGCTATCAAAACGAAATTGGCTTTCAGCTTATCACGACAAGTTAAAGGGATCACAAACTCGAGCTTCGAACTTCTAGATAAAATATCCTAACATGATGAGTCACGTGAGATTTTGACTAGCCCGACACAAAAGTAGCTCAAATCATTATACTCCTATATACGTCTTTAACTTCCTTATACTCCTCTATGAGCCCCTTGACTCCTCGAATTTGGTGGCCTCAACCTCAAGCACCTTAGTCTCGACAAGCAAAGGAGCAACAACTTTGTCCGCTTAGCTAGGGACCGATGAAGAGACTTTGAAGTTGAGGATTTAAGGTTGCGCCACTATGTGTTCACTAAAGAGGAAACCCCCTAGGAAGTCCGAAAAATTCATGCTTGTAAAATAAAGAATGACTATGTCAACCACCTCACCTTTACCATAAAAGGGAAAAACACACCTATGGGGTCTTAAAAGACAACTCCACTAGAGCCTCCTTAGACAAATCTCTAAGAAGCTCGGACTTAATGATAGCAGTTTGCAAATCCAATGCCTCTTTCGTCCTAAGAAAAGGTGAATAGGACCAGAGGGTTGGAACAAGTGGCCTAGGGTAGGACACAAAAATGAATCGTTTGTTCTACCTTTGTGACAAAGTTGGGCTTCCACCCAAATCAAGAAGACATGTAGTAGCTCCCTTTGTCAAATCACACCCGATTGACCTCTTGAAAAAGTCACTCAATAGGTTCAATCCTTGCCCAGCACTATTCAATTAGGAACATGGTCGCATGCCTTCATGATTTCAAAAAGAATTGCCCTTCATATAGATGAAGGGAGTTTAGGATTTAGATGAAGGGGGAATTTAGGAGTTAGATGAAGGAGGACTTTAGGAGTAGATAGCAAAGGCAAAAAAAAAGGAAAATGAAGCTTGACTAGGAATTAGTTAGTAGAGACGGTAAACATCCCATTTGGAGTTTCATCCCACTAGGAGGTCGAAATGTTCGGTCAAATTTCTGCAAAACCAAACAACAGAATCGTCAGGCATGCCATAAGACCATTTGAGCTCAACAAGCTTAGTGGAGGGTAGCGAATGAGCATCCTCTCATTCACACCTATATTCCTTAGTCAAGGTCCCATGCTCTAATGAGACGTCAATTGGGGTTGGCCAAGCGGAAAGAGGGTGGTGAGACATCAGGTGAAGAGTAAGGACAAGTCAAAATAGTGAGAAATTGGAGGCAATACTAGAATGAAGCAGAACCTGACAAAGATCCTCAAGGAACCAATGACAGTCTCCAGAGAGAAAGTCTAGTTTCTAGAGAACTTACTGCCTTTTCAGCATGACCGTGTTACTGATTAGTGGCGCAAAATGGCGTCAAACCTAAGACAAGCAACAACCTAGAAAACTTCATCGTTTGGACATGCCCAAGGCCTATAAATATATAGGCTCTAGGAAGTGGAAAAAAATGGTCTTCTGCTTCTCTGTGAACAGAGGCAGTAGAGAGAAGCTCCATGGTGGCGTCAACAATCCACCTTGGCACTCCCACCTTGACAGTTCACCTCGGCCAATCTCCCATATCAGCCCAACAACTATCCATCACAGCTTACTCTCATCTCGGGGTTGCCTCTGGACAGAATTCCTACAGTTTAACACTAAAAAAGACTTGCTCTTGGAAGGTCTGAACTATCTGTTAACCCCAATTTAGCGAAAGGCGAATTCTCAACACAAAATGGATAGCTTTCACTATAAAAAACTTATTTTTCCAAACTAAGAGAACGCAAACAGTTGGGTAACTCTCAGCAAGGGTAACAGAGTGAGGGGATACCATTTCGAGAATGTTCTTAACGGCCTCAGCCACAGTCCTGTCGCCGATCCCTTTGAGGGCCGATTCCGCCCCCGCCGCTGGCTTCACGGCGAGCGCAACTCGGCACAACCCTGCGTTTCGTTCAGCTCCTGTGTCAGGAAAATCGAGAAGGGCATCTGTCGGAGTTAAGCGCAAGTGAAGGAGAAAGAAACCTCTGCGTGGGGATTGGAATTGAGCGAGGGGAGGGAAGGGCAGGACGGGGAGGAGAGAACGAGAGCCTGCCAGTAGTCTCCGGAAAGACGCTGGAGCAGAAAGACCGAGCTTCATGATGGGCGCAGAGGCGGTCGAGAAATACGCCGCCGACATCTCCGTCGCCGGTGGCGAGACGGCGTGCTCGACAAGTCGAGGGCAAGGCGAGCCCACGTCGGGTCAGATTAACGGGTACGTATGTAACAACTAGAAATCATAAAATACTACGACCGGACCGGGCCGGGCCTGGCTGGGAGCCCGGTCTGTTGTACCTCGATAAATAGACGTTCTTCGTAATCTCGAAGCACAAAATGAGAAAGATGAATTTATTTTTAAAATTTGACATGGAACGCAATTATGCAAACCTCAATTTTTTATTTTTCTAATGTAACATGAAATTCAATATGATATATTCCATGCAGTGGATCTCATATCCATGTAGTGGGATTCACATCCATGCAGTTGAGTGTGTCATGTTGAATTTCATATTATATTTTTCATGTAGCGTATCATTTTTCTTTTCTGATTTGGTACTTAGATAATGAGCATTGCTTTCCTGAGTACTTGGTGTTTCTTTTCCTGATTAAGCATTGCTTTCTCGACTCGATACTCAACATCCCACTCAAACGACTTGACACTTGATAATAAGGTGATTTGGTTTTCCGACTCGGCGCTCAATCAATTAGGATTTGACAGATATTACTTCCCACCTGGACTCAAGAAACTTTAGAAAGCAAATCTCATTACATTTGGGAAAACTCAAATTTATCAGCAACAACCAACTCAGGCTCGAGCAATTCCAAGAGCAATCGTCTCAAGCAAGCATCGACGATATAACAAATGTTACTTCCTACTATCAACTTGAGATTAACAGTGGCGGATCCACCTTTTTGCAGAAGAGATTAACAGAAAGTCATTTCAACAGATAAATTTGAAATTGAAATCTTGAACTTTCTAATTCAGTAAATTTCCATTGTATCTTTGACAAAGATTATCCAATAATAAACTCTCGAACGAGGAACATGAAATGATTGATGGTTCAATGCTTTGGCGGTCTATAAAGAGATGAGCTTATAGCTAATCAACAAAGAACAAAGAATGGCGTAGAGCATCTGAGAGATAAACATCATACTCTACGGTAGTTCAACAGGAGAGTGGATTTCTAGGAAAATAATAAAGGATGACAAGTTGGAACAAGCTCGGAGAATTTGATGCATCTAAGAGGCGAATTCAAGGGCAGAGTCACATGATAGTCTATTCGGGCCGTAGCTCGGGAGTTTGACATTGACTACGTTGAGAAGTTGTCGGATTTGTGACGGAAGAAAGAAAAAAATAAAAGAGAAAGAAGAAAAGTAGCTCGGAGACTTTTGTTTCTTATCGAACCGGAGACTATAAGATTTTTGACTCTGTCATTGGACAAACTCAAGAAAATATAAAATATTAGTAAAGTCGAAGACCTAAATGCAATAAGAACTGGAGCTGTCAAATGAACTAATTCATGGCAGGGCGGACAAATCCACTAGAAACTAGTTATATGGCGAGACTAGACAGGTCGATCCACTAATTTGATAGGTTAAAAAATCTCTAATCCAATCCAATCTAAGACGAATTAAAGTTAAGCGGGCCAACCCATAGACCTCTCAAAAAAATTTTAAAATTTTAAAATTGGATTATTAAAATTTTTAAATTTGGATTACAATTTAAATGAGTTAAGGCTACTAGTTCATTGAATTTTTAATTTAATTTTAAATTTTAAAATAATAAATTTTTCCAACCTGTGGATCAACTCAATTCCATCACAAGTCAACCCACATGCGTCGTGGCCTAAGCGAATAGATTCACTTAATCCATCTTAAAATATAGATTGCTAAAATTTTAATCTAATTTATCTAAATTATTTGACACGAATTCAATTTAAATTGGCAGCTCCAACGCAAACAAGTTCTTTTGAGTAATTCAATTTAAAACAAGCTCTTTTGAGTATTTGCAGGAATTTCCTTCCAAATGAGGAGCGCAATTAAAAGATGTCTGGGCTGACCGCTACGTGCACTTCCTGATTTATCCTGATGGCCGGTGTGAAATTTTCATGGAACCGAATCGATCACCAGATATAGTCAGTGAGATTAACTGAAATTTATCTTTTTTTTCTCTATTTTGAGTAATATCTTAACATTCTAGATATATTTTTAGAATATTTTCGATGCAAATTATTAAACTAGTATATTAAGTATATATATAATCGACATATAACATACACTCACAACATTCCCCATTAATACAAAACAAGAGAAAGTCCCACACATTTGAAACTACACGTCGCGCTTAACCGATGAACTATAGCCAGTGAGATCGTCGTAGTACTTGGACCACAACATAATTCCTCCATACTTCTCGGAGCCCTTAATCTCCGGCAACACCTGCGAAGTCAGATCGCCGGTCGGAATGAACCCACTGCCGGCGGCCTCAGGGGCGGCCGGGAGGCCCAGGAAAACCTTGGTCGCCGGGATCGACACCCACTGGTTCCATGCGCCGGCGAGGTTGCTGGAGTCGCCGGCGCTGTATTGGCAAGGTGGATTGTTGTAGAATTGAACCCAAACGAAGTCGAAGAGGCCGGTGTTGAGGGCGCCGCCGAGCCAGGCGTCGGGGAAGGGACACTGAGGGGCGGCGCTCAGGTAGACTCGCTTCCCCTGCTTGCTATAGTTCTTGAGATATCTGCGATTTCGTTCGGAAATTAACACGAAGAAATATTGGATTTTGATGTAAAAATCGATCAAAGATTGAATTTCGTACTTGGCGAGAAGACCCCAGTACTGGCTGCCGCCGCCCTCGATGTCGAAGTCGACGCCGTCCAGCGCCGCGTCTCCGAGCGGCCGGGAGGAGGAGGAGCCGCCCAGGAAGTTATCCCAGATGTAGGCGGCGACTTCCCTGGCGTCGTCGGCGGAGGAGAGGCCGTAGCTCCCAGCGCCGCCGCCGATGGAGAGGAGCACCATGACCCCGAGGCGCTGGCACTTGCGGACGTCGGCGCTGAGGCCGGTGCAGCCGTCGGAAGAGGGGTCGCAGTGGCCGGCGAGGTTGAGGACGGGCGTCTGCCCGTTGCCGAAGGAGGAGAGGAACGCGAGGTTGACGAAGCGGTAGTTGCCGGAGGCGCAGGCGGCGGCGAGGGTGCCTTCGTTGCCGTTCTGGCCCCAGTAGACGGCGATGCTGCCGGCGTGCGACCCCGAGGGGGAGGCGAGGAAGACGAAGAAGCAGAGGAATAAGAGGTGCGCTGCCATGGCTGTAGTTTGTTGAGGATCGAATCGAAGAGGGTGCATGCATTTATAGAGAGAGATTCGATCGGAGTGGCTGATGCCTTGGCGTGGAGAATGAATCGCATGACAGATTTGGTTAAACGGCGACGCCGTTGTAAACATAGATTGGTTGTCTGATTAACAAGACAAAGTAAATTATTTTGTTTTCAGGTAATTTTTAATCGTTGTTACCACTCTTATAAATAAAAAATAAAGATTCATACGAGAATGCAGAATGCTATCCTGCACGATATATTCGTACGCGACGCCTTGATCCACCGTCGTTGCCCTCCGTCCCCACCCCCACCGCCGCTGTCCCCGCCGTCATGTCTGGCTACCGTCGATCGCCGCCTCAGTCGTGATTGATGCGCCGCTCGTCGACGTTCTGTCTAGCGGCGGATTCCAACCGAATAGTGGTCGGAATCCAACGAATTTGATCAGAAATAGGATAGCAGTGGCGCACACCGGATTCCAGCCAAATCGCGATCGAAATCTGGTGACGCTGGTCCTTCCTCGACTGGTCTCCGGTCGCGATTTGGCCGACAGTGTCGAGTGCCGGATTTCGACCACTATCCGCCCGGAATCCACCGTCGGACGGAGCGTTGGCGAGCGACGCGTCGATCGCGCCCGAGGCGATGATCGGCGGCATGACGGGGGTGGTGGCAGCAGCAATGGGTTGGAGGTGTTGCGCACGGATTGCGCGGGATAAATCACACAGCATAGCATTTCTCAAGATTCATATGTCACATATATATTATATTAGAGTAAAAATACACTATATGAAAAATAATAGTATGAAACTTAATATGAAAGATATAGCAAGCCATGTGTGTCATGCCATGTGACAGTGATCGAGAAATAGAGGGGAACAAATATGGATTTGAAGGCGGAGGAAGGAGGAGGAGAAGAAGTAGGTAAATGAGAACAACCTCTGGTGAACTGGACGGCTCTCTTTGTTGATCGAAATCATCGCCGCTACAACTTCGCCGTCGGGATCATTAAAAGGATATTTTATTCGGCCGAAAAGGCCACGTGACATATGACACACGTACGTGGCTTGCCACGTCTTTCATGTTAAATTTAATGTCATTATTTTCATATAGCGTATCTTTCAAATTTTGTAGTCTTTAATCTTAATCATCAAAATCAATTACAATTATGATTTTTTATATATATATTTTAATTTTAAAATGAAATATTTAAATGCAATTACAGTATCAAACCTTTACATTTCAGTCTCAAAACCATGCCATGCAACTCTAAATGCAATTACAATCCATACAAAATGATCTTTTCCTCAACATCTAAATACATTTGTAAAATATTTAGAAGATAAATAAGAAGATTTGAATTTGGATTTCAATACGAATAATTTTAAAAAATAAGTTTTTAGTGTGAATAAATTATGTTCTGGGTGTTTGATAGACGAATTAGAAGAAGACGTACGGTCTACTTTCAAAATGATTTTTTATTTACTTTTAACATTATTACACCTTTTTTTAAAATTGAATATTTTTTATATACACATTTTTTCATATTTAGATTCATATTTCATCCAATACGTTTCTATTGCAATTTATAATAATTATTATTGATTTTCTAAAAATCTGTTCTCTGTTGTAAATTTATGTTTTGTAATAAATTTGTATATAAGTTGCAATCGTTATCCACCCTATTTTTTTATATCAAACATCTAATTTACATCGATTAATCCAACTTACATTGATTAATCCTAAAGTGGACGATCCGACTCACATTCTCACCACTAAATAACTTCAGAAAGCGAGATAACTTCTGATGTGGCACTCTAATGTCACTAGTTATTCGAATGCCGCATGTATGCATTTACGAGTTTCGAATCCTAATTGTTTAAGAAAAGTATCCTGTCTTTTTCCACCAAATTGGACAATAAAAAATGACATTATCCACCCTACCCCTAGGGGTGTCAATTTGGATGCGTCGGATGGATTCGAGTCGAATTGAAGTAAGGATATTACAAAAACAATCTCAACCCGAACTAAATCAACTTAAAAATTATAAATTCGAATTCGAATAATCTGACCAATGAATAATCCGACCAACCAGATTTAATATATTATTTTTTAATTTTTAATAAAACAATTAAATAAAAATTCAAAATCTATAATAATAATATTTTAATTTAAATATATAATAATAAACTTTATCTGCCTTATATTTCATGGGTTTAAATATTAAAATTTAAGTTAATTATACTTCAATCGAATTAATTATTTAAAAAATTTAAATTTTTTAAAAAATAAATATTCCATGATAAAAATTTATAATATCAATATAAAAATTAAAAAAAATTTAAACATTACAAAATAACTTTCAAATTTCAAACTTCACTTGTCTATCCTAATTCAAGCCATCCGAGTTAATTCGAACTAACTCAATCTATTTTTTTTTTCAGTCAAATTTCGAGTCCAATCCGATCTGATGCACCCAAACACTAAAACTCTCGATCTTAATCTGATATATTTTATGTGGTTGGATTGAGAAATCGAATTTATTTTTATTACTCCTATCCCACCCATTGTATGCAACGGGAAAAATTTAGAAAAAAACTCAACTTTTTAAACTATTTTTCAAAAAAAAATATATAAGTGCTCAACATCTTAAAAAAATATTGGTAAATATATTTCGATAATAGTTTAGTTTGATCGGTTCGATTTAGGAAAAATAGAATATTTTGATGGACAAATATATATTTATTTACTAATTATTAAAATCGATCGCTTATTTTAACTATTTAGTAAATTCCAGAACCAATAAAGGTGTTATCCGTACTCTCCCTCAGCAGCGTATCTCTCTGCCATTGGCCCCAGTATCGGGCCCACTTGATTCTGGGAAAGGTAAGCAAAACATATATTATAATAAAAATTTTAAAATATCCACTTTTTAATATTAAAAAGTTATTAAATATATATACTTTAAAATTAGTGCCGATGCAAAACATCCTCTCACATAAATCGTCCGCGAAGCAAGTTTTACCCAACGATCCCAATACGCTTTTTAATTTTTAATGTTTTGATTGATTTTTCCTCCTGTTAGTTTTTTTTCTCTCTCTCTCAAAAATTAGCAACAAAATCAGCTGCAAGGTCTCGGATCGACGATCGATCGGATGCCCGAATTCACGACCGCATCGCGGAATTCCAACTCGGAAGCGGCAAGATCTCTGTGAAGCAATGCCGACGGAGATCGATCTGTAAGAAATTTGAATTTTGCTCTCTTTTTATTTTGGGGAAAAAAGTTATTGTGTTCTAGATTTAGATTTGTCGCAGAAGGAACATTCTCTTGGATTGGCGCAGATGCGGTCGCTCGAAGTTGGATCTATGCCAGCGTTGTTGGAGAATTGAACTGAGTTCGGCTGTGGCATCTTGATCTTCTCGTGTTTGGTGCTTTGGCGCATTGTTCGTTGCGAGAGTGCCGAATCGGCGGTGGTTTGGGTGGTCGTCGGTTGGATGAGAGGGCTTTTTGAAGGGCGAAGGAGATGAAAGGGCGGCCTGTGCGTTGGGAGGGACAATGACTGGAGCGTCATTGGGTCTACGATCTCTGAGTTATGGATCCTTGCAGCAACAGCTGCAGAATGGTTCTCTTTTGCCGACTCAGTCGCCGCCGGTCACAGTCCGCAAGCCAGCAAAAATGTCCCTTTCTGGATCTAGAGAAAAGGAGAGGATCTTGGTTAGGGTATGCAAGTTTGCGGGGAGGAGAAAGGTTGGGATGTTGCTCTTGCTCATCGCCTCCGTAGCTGTGCTCTCCTCTAATTCTGTCTTATGGAAAGGTTATGCCTCTTCCTTTCTTTGTCTTTGTTCAAATCTTCAGTAACCAATTCAATTAACAGGCACATGAACTTGTTTGAGCTTGGATGCCATCAATATTTAATTATTTCTACGGAGATTAACCATCTTAACTCCTGATCGTCTAATTGTTTTCAGGATATCCGTCGCTGTAGTTTCCCTTGCATTGCCAATAGGATGATACTAGCCTAAAGTAAATGTAGGTTTATAAGACACTTATTTAGCCATACTTGAATTTTTCACAAGGATACAGTGCAAACGTTAGCTTTGTTATGCTCCACCTAGAAAGTATCTAAAAAGTTATTTATTCAATCAACTGTATTTGATTTGGAGAAATGGCTAATGCCAATAATCAACATTGAGTGTTCAGCAATATCTATTTTTTATCTGTTGACAACTGAAAATTCTTAGCTATGGTTTCTGCTAGGCATGAGATAGACTATAATACAAGCTAATATTGTTGTTCCTTGCGACTTGTTCACTGTCTAGCAAGGCAATCATAGAATGCAGTTATAATCTTTGTTCCTTTGGCAAAAGGATATTTGAATTGTTAAACCTATGATTACTGAATATTTGAACTCTACTTTGTTATTAACTGGTTCTATTGTTTATTGGCATACCATATGACAATTTTATGGTTGAGATTTCAGATGAAGATGGATCGGCAAGCCCCGACTCTGGCATGGGTTTCACAGACCAAGTATTGAGTTTTGTAAATCCTGGTAGGTTAACGTTGGACAACGTCAGGCAGCCCTTTATTCTAGAAAAAGATACCGAGGTTGATACCACTAGGAGATCAGTCCATGAATCTGGAAACCTTGACTTTAGCAAGGACTTCACAGATCCTATCCAGAATTTTGTAAATTCTGATAGGTTATCCATTAATAATGACAAGGCTCCTGATCTTCCAGCAAAAGAACCCAAGCCTGATAACAATACCAGTTCTATGCAAAAATCTGTAACTACCAACAATGTAACTGGGCTTTCTGCTCCCATGCTTCCTTCAACACCACATCCTTGTGAAAGTTTTTCATTTCCTCCTCCGCTAGCAGATAAAAAGCGCACTGGTCCACGACGTATGTCTTGTGATCTCATCATTTGTAAAACAACACTGATTATTAGGTATATTTATAGACTAACTCAAACATTGTCTCTTTGCAGCCTGTCCTGTTTGTTATGTACCTGTAGAGCAGGCTGTGCTCCTTATGCCACCTTCACCTTCGCCTTCCCCTCTCCTTAAGAGTTTAAGTTACGTTTCAGAAGCTAACTTGATTGCCAATGAGTCAAATGGAGGTTCTGTCTTCGGAGGACATCCATCATTTCAGGAGAGGATTGAATCTTTCAATATAAAGGAATCAATGACTGTGCACTGTGGGTATGCTTTGCTCCTTAGCAGTCCATTTCTCTGATTAGAGGGAGTGGATATATTTTATAATTTGAAACATCTATTTATGATGTCTTATTTTACTTTTTTCAATGAATCTTCTTAATTGGATCTATTGATTTTCCAAATGCTATTCTTGTCTAACCCAATGTTAACTATTGTTTTAAGATTTGCCAAGGGAATGAAACCTGGTCAAGGGACTGGGTTTGACATAGATGAAGCTGATCTTCTTGAGATGGAGGAATGCCATGATATTGTTGTAGCTTCTGTTATTTTTGGTATAGTATTTCTACTATCCATTTTGTTGTGGTTGTTATTTTGCGCTCTTTGATGGGCTCATAGATTCACTTATGTCTTCTGGTTGATCAGGAAATTATGATATAATGCAACAACCAAAGAATGTCAGCGACTATGCAAAGAGGCATGCATGCTTTTACATGTTTGTTGACGAAGAAACTGAAACATACATAAAAAATTCTAGTGGCTCAGTCAATTCCAAAAGAGTTGGTTTGTGGAGAGTGGTGGTGGTTCGGAACCTTCCTTATGTAGATGCCAGGCGTAATGGAAAGGTACTTTTTATATTCTAACCATATATTAGTTTAAATTGTGGTAACTACCAGTTAATGTATTTGAAGATTACTGCTTAAATTGTAGTTAGTGACTATATATTCCTAATATTGTTGATTCCTTCGTTAGTTTATCTTTGGTACAGGTCAGGATACCTTGATCATGCTTGAGTTGCAGGCATACTATGATGCTTGATAAGTTCCTTATTTATAACAGTTTTTGTGATAATATATCTGCTGATATATACTGCTTCTAGACTATAAAACTGTTAAAGCATGCAGCCTTTTAAGCTAATGATCAATTTGCATGCATAATGAAAGGGCATAACCCGTCTAAGATTTGACTCAAACAACACTCCATAAATTGCTTTTCAGTAAGGATCTTGAGAGATCTAATGTTTTAAATCTCAAGTCGTGTGGCTTGGACTAGGTCAATACTAGTTATAGTGCATAACTAGAATGTTACAATTTTAGCACCTTATTATGCCAACATTCGGTATGCTTCTAGAAGAATTTAGATAATTTTTCCTTAATTCCCTTTTTTTACTTATAAGACAAATTAAATTTTATCATATTATATTGTACTAATACTTGACATGTTTCAACGTGTGTTAAAGCATGTAAGATTTAAATGAATTTTGCTTTTTAATCCACCTTCACTTACATTTTTTTAAACTTTAATAAGGTTATATCAATAATAATTTGAATTAAGAATAATATTATTATTACTTTAATGTGTATTGAGATAAACTCATATAAGTTTTACTCCGATAATCTTCTTCCTCTTATCTTAATTTATTTGCTTATACAAATAAAACAGAATTAGATAATTAGTTGCATTATAAGTTTAGAGGATTAAACTATAAAACCATAACAAATATTACTTAAATTCATCTCAATGTATGTCGTAGTGTGCCAAAGTGTGTTGGATGTCAGCACGACACAATTCTCATCATCACAATCGCTACAAGAGACACAAGAGGGATTATTCATGCTGATCAATTTCAGTTTTTGGTGATGTATCAAAATACATGTCTTGACTATACCACTCAAAATGCTACGGGATTTCAAACCATGGAGAGCTCTAAAATTATAGGTGTCTAGAAGTTGAAGCTTTCTTTTCTAAGATCATTTCACCTATCTCATCCAGGAAAATCTAATGGCAATCTCAACCAAATAACAACAAGTATCAACAAAGAGCTAGATGTCTAAAAGATCAAATTTGGTGAAAAGTTCAAAATAATGAGCAATTGTCTAATATTGAATAACATTTGGTAGCAACTTAAATTTTCAACTACCTACAAGTGTTTTACCTGAAGGGGTATGTTTAAGGTTTTCATGATAAGGAACATATGGTGAGATGTAAATTTCTCAATCTGGTTTAGATCTATGTATGCTACATGGAGTAAAATTCTGGCTTGGAGTAAAATTCTGGCATTTATTGCATAGAAAATTTGTCGATTGCTAACTTGTGAAGTTCATCAAATTCTGGCTTGATTTCCTGTTCTAAAGCTTATTAAATAAGAAGTGTGTCTCAGGCTAGAGGAAATTACTTGTAGAATAAAGTGGAGTAAATGGAGGAACCTTAATGTATCTTATAGGTGTTGAAGCTAGGAGAGTTTGTGCCCATTGGTCTCACATGTACAAGTGCAGTGGTCCATCATATAAAATATAAATTACTATATTTTAAAAAAATAATTCTAGCTTTTGAGATACATGATTGGCCAATCAACTTTAACATGGTGGTCTTCGAATATTACCTATGTTAGGAGTCATGATGGGCATGTTGAAGCTAGAAAGTTTCACACCCATTGATTCCATGTGAATAAGTGTGGTGGTTCATTACAAATATAAATTGTTCTCTTTTCTAACTGCCTAAGTTTTTGGAATAAATTGTTAGCCTATCAAATTCACTATAGTATCCTAGTCTGGTTTGAATTGTACCTGTGTGATAAGAAAGGTTCATACCTCTGACTCATGATGGATGAGCGGAGGCATGTTGAACCTAGGAGGTTTCACACCCATTGATCTCAGATGGATAAGTACGGTGGTCCATTAAATAAAGTATAAATATAAATTGGTTCCTTTCCTAATATTTGAATCTTTTTGGAATAAGTGTGTTAGCCTATCAAATTCAACAATAGCAAACAAAAAGATGCCTTAACTTTTTACATCTTAATACTAGTGCAATGAGTATTTTGCAAGCATTATTTGAAACTGATTCATTTAACGTGTACCTTTCTTATAGAATAGTATCTACTATGGTAAATCATTTAAAGAACCATTATGTATCTTTTGGTTAAGTACATCATTGACAATGTTTAGAATTTGCCAACAATGTTTTAGAACTTGCTGTCTGTTCTTGGTTCAAATAATAGTCTATTATTGAGAATAAACAAATAATTCTACTTGAGGCAAATCCGAATGACACATCACAAGAGAGAATGATAAATCACATGGAGATCTAATACCACTTGACGTGGCACAAGGATAAAAAATTTCACACATAGAAATAAATGATCTCACACAGAAAATGAAAAGTCTAAGAAAGAAATATTGTTATGCAAAAAAGATAATTAACATGGGAAAATTTGAATTTATTTTATAGATTGCAATCCAAATAAAATTACAAATAAACTAAAAATATTCTAGGAAAAAATAGCACTATACCTAAAACAACTAATCCTTTAAAAATTAAAATTTTAATTTGCAATGTTCTCTCCTACTAAGGAGAACCTAATTATAGGTGACTTGTCAATATTTTTCTTAGACAATCATTTTAAAGCATAAGGAATAATTGCATCCCCAACTTTGTCACCATGTTCATTATATCTCATTTATCATCCCTTCCAATTAGTCAATTAGTGGAGTTGGTGTATTCTATTTCTCCTACTTCTTGAGGAATTAAGGCTTAATTTATTTTCTTCTTCTTTTGGTTGTCACTTCCTGTGAATAAGAAAACATCTCATGTGATCATAGACCAAGGATAATGTTTACATCTCCTTAGTAATCATTGGCAGTAGAAATGATAATGCCGAGGATGAATCTACTAGGTAAGGAAGCATGACTTATGATAAAGTTAACTACTAGGATGGTCCCTCGAATGCTTCCTAGTAAATTAATAAATCATCAAACATGAAAGTTAAACTAATGATTAAATGGATAAGTTAAATAAACTTGAATTATAATTAATTTTTCTCAAAAACAATTATATATTGGACAATAATAATCCTAGAGTATTTTTATAATAGACAATTTGAGTTAATGAATGGAAGAGGATAATTTACCATATTACTAGATACTTTATCTTAATCATTACTCAATATAATTGTGATCCTGACATCAACTTTCATCTCTTGTATTAGCTTAATAAGACTCTTGTATGGTGCAAGTAATAGACAGGGAAATAGTCATTAGACTTACGTGTTTGGGGTCATAAATAACTGCAAAAGGGCATGTATCAATTAAATCATAATTGATTTGTTATCATTTTGAATTCTTATTTCTTGATGTCTGTTTCATTTAATATTCACTTTTGATCTTTCAAAGTAACATGAATGAACAAGATATAATTTGTAAGTCTAAGTTCTGATTAGGAGCAGGTAAAGTTCTTTATAAAGGTTTAGTGAATAGGAGATTCTTTAAGATTTATGCCATCAGGGGACTTTTCTAAGTAAGAAATTAGGGATCTTCTAAGTCAGTAGAGCATCTTCTAAGGCCAAACCATAGGCGGATCTTCTAGAATTGTCATCAAGAATTTTTTTTAAGGTCAATACTTGTGGCACAGTCAATTTCTCTTTAATATCTAGTGAAAGTTACTTGGTTAAATAACAAGGTTGGCAGTCTTACGGGCAGAAGAAACAATTAATTATAAAATCCCTTGAGTTATGCCACATGAATTAGTTAAAGGTACATTGATTTTAGATAGGTATGGTATGTGTTAGGTAGTGTTTTCAAAGTATGTGTCACTTTTTGATAATTTCTTTTCTTTTCAACTTTAGGTAGTTGTCAGTTATCCGGACACACTTAGCACAAGTTGTTGATTGTTGAAAAAAAGTGCACTAACAGTTCTGTAGTGCTTTTTTTTCCTCAAGGAAAAATACAAGCGAAAGCAAGCCCTGTATATAGAGCACATTGCAATTTAACAATGATGTATAGACAGCTGTTATAGTTGGATCTTGGTAAAACATGAGGATGCATGCACATTCTTGTAGTAATTAGTTATTGAATTTTATAGATATTGTTAGTGTGGAACTTAGGCAGAAAGATGAATTGATTTCATACCATATGTAAGAATTTATTATAATATCTTGCTACCTTCCTCAATTGGTTATGCCCAGAAATGACTTTGTAAGGTGAGACTATGTTTCATGTTCAATTGGTTTTTTATCGTCTCTGAAGTAACTTTTTTTGCAGATCATAAATTATTGAATGTTGTTTATGATCAAGATATGCCATACATGATTCTGACTAATGTCTATGTCTATCAGGTTCCAAAGCTCTTGCTACATAGGCTTTTCCCAAATGTCCGATTCTCTCTTTGGATTGATGGAAAACTTGAGCTTGCTGTGGACCCTTATCAAGTTCTTGAGAGGTATACTTAATCAATGAGCATGCTTTTTATCCAACATTTCATTCAAATACATTATAAATATATGATATCTCAATTAGGCTTTCAGATATTGGTTTAACTTTATGTAACATTATGCTGCAACTGAATTAGTTTTCTGATTTAACTTCCATCTTGGAAAAGTATTATACTTATTAGATTAGTGATTATGAACTCAAGGTAGGTTGCGTGATTTGTAGTCAAATGATAACAGTTTTTTTGGAAAAAAATTATAAACGGAAGTAATTGGGTTTACTGAAAGTTAGGTGCGCCTTTTGAGAATTTCTCAACTTTAAGTGTGCCCTTTGGTCAATTGCCGAAGAAACTAATGTTACTATTTTCTATGTCATGGTTCTGCACTAATTTATACCAAAATATTCTCTGTATGTCTGAATCCAAAAAAAAAAAAAAAGGACCTGTCAAAGGTTCCTTAGCGCTAGCTGTGGTGCTAGCTTGAATACTTCATTGTGTGCAAAGGACTAATATGACTTGTCTACAAATAGTATGAAAAAGAAAAAGACTGTTATTTTCACCTTTTTCCCCTCCTTTTTTGTTTCTGAAGCTATTTTGCTCCCCCATAATTTGATAGGGTTTATAAATATTTAGATTTTTCAAAATTCTCCCTTCTCTCATCCAAACAAAATTTGGAAATTTGGAATATCTTATGTATATACCATCACCATTTTGATTGGATTTCAGATTCTTGTGGCGGAAGAACTACACTTTTGCTATCTCTCGACACTACAAGCGCTTTGATGTTTTTGAGGAAGCAGAGGCTAACAAGGCTGCTGGAAAGTATGATAATGCATCTATAGATTTCCAAATCGAATTTTATAAGAAAGAGGGTCTAACACATTATTCTTCAACCAAGCTTCCTATTACAAGCGGTCAGTAATCGATCCCTCTTACTATGGATTGCTTGAAAGGTTTTAGAAAGCTTTTATAGTTCTATTTTGCCAGCTTTCTAAAGATTTCTGATTATAAAAACCACAGATGTTCCTGAGGGATGCGTGATCATCAAGGAGCACATACCTATTACCAATCTATTCACTTGTTTGTGGTTCAACGAAGTCGACCGTTTTACCTCTAGGGATCAAATCAGTTTCAGTACTGTCAGGGATAAGCTAATGTCTAGAGTGAATTGGACAATTAACATGTTCATGGACTGTGAAAGACGCAACTTCGTTGTTCAGGTAATGACCTATGGAGCTAAGTAAACAAAGAATTCCTGGCTCAAACTTACCTACTTCTTTGTGCCAATCATTCTGTTACTTGATTTGTTTGAGTGCCTAGAGCATCACAATCTTGTCATCTGGTTTTACTCAATGCATTCTTGATAGATCACGTCTTCGGTGTGCAGGCATACCACCGAGACTTGTTGGAACAACGGAAAGTCCTTACTGCCTCCATTTTCCCACCACCTTCAGAAGCAACTAACGAGCCACCTAGAAAAACAGTTCCAGATACAAGAGCTCCTCCGTCAAGGAAGCTGCCCATTAAGATTCCCACGAGGCGCGGGAGGGACAAAAGGTCCGGTTCAAGGCGCCATCATCCTAGATCTGCCATGGGAAAAGAAAGCAATTGAATTTGAAGTTCTTGCATGATTCTTTGTTCAGTGCTCCCTGCAATACACTTTCAGGTCTACATGAAACTTGCTATGCTCCATTCTTTAGTGTAATGCTCTACCAATTTTGTGACAAACTGTTGATAGCAATTCTTTTTGTTTCCTCATGAATAACCAATACAAGAAATACAAATAAGTAGAATGGACATATCGAAGAAAGTCATCGCCTACGCATCAGTCTTATTATTTTTGTTACGGCTATACCATTTCGACATATTTCATCTTCATGTAATCTTACTACTAAGTCATTGAACTCTTGTATCATACAGATTTGCTAGTGGAAAAGTTATTCCTGTTAGTACTATTTCTGCCTTAGCATGTAACATAAATTTTCCTTTCGCTCGATATGATTCAATAATTGATATCTCTATTTCTTTTCGAATGTGAACTTCTGAGAACAAACTCCATTAAGTAAAACTCCATCCTAGAGAACCTCATCCCTGATAGCAACACCTAGTGATAGCACTCAACAATCCTCCTATGATAGGTGATAGCCTATCGGCATTGTTCTTGAATTATCGCCATCCTATCGGCATTGTTCTTGAATTATCGCCATGCTCTACATCTTGCTATTTGCCCGAAAGCCAAACACCTAACACCTGTGCTTACGGTCGAGGCTAATGTTCTACTATCTCTGTAAAGAGATATTATTCCGCTACTAGTGCTTACGGATAGTAGTAATTTATTTTTTAAGATATGACGACGACGTCTCGAAATAATAACACTTCAAATTTTGAGATCATTGAATTTTTTTGTAGATTTTTTGGACTCCAAATGCAAAAGATGAGATGTATGCTTATTGTGTTAACACATGAGCTTTGAACACATGAGTTTTTTGTGCTAACTTTATTAACATAACAACATAAATAAGGAAGAGAAGCTCATGAAATTTATCGATGTGGGACTATTCCCCATGCACTTCCTTCTATAACATTAATTATTAATGCTATTATGGGCTAACTTTAAATAATTAATTTCTCATTTACTCTTAATCGGTTTTGAGCAAATTAATAGTCTAGATCTATCTACGCGAAATGTAAATTTTGATTTTGAAGTTAATTTCAACTTTCATTGATTGATGACACTCCAATTTTTTGTAAAATCGTATTGATCCTTTAAGACCTAATATCCAACATTTGCAAAGCTATTTACTACTTGAAATGAGCTCTTTGTGCATTGCTTGCAAAATTCAACATTGTTATGGTCACTCTTTGAGTTTGACATGGCCCTTACAACACAATTTTATTTATTTTTAAAGTTTCTACTACTCTCCATTTCTTAAATGTGGATGACATAGTTATTATAGAAAATGATTTCACAAGAATTTTTTTAAAAAAACTTTTAAAAAAATTCTTCAATATAACATATGCGATAAATGACCTAAGAACTTTAAATACTTAGAAATAGAAGTTTCATATGATAATTCCCTCACAAAATAAAGACATGATAGACCAAGTAGAATGATAGAAAGATACAATTGAAACCGCCTCTCTAGACCATAATCTTTTATCATGATCTTCATCTTTTTGTGATATTGATTGAAGCATAGACATAAGTGTCAAAGTATCTCTACCAGAGTTAAATATTCAGTTAAAATCGAATCGAATTGAATTAATTAAAATTAATTTTTTTTGAACTAATTGAACCGATCAAATTTTTAAATAAAAATGAACAAATTAAACTGATAAAATATTAGTTAGTTCAGTTGAAAATCGAATTAATTAAAATTTTTAAATATTATGGGAGATTTATCATTAGTTAAGGATTTATAGGTTCACAATTTAAGGCTGTCAAGGTAGGAAGGTTGAGCTGCTTGGGTACCCAAGCTGCCCGAGTGTCAACTGTTCCAAGTAGATACAATTGCTTGATCACATTTGCAACTAAACACTGATTGTATGTGTCAAACTAAACATGACCCGAACACTATCGATTTAGTATAATCCGAGCTTTAGATATGCGCCCCCTGCGAATGCACATGTGAAAGAGTTTCTCATTCATACATGTTTACAATATAAAAAATTATGATTCGATATAAACTAATCATGTTATCCCAAAACTCTCATACACATTAGAATCTATTTTTCATTAACTTTTCCAACCACTTAAACTAGCATTTATCTCTCGAGTGTACAAACTAATGTCTTCATCTCATTTAATCAAACGAATCCTTCCTAATTCAAATCGTTTTGAATATTAATTTCTTACTCACTCGAAAAAATAATTTAAGGCAATCTACTCACGAATACCTATCCATGCCCTAATTGACTAATTAATTACAAAAACTAATTTTCCAATAAGATATTATCAAAAGATGAGACTTAATATGTACATGTGAATATGTGAAGAGAGGGACTAAAAGATGATGTAGCAATGAGACATTTTATTTTAACATGCTTTCAATATTACAAATAAAAAGACAGTTCATATACGAAATTCCTACTAATACAAGATTCAATCTTATCATGCATTGTAAGATGTTATTTTTACGACTCGAATCCATGTTATCATTGCATCAAGGCTCCCATTCGCTTTCAATATCACAAGTGAAAAAACAATAATAGATAGCAAAACCATAATGAATCAAAACTAATTTATTGTCCACAAAATTTAAAACACACACACACACACAAATTACAAAGAAAATAATGAGTTTATCCTAAAGAACAAACAACCTATTCTTATCTACCTCATTGCTCAACAATCTGAGTCTGCTTATGTCTTCCTCTTCCTCAACTAAACAAAATCTTCCATCAAGATGGAGGAAAGAAGCGATTGAGGTTGAAGGGGAGGGTGTAGAACTCCTCATTCCTACTGTCCCCATTAAAAGTTCGAAACCTCGCCCACCATGGCATGCCTCGATCATGGCCTGTGTTCTTGTAGTCCAGTGTGTTGTCCAGGAGAATTGCCACCATTAATGCCACAGTAGGTGGTGATGTGAAGATTGTGTTTATGTAGTCATTGAACTGCAATTGCACAAGTTGAAATTGAATCAGATAACATTCGAGTTATCGGATCGGTTCATAATGTGATCTTGCACAAACCCATTGAGCCTTGGTGTGAGCTGGACCGTGTTGAGCACCGGCAGCATAGTGGAAGAAGTACTCAGGAATTGATAGGCCGAGGAAGATGGAGACGCCGACGATGAAGAGGTTGCGCATGGAGTTCATGTTTGTGAACTGCAAGAAGGAGAGCCCCACCGCAGCTGAAACACAGAATTAGAAGCACAAAACTCAGCCATTGCAGAGAGAATCCAAAAGGATGGATGCTAAACTTTATGTAAGCAAGAAGAAGAGGACGAACATACCGACAATCCCGAAGAGAACACAATAAACCGCAGCAAAGATTGAGAAGGGAATGGAAGCAAACAATGCTCCGAATTTACCTGTCAATAGAGTTTCCCAGTTAAAACTATCATTCAAAGTTTCAAGTGACTGCATAAGTCTTATTAGTAGTGCTGGACTCACCCAAGATGGAGAAAAATATCATGAAACCAGCCGAGATCTGGATAACCCTACGACTTCCGACTCTGGTTGATCCAAGAAGCCCCACATTCTCACTGAAGATTGAAATTTCTTCGGTAAACTTTCAAGGTTTTTGTATTCTAAAGTAAGAAATGAGAAACACATGAACATAAGTAACTTACACAGATACAGTGGAACCAGTTGCCGTGCCAAATAGTCCATCAAGTAGAATTCCTATTCCCTATTAAGTTTTTGAAGTATAAAAATTTACAACAATCCTGATTACATGTAGAAGATGTCGATGCCCTGAATTGGAAACTCACCTGCCATCCGATACCACGGCTTAGAACATGAGCTGGAGGAGGTGTTGCACTAGCAAGGCGAGCTGCTGCTTTGAATCCCCCGGTCGACTACAGATGACAAGATATCTATTCATGTTACTTCTATCAAGGATAACTAACTTAGTGTCACTTCTCACCTCAACTAAAGATACAAACACAGCAGCCATCATTCCAAAGGAATGTCCAGCATCAAAAGTCGGTGCGCCCCATTGCAAGGGATATGGAATCTTTATCCTTCAAAAAAATCCTTTATATGTTAGTAGAATATCGGTGTGCTATTATTCAGAACAAGAAGGAAACAAGATAGGCATGTACCAAGGTGAAGAAGAGATGAGGTTGGCACGGTCCGTGCGGCAATTGAATTGTGTGCGGTCAGGCCGGTGTCTATATGCGCCACCAACAGTGAGCAAGTGGGCGTAGACCCATATGATTGTAATGGTTATCAGAAGAGAGAACCTCTCGAGTACAGGCAACCGTCGAATATAAACATGCTTCAAGTACTAAAGATATTGTTGATGTTTAAATTAGAAGGCAAGTTTTGAAGAGTACAATAAGTAGAGACTTGGATAAGTTGTACTATAGGTTTCATCAAGTATGTCAAGTAAGAAGATAATACCTGGGAGGCAACCACGAAGAGTATGATCATTGGAACACCAATCTCCACACATCTCCCAACCTAATGATCAAACAAGCTTAGATTCGAGGACTCGTAGAGACTAACTTAATGTCATATAAATGGATTCCATTCAAAATATTAAGAACATAAATGTCCCTTTGCTAGGATCCTAATCACAATTAGGTAAGATCAACATTTAAAGAAAAAGAAAGCTTGAAGGAGTGGTAGTAAAAAGTTGCCGATATTATTTGCCATCCATCAAGAAGTTCAGAAGCACACATGAAAGTAAATACTAAAGCTAACTTTCATGGATACAAGGAGTAGAGCTACTAAAGGAAAAAAAAAAGAGACATCGAGGAAGAATACCACAGGGAATCCTCTGTCGAATAAGCCGAATCCGACCAATGAAACCACTGGAACCATTCCAAGAGGGCTGAAAAATCTGTGCCAAAACCACTAATCCATCAACTCATGAAGAACAAGCCAAACACTTGGTGGATCCTTCAATTCAATATACTATAGCAAACGAATTCAGACGATATGACTGAAAATTATTTCATAGTAGATATCTGTTCAACAATGCAATTATAGAACACACCATGAAGAAGAAGAAGAAGATACATCTAGCCATACCTGGAGAAGATCCCCCACAACTGGCTGTAACCCAGTATAATCTGAATACTGGATGAGACAATTAGAGCCCCCTGTATAGCTCTCATGGTTTGCAGGAACCTCTGCAGGCACAGAGAATTAGTCCAAGCTTCATACATATCCATATGATGAATCCAACAAGGATTGATTCACATGCAGCTTAACACTTATCGACTTACTTCATGGTCATCGGTTATCTGTGTCAGGGATGAGTCGCGAATTATCGAAATGATGGGAACTACAAATGCATATGAACCACCGATGACTGTGGGAAGACGAGTTCCAAATAGGGTTTGGACCAGAGTGTTTATTCCAGTTACGAAGAGCAATGTCTGGACAACTCTAGCTTTATCATCCTGCAAAAATGGATCAAAGAGGGAAGAGATGAGTCATCGATTGCAACAAGGTAGGGTTTTGGTGAGGGAGATGAGGA
Source organism: Curcuma longa (assembly GCF_044706935.1). Classification (NCBI taxonomy): domain Eukaryota; kingdom Viridiplantae; phylum Streptophyta; class Magnoliopsida; order Zingiberales; family Zingiberaceae; genus Curcuma; species Curcuma longa. The sequence goes on along the minus strand of NC_133869.1, from coordinate 9,251,761 downwards.
CTTACATCGGTGCCACCCATCAGGGGTACCAGTAGGGTTGGGATCATGACCGCCGTTCCCAGGGAGAGTACGTAGTGCTGAAACCCTAGAACCGCCGCCTCTCCTGCGACCCAATGCGTCAGGCACAAATCAGAACAAAAAAAGGAAGGGGGAGGAGGACGAACCCCAAGAAGGATTCGAGTCGATGCAGTACTCGAATCCCTGCAGCTGATCCATGGGAGGGTGCGCCGCGATCTCCTCCAGCTTCACCTCCGCCATCTCCAAACCAGCCAAAAAGGTCCGATCTTTTCCTGCTCGCGGGCACGGAACAGAATCAAGACGGGTTTTTGACGGCGATTCAAGGATGAGGAATCAAAGGAAGAGGGGAAAGACGGCGGCGAGTGAAAACCAGCCAAAAAGGTCCGATCTTTTCCTGCTCGCGGGCACAGAACGGAATCAAGACGGGTTTTTGACGGCGATTCAAGGATGAGGAATCAAAGGAAGGGGGGAAAGACGGCGGCGAGTGAAAACCAGCCAAAAAGGTCCGATCTTTTCCTGCTCGCGGGCACAGAACGGAATCAAGACGGGTTTTTGACGGCGATTCGAGGATGAGGAATCAAGAAGGGAGGGGGGAAGAAAGACGGCGGCGAGTGAAAAAGGAGGAGGCGGCTTTTGGCTGTTGCGTCTGGGTGCTCTCGCTTTTGCTGCTCTGGTGGTGGCTTTAAATCTTCTCCAAGCTGCTTCCTGCGTCGCGTGTCTGGTCTGCTGCGGAATTCGCCCGTTGGGAGTTCCATGACCGGAATGCCCATCGCATGCACAATCCGCCAAACCAGCCACAGTAAAAGTGCTGCTTCACCGACTTCAACGAAATTTTCGTAAATATATATATATTTTTATAATTCAAATATTTAATTTTTAGTGTCCGATTAATTTTAAATTTTAAAGACGAATATTTTTTTTTATGAAACATAGATGAGTCATGACGGATAATCTATTATTATAAATTTTTTTAGACTCCTGTTTTATTTGAAAGGAGATGAAGGAGGGGGAGAGAAGAATAAATAAGGAAAAGAAGAATTTTAATCTTTATTTGAAATGAAGTGAGATTATGAGGGGGAAGGAGAAAGAAGGATAAACTTTATTTTCATTTCATGTTCATGAATCGTTAGAATTTCTTATATTCTGATTTGGAGTGTAAAAAAAAGAAAGGAAACTTAAAAATATTTTATTTTAATTTTATCCCTATTTTAAAATATTACTTCTTAAATTAACTCATTTATTTATATATTTTATCTTTTCGCCATCGCTTCTCACACAACGCGCGTCGTCTTCGTCAAGTGTCTAATCGTCCGACGTCGGCCCTCATTGTAAATCTTTTCGAGAACAAGACTCAAGAGGGATAGATAATCATAATCTTTTTCTTCTTTTTCTCAAATGATAGACATTTATTCAAAGAGCATGCATTGTCTATTTTAAGACCTTCTATATCCCAACTTTTATATATAATATTAATAAAATTTTATAATTTCTCATCCGTTCTCTACATATATTATCTTTTTTTAAAATGAAAGTATTTTTTATAACTTTATATATTTAATCTTCATTCCTCTTCCTTTCTTCCCAAACAAGATAACACATGTTATGTTAATGAACTTTACATCCCTTCCAAATAAAAAAATATAAATATTTTATTTCTTCTCTCTTTTCCTTCATTTCCTTCCCTTCCCTTCCCCTTCCATTAATAAATTTTCTCTTACCCCCATCCAAATAGAACATTAATATATAATATTTTTTAAATGAAATTTGAATCTTAATTATTCAAGGAGTTCACCTATTTGTTACTATCACATCATGAGTGATCTTGATTATTTAAATAGTTAAAAAAGAGAGATCTTTTATTTTTTTAAAATTAAAATGATATCTCATTATATTTTTTACTAATTTTTTTAATGTTATTATAATAATCACAAAATAATATTAAAAATTATTTATAATTTTACTTAAAATTATTTAAATTAAATTATTTTTAAAAAATAATTGGTAATTGCAGTTGTTGTAATAGTAATATAAAATAATTATAATTTTTTTAAAAAATTATTTTGATCCAAATTAAATAATATTTATAAGTTGGTAAAAAGAATTTATATAAACGGCGGCTTCATGCCTAGTATTTTTAACTAAATTAAATTAAAATTATTTATTTTTAACTTTGTACCAATTATTTATTTTGATATTTTATCAATTGTGAGATTAAAAACACACTCTTTCCTTCCTTTTACAATGCAATGGTAAGAAATAGAAATAGATTCCTATCACATATTATATTTAAGGAAATTAAAAATTTTATGATGTTGGCCAGTCTATTAAATCCATATTTTTTTATTTATTTTAATGATCAATAAAAAAAATTTTATGAGATTGAATTGATCGTCTCCAAATTTAATCGAACGGATCAAGGCAGATGAATTAGAAAATAGACAAACGTCTGTTGGCATTCCAACCTTCCTTCTCCTTTCAGGATCTATCTGAAAGAGAATCCAACACTTCTTCATCGTGAATATCTGAATAGAATGAATCGACCTCCGTTGATATCTTTGCTTCGGAACAAAACAATTAGAATTAGGCTCGGTCAACCAAAATATGCATTATGTTGGGAATAGTGCCCTCAAAGCATTGTAATTGGATTATGTTTTTTTTAATAAAAGCGACATTTATCATTGAACATATTTTGTTTTGAATATCATAGCAAAATCCTTAGTTTATTGGATGTAACCATAATTTAGTATATATAAGAGTTATATATACAAGAGGATTAAATTATGGATAATAAACTTAAATTAAGTCTGTGATGAAATTAATTAAAGTATGGGATCTTTAATTAAAACATCACTAATGCGGCCCATGAACATTTTGAATGTGACTGTCTTATCCGGACCGTTGATGTGGAGACATCTAGCTGGGGGCATTTATATATAATGAGATTATGTAAGACTTGGACCGATTTAATTAGAAATTTCATAATAAATTCCGTTATACTATGAAATTCAAATTAAATCATAAAGATGATCATATATGGATAGATCTTAATCCTGAAGTAATTATAAACTCCTATTTATTTCTATGTAATTCTTAATTTGCTTGTTTAAAGTTTGCAATTACGCATTCTCAACACTTGCATTTTAGATTTACATTTGAAATGAATGGCTGGGAATATAAATTTACAGATATGGAATCCATTCCTTCTTGTGGGAAGCAGAAAGATAATTCCCTTATTTGTTAATTCTGGAACTGAGTGTTGGGCCCAATCGATTTATAATGGAATTATAAATTGAACCACTCACTAGTGGATTAATGGTAAATGAGGTTTAAAAATAATTGGAGAGGTAAACGGAAAATTTCCTAGCTCCAATTATGAATTATCTATGGAGGATTAATCCGTATGTAATGATTATATCAATGGACGACTCTTTTCATAGAGTAAAATATTCTATAATAAAGAAGAGTGCAATTCCATATTTTTAGTGGAGTAATAATGGAATTAATAAATTAAATAAATTAATTAAAGAGTTTAATTATTTATCCAATTTATTGAAGCTTCTTATTATAGGTCCATGGTCCCCAGTACGCCTTCTTTATCAATGACGAGCTAAAAATACAATTTAGAAATCAAATGTGAAAATGGAAATTTGTTTCCATAATTCCAAGGGCTTGGAAATAAATTAAATATGAGATTTAATTAAAATTATAATTATGAGATAATTATAAATTTTGGATTATTATGGTAATATCCAAAAATGATATCTTTAATATATTTGGAATATATTAAATATTATAAAAGGTGATTGAAGATCATTTTACCGTGGAAAATAAAAGGAAAAAGAATTTTGGAAATTCTTGAAAAATCGGTAAAATAAAACAAAAATGGAAGAAGGAAATCTTTGATTGATCTTTCTTTTAATAAAGGATCTTCCCTTGTTTTCGATAGCCCCACTCTCTCTATATATGTTTTCATGTGTTGGAAACAAATAGGATGAGAGAGCAGGAGAGAAAAATAATTGATTTTCTGAGATTTGTATTTTTGAGTGCCCACACACTACCGTCAATAGAAGGATCGTACTGGAAGGCTGTGGTTTCTGCGCACCCAGAAATTACGAAAGAGGAAAACTACAAAGAGGTTAGTTTTCTAAAAACCTTTCTTTTGTAAATTTAAATTATTCATTGATTTATATTCACATGTGTTGATTAATAATTTGTGAAATTATATAATCGCTTCCGCTATATTTCGATCCGATCGAGAATTGATAATCTGTATCACCGGAATAGTTTCGGAGGCTCACCGGATTTTATATAACACATTATCCATATGGAGATCCTCCAATTGAGAAGATCCCTTGACTTGAGACGAATAGAAAGGTCTATCTATTTTGTTTAGTTATTTAGTTAAACCAATGATTCGTTATTGGAGCAGATAGCAATAAGTAGTATTTCATCGGACATGTGTATTTTTTATTTTTTGATGGATTTCCATGGTTTCATTAATGGAAATTATTTCATATAGTGAGTAATAGACTCTGGTTCGTTGGTGGTTCACTGTTAAGAATTCTTATTTAGACAATTCATATCATTCATACATAGTATTTTGATCTAAGATTTCAATCCTTCCATGTTTTAGCAGTGACATATTGTTCCATGGAGCTAAGGTCCAAAATATGAAATAAAAAGTATTTCCATGACTCTACCACCCGGTCAATCCTGTTTCATTTAATCTCTTTTTTATGACCACATATCTTTACGATTAAGGAATGAGAAATCTTTCTTCTATTAGATGAATCAAATCTTTCATTTCCTCCGGAAATGGATGGGATTAAAAATAAATAAATAAACGCCTTTCCATCATTACTTGGATTCAAAGTAACAAAAAGAAAATAAAAAAATAAAAAAAAACTTGCAGCTTTCTGTAGTGGATTGAAAAGAAAGAAAAAAGGGTCAAAATTATTATTATTATTTTCGTCTCAGAATGTCAGAATGAGGGTGTTGATCTGACTCAGCATCCTCGTGGGGGAATCCTCAACAAAAGCTTGAAGATCTAAAGACAAATGGGGCCATCAATTGCCCACTGAAGCCACAATGATGGAGTAGTAGCTGGTGATTCAAACGAAAAAACTATCGATCGATATTGATTTAGATGTGGATGGTGGAGCAAAATTTCGATAATTGACAAACTATTCACCTTTTCTAGTTCACACCGATCCTAACAACGATCAATCAATTGATGATATGAAGTAATCGATTGTTGTCACTGTTGCAATGAACAGAAAATTCTCAACCAATTGACTACTTGACTCAACTGTTTAAGTATCAGTCGATTGATAATGTGAAACTCGATTGTTATTACTGTTGCAGCGAACAAGAATATTCTAAACTTGACTGTGTGACTCAACTGTTTAGGTATCAGTCAATTGATAGTAATAAACAGTCGACTATTGTGGTCAAAGCTGAGTTGAAAAGAGTTATTCTGTAGGTGCAACATTCGAATTCAACGAAGCAATCATCTAATGAGTGTCATCAGTCGACTGTTAGACGAAAATTAACTCCGACTTGAAAGCTATAAAATAAAGATTTCGTAAAGATTTTGACGTCGATTCTTGGGTTCTTTGGAGGAGAGTATTACATTTTCAAACCTTAGGTGGCAATCCAAGAGCTACAAATAGTGATCAAAATAAAATTTCTTAGCATAAATTATTCATTTTGATTTCTTTTGTTAACATTTGTACACTTATTTTCATTTTATATTAATTTGTATAAGAACATATTTGTGGGAGGTTTCTTCGTCTTTGGTAGATCTCCAGTAAAGAAAAAGATAGTAGAGTATCCTTAGAACGGTAGACCATGAAATAGAAATCGGAGATTTCAAACCACATAAAATCTCATATATATTCTTATATTTTATTTCTTGTATTTATTTTTATTGTGTACTAATTCATTATAGACGAGCACACAAATGAACATGATCGAATCACAAATCGCTATTCCCCCTCCCCCTCGCCTCTTTTAACGACGTCAACGATTCCAACAGTGTTACTAAGAGAAGTGTAGTTCTAAGTGTGAAGTCTTTAATTGAATTTCTAAAATCTTTGGCTGAAAATAGAAAACTAGCAATGATGTATGTTGTTTTAGCAAGAAATAATAAGACTTGAGTACAATACTTAAATGAGAGAGTTAGTTCTGCAATGAAATTGTAAATCAACATAAAATGCTAACTGGTATTTAACATGATTTGAACCTCCAATCCTACTCACTAGGTAAGTCAAGAGTTACAACAAGAGTAATAAAGACTATAAAAAATAAAGAGAATGTGAATTCTAAGTGGTAGAGTTATTTAGCATATGGATGTTGTTGATGAGCTAGCTCCCATTGCCCTTCGATCTATTTATAGTCTTCCAAAGGCTAAATAAGCTTCACCAACTATTTTGTTTAATTTTAGTTGATTTAGATCTTCTCCAATCAATTGAAACTTTGATTTCAAAAACCTTATCTACCATTAGTTACTCTCCAATTGAATCAAGGCCAATTCAATCCACTATGACTCAACTAGATAAGGTTGCAAGCCCATCTACCTATGGATAACATTTTAGTCAATTCAGTCTAAGTTCAGTTTACTCAAATCTAAGTCACTCGACTCAATCTCCTTTATTGACTCAGATGGAAGTTTAATAAAAGTTGGCAAATGAAGAAGTATAAGCGGTCAAGATTAATTGGATACTTGGAGGAAGAAGAAAAGTCCCCGGGGCAATGGTACAACGGTAGAACATCTGGGTTGTGACTCAGGGACCCGCGGTTCGATCCCCAGCTATGACGTATTTGCAAGAATTTTCTTCCAAATGGGGAACGCAATCAAAGGATGCTGGACATCTGGATTAGCCGCCGTATGCGCTTTCCGATTTATCCTGGTGGTCGGTGGGAAACTTCTGTGGGACTGAGTCGACCACTCCAGGGATTGAGTCCATGAGACTGATTGAGATTTATTATTTCGAGGAAGATGGCCACTTAAAAGAAGTCCAGAAAGTGAGACTGTTATAAAATAAAAAAAAACACTTAGAGTTTAAAAAAAATATCGTTTAAGTGAATTTTATCCATTTGAGTTAACTATAACAAATGTTGAGTTAGGGTGGACTGGATCTAAGTCAATTGATATATTTATATTGGTTGTAATTGTGATATAATTGAAATACAAGCTCGTAATCTTTTTCAATTAATCAATTGACAACTTACAAGTGTTGAACTCCATATTCGATTTTCATCCAAGACTTTTCTATTTGCTAAGCATTTATTCGATTTTTACTTATTAGAATTTCCATATTCCAAAAACATTTAATCATCTCGACTTTCATTGGAACTCCATATTGCACCTCTAATATTAATGTCAAATAGCATGCACATACATTTAACACACAATATCAATAATTAATTAATTAATTAATTATCTAACTTAAACTTTTATTGAAATATCAAAAATCTCATGATACACTAACAAATTCGTCTAAAAGCTAAAAAAAAACCCTACTATATCCTATTGGTCTAAATTTTGTCTTTATTTGTTCTTTCATCTCTAAGATTTAATCTTTGTTATTTTTTATGCCTTAAGTTTATTCCTTTTATAATTTTTTTATACAGCAATTGTTTGTGTTCTTATTTTTATTTTGATAATAAAATATTTTTACTGTATAAATAACAAATTTGAATGAATTCAAAGATATCTACAGCAAAATAAGCACACTTTTAATGTTTTTTTAAAAAATAGATTTTTGACTTTTGTAATTTCAATAAAAGATGAAATCTAGATTCCAGTGGCCCCATTCATCATAAAACCTAAACTCTAAATCCTAAATCGAGAAACTATCACTCCAGTGGTCTCACAAGATCAACTCACAACCATCTATGAAGAAGTAAATTAAGAAGTTACAATTGATCACGACGGGGAGGGCATTATCTTGACTTCGTCAAGATTTAAAAATCTATTTCATTGTAACTAATTTAACTATGTCCTGAGAGAGCAGAGTAGTACCATCGAATGTTAATTAAAGGCTAATTATTTATTATTAAGTCGCTTATTGAGTAAGTGAGATAATTAATATTAACGACATGCGGATTGGAAACTAGCGATCGCCGGCGCCGGCGCCGGCGATCCCCTCGGCGACGAATGCGAGCGAACGGAGGTTGCAGCGGACGATGGTGTTGGCGAAGACGATCGTGTCCTCCTCCGTGTTCCCCGGCGGCACGTCCACCACGTACGACTCCACCACCACTGTCCCGGCCTTCCCGTCGGCGGCGCCGTGGAGCGACGTGGTCGCCCGGTAGTTCCTGAGCCGGTGGTCCCCGCCGACGATCGAGAAGCTCATCACGTGCCGCTCGTCGTCCAGCGCGTCGAGCCGCTCCGTGCTGCTGCTCGCCGGAAGGCCCGACGCCACCTCCACCTCGCGAACGCTGCCCACGCCGCCGTCGCCCTCCCGCAGCGCGCAACCCCGCACGAACTGCTTGTACTCCTGCGGCCTGTCGAAGCGCCGCACCAGCGACCACACCACCGCCACCGGCGCCGCCACGAACTGCACGTTCACCGACCGGCACTGCCCTGGCCCCTTCCTCCCGCTGTGGTGCCGTCCCACCGCTTCCCGCGTCGCCTCGCTCGACGCCGCCGCCACCACCGAACTCAAAGCCCCCGGCATCGACGATGCTACCAAGCATGCACCCCACCACGCCTTAACTATTTATAGAATAACTACTTAAAATAGTAATAAACTCCTTTGGATCGTGGCGACCGATCGAAGACTCCACGTCATCGTCGGTTTCCATTTTTTGATGCATTCCCCCGCTGCAAATTACCAAAAATAGATAAAGCGGATCCAGGGGAGCAAGGCGGATTTACGCAAAAGATAAAAGTATCTATTTTTCATTAAAAAATATTAAAATAATATATTTGTCATTCTTGAAACATTGTTATTAATCCTAATTGTTATAATATAGAATAAATTATTCTAACTATATTAAAATATTCCATTCAGCATATGGATAAACTTAATATTAATTATCTAAAATATTAAATATTCGCACTTAATCATATATATATATATATATATTATATTTTGGCATTTAATGAAAAAATATTATATAATATTAAAAGGGGAAGGATAGCTGTGGAATGAAGGGGGAACAGACCACGCGTGTGGAGTGACGTGGCGTCCGGCGTGGCCAGGGCTGCACGTGTAAGTGCGGTGGGGCGCCAGTCTCCGCACGCGCACCGCCGTGCCTTACTTGGTGGCGCTTGTGAGCGAGATATAGATCCTGTCGTGCGCCACGTGCCGCTATCTCTCTCACTGTCACGTGGGCAGGCGCGCGGTTGCTGCGTCATGCCAATTTTCGGATACGGGGGGCGACGGTGACTCTAAACTTACCACTGTTTGGTTGGCTCCCACGTCAGCACCCTGGTATAGATAGGCTGCGTGTCGGTTAGTGCGCGCGACATCCTCGATAAAAAGTTTTCCAAATTAATTCCGGATATTAGAACAGTGTAAGTTTACAAATATTTTTTATTTTTATTTTTTTACAATTAAATTATTTAAAATTTTAACTTTAAAATTCAGATTCCATTATAGTATTAAGCATTAAAAAAAATTAATAAAACATAATATAAGCGCTCACGAATATATCGAATTATTATCCTATACTCCTTATCTCATACCAAAAGTAAAAAAATTATAAAATAGCATTGTTTCTATTTTAGACATTCGGAATCTTCTGTTACATTCGATGCATGCACATATAGACGCGTAGTATATCATCACTCTAGTTTCACTAATTGTTCGAACGCAACATACATGCGCGGCATAAGTTTCGATCTATGGTTGTTTGAGAAAAGTACATTATCTCTTACCATCATACCATGCTTTTGGGGCTCCTGACTAATAACACGACATCATCAATTATTCGAACATCACACTCATGCACAGTATTAATTTTGAAAAATGCCCATCTTTTACCATAAGGTGGGTGCAATAATAATAATAATAATAATAATAATAATAATAATATGCATAATTTGAAAATGGTTAATTATTTTTGCCTAAACATCGTTCCACATCCAATAAACTTAATTTCAATTTACTTTTTTATAGATAATCGTGGAACCGATCATGTAGGACTGCTTGAATAGCGGATTACACTTTTTTCAAAAGATTACTTATTCATTAAAGAAAGATGACAAAATGCATTTACGTTTTTCGTACGCTCGAATGAGTCTTTATTATAAACTCTAACTCTTAAGCTATGAATTAAACTATCTTGATAAAGCCAAATTAACATATTATTAAATCGCTACTAACTTCACATATATATTAGTAATACAAATAAAATTCTTTATTAGCTTATGATAGAAATAATGGTTTCTTTTTTTAAATTGGAATTGGATGTACTAATGAACTACAATTACATAAACAAATCAACATCATGAGATGAGATTGATCGATGTGATCCCAAAGCTAATTAAGTTGTGTGATGCCTAAAAAGCTAAATAGTTATTCCAATTCCAATTGATTTGATACCCTTCCTTCTTTTCCTTTTTGCTTTTGATGGATAATCCAAAATATTCATGGCATATTCACAAAATATTTCTCCAAGTTTAGTTGCGAGCATCTACTTTTTTAAAAGGAATTATACCTTTATTTTTTTTTGAAATTAAATGCATCATATTCTTAATGACTTGTTTATGTTTTGAAAAATTTTGTGGGATTGAACTAGTCACTTCAGGATTAATCGTGTAAACTGAATATATAGTGTCAACTAAAAAATAGAGTCATGGTTGCAATTTAGTTTGAATTATAGCTCAGTAGTGGTTGAGTAAGGGATGCAAACGAATCGAATCTATTCGAATTGAATAATATGAAAATATTGATATTTGAGTTTGAATTCAAGAAAAATATATATGATATACGAATTCGATTTGAAACTCGAAAATATAAATAATTTTGGCTCAATCTCGATTTGAAATAAAATTAGAGCTCAAAATGATTTTATCTCAAAAATACTCTAGCGTTGTTGTAGTAGACTACCGGTAGCTGCTACAATGTATTTAAGATGAGTTTACGATTTAAAATTTAGAATTTATATATTGTAGAAACTACTGAATAACTACTGTAACGTATAAAACCTATTTAGTAAGTGTTGCAAAATTATTCAATAGTTGTTATAATATGTAGAAGTTATTCAATAATTGACGACATATTTAGTTTAGAATGAGTTTAAGATTTATGATTTAGGATTTAAAGTTTCTGAGTTATTATATCAAAAAATTATTTACCAACTTTGTCAAAATTATTTAAATTTCATCGAAATCATTTTAAAATAATTATAAAAATTATTATGTAACTACTACAATCCTAAATTCATCCTAAATATATTATAATAACTACTAGATAGCTTATAAATGTTGTAGCAGCTCCTTTTAATTAATATATACTAAATTTTAAATTTATTATAAATATATTGTAATAGTTACTGACTAGTTTTTAGATATCTATTTGATTTTTAAAAAAAATGTCCATATCATATTTTTCTTAATTTAGAATATCCTTTTTATTTTTATTTTAGTAATTTAGTTGATATAAGGTATCGAGTCTTTCAGGTCAATTAATCTTGGGTGATGTTTTATTTTTGTCCTGGTATAAAAGGCATTTTTGATAAGTTAATAAGCTATACGTTACAACAGTGTTTTATTTTATTTTATTTTATTTTTATTTTTTTAAAAAGTTGCCATTTGACGATAATTAACATCTCCTTTTAATTTTTGCCCTAATAGAGAGATAAATCACGAGTTTAAATAGTTAAGTAAGCGCCGACTTTGTCTGCTCCGGCGAAGCATCTATGCGCGACGAATCGCGGAGACGGAAGTGGAATCGAATGCGGGCGGGCAGAAGCACGAAGCCCAGATCGATTCCCATCCTCCCCCATCGCCGAATCGATTCCTCCTGCTCTCCGCCATTTAAGCTCGCTGCCGTTGCCTCCGCCCTCCCAGCGGAAGCCCCTCCATGGACGGCGCAGCCTCGATCTCAGCCGTTATTTTCGATCTGGACGGAACTCTTCTCGATACCGGTCTGTGCTTTTTTTGCGCCGCCTCCAATCTTTCTTCGATTTGTGTTGATGTTGATTGCGAAATGGGTCAGAGAGGGCCACGGGAGGGGTTCTGAATGAGTTCTTGGCGAGGTATGGCAAGTCGGTCGATGCCGCCAAGGAGGAGAAGCGGTTGGGGATGATGCACAAGCAGGCGGCCGCCGCGATCGTCCAGGACTACGGGCTGCCGATGACGGCTGAGGAGTACTCTAGGGCGATCATGCCTTTGTATCACGAAAGGTGAAGCCTTGTTGCCTCGAGATTAAATTTGATGTATTATTTTCGCCTCTCCTTTTTAAGAATCCATTTTTCTGTTGCATTCTGTAGTGGCATTAGTTTTCCGCAACTCTTCTTTAGTACCTATTTCAAAGTAAATCCACTGCGTTAAGTGTAGGAGGGGTGGAAAAAATATTTGTTTTTGTTGTGTTAATTTTCACATTAGCCTCGTCATTATCATTCATCATCATGATCAAGTTTGTCACAACAATCTACAGTTATAATTACCTTTGTAAGACTATTTTATTAGTAATCTTCAAACCAACTAAATCATTTTCATTACAAAGTATAATACTCTTTTTAGTTTCACTTATTCTATATATAGAATGTATTTGTCATCTTTGAACAACCTCATCATTATCATTTAGTTGCAAAATTTCATGGAATAACCCCTTCAAAAGAATTGCCCCTAGATTATCCAATTTATATGTATTTTTTGGGACTGGTGTTGTTGCTCGTGTATTATCACAAACTACAGTATGTGCCATCATATAAGAATGTCATGCTAAAGTTATCTTGTGTAACTTCTCTTCTTGATCACTTGAGGATCAAAGAATAGACAAAAAATATGTTTCTAGTGATTTAATCATTCATTTATCCCTTTCATGGGTTTAGGCATGATCAGTTGTAAAAAAAAATCCATTAACTTTTATGCGGCAATATCATCCTAGCATTCAAAGAATTGGAGTACGTATCCATCCATACAAGTAAACTATGAATTTGATAATTCTTTTGTTTTCAGACAGCTAGCTGTGATATGACCATGTTCTGGATTGTATTGAAAATTCTTTACTCTGATATGAGTGTGCTTGAAAGAGCCAATGCTGAGCAATATCATAATTGTATAATGGTATTATGTGTTCTTTAATTTCTATAGGTGGCCATTAGCAAAAGCACTTCCGGGTGTTAATCGCCTTATTGGTCATCTTCGCAAACATGGAATCCCATTGGCACTTGCTTCAAACTCCATGAGGAAACACGTTGAGCTAAAAATTTCCCACCATCAAGGTTCTCAATTTATTTGTGCATTTTACCATGAATTTTCGGCATTATCATGGTATTTTAAGAATTTTTGTATGACTTGTTTTAGAATTTATCTAAGTTAACAAGGTATCTTCATTGTGCCTAACATATCTCTAGTAAGAAGATGAGGTTAGTTTACTTCTTCAACAATAACCTTTCAATTTACCATTTTGGGTCTTGTTAGAGGCTTTCCTTTCTCTTTTTCTTTTGTCTCTAACTATCTGCATGTGTATTAACTTTTTTTAATCTTTGATTAAAATATTAGTTTGCTTTGGCTTCTCTAGTGTGCTAGTATTCATAGTACTTAAAATAATATTATCGGGGTAATCTTATAAATCATGAAAAAAAATCTTATACCTGTCTCATGTTCTTCTTATAATGGATCAATGTCGCCTCCCTATGAGCTTATATTTTTAGCTAGGTGGCTTTTTTGAGGAGGAATTATTCCCAATCAGTTGCTCTACTCTGCCACTACCTATATATATATATAATGTATTATGTGAAACAAAAAAAATCATGAAATAAAAGCTCATGCTACCTATATGGTACCCTAGTACAAGTCGACCTCAAGTGGTGCTTCAGCAGTATATAGTTTGACATCAACAACCTACTAGGACTTCCCTTACCAAGAGAGTCATCGCCTTTGGACTTCATCTATTGCCCAACATCTAGTTGACCTCGACCTACTAGGACTTTCACATGCCGAACCTTGGGCCAAGCTTGATTCGCCAAGACTTCAAATGTCTAGAGTTCATTCCTTTAGGACTTCAACCTTGCTTAACCTTCAATCGCCCTTGACCTGACAAGGCTTCTTCGTTGTTAATCATTGAATCCTCCATGATCTGTCTGGGCGTCCATCACTTGCCTAACATCCGGTCCACCTTGACTTATTAGGACTTTCATCACCATCAAACATTTAGTCCTCCATAACCTGTTTGGATTTCCATTAGTCACCTAACATCCGGTACTGTTTGACTCATGGGGACTTTCATTTTTGTCAAGCATTTGATCTTCCATGACTTGCCTAAGACTTCCATTACCAACCCCCGTTGAACTTCGTCATTGCCAAGTGTCTAGTCTATGTCGACTCCCTTGGTCTTTTCCCTTACCAACTTCTGGTTGGATTCTCTATATCTGCAAACACATGTTGGACTCTAATTGATGTCAAATGTCTAGTCGATCTTGACCCATTTGGATTTTGTCCATTGTCAAGCATTTAGTTAACTTTGACCTACTTGACTCATTCAAACAACATACATATTATTTAAACACATTGCTCAAATAGCGAAACCCTAAACCATGGCCAACTCTTGACCAGGGGTTGGTTGCACCGACATTCTACTTGCGCTTGCTTATACCGTGTGAGTGCATGGTTGCGAATGAACCTAAATTGGGCTTGCTATGAAGGATCACACATGGTGTGTTATGTGAAATGACAGGCAAAGCTATACGGGCTTGGATTGGGAGTGCACCAAGGATGCGAAGAGATTCATAGAAACATTTATAAGGAAGTCCTTCATCCTTACATATTTACACATGGGCCTTTTGCCCATAACAACTTTTATTCTTTGGAATGAAAAACATTGTAGCTGGGTAGTGTACACCATATAGAAACTTCAATATTAAATAGTAATAGCAAAAATTTCTAAAACATCAGCATCTACAACTAGTTAGCTGTTGTTTCTTCATGATCTTTTGAACTATTAAACTTCTCTTCAGGATTGGCACGATCATTCTCTGTTATTCTTGGTGGGGATGATGTTAATCATGGAAAACCTTTTCCTGACATGTGAGTGATTTTTTCTTATCATAGATCAAAAACTTCTCTTTTCACATTTCCTTTTTTGTGAATGGCATATTGTTGCTATCATTCTACTAATCAGATACCTAGAGGCCGCAAAGAGACTTGGAGTAAATACCTCAAATTGTCTGGTCATTGAAGATTCCCTGTAAGTAGAATTTCATTTTCTCAGTTAAATTTTACAAATTTGCAATTTTTTCTAAGGTTATCTAAATGGTATTTTTATAAGCTGCAAAAATTTTAGAATCATAGTGAGTGTCTTGACATTTTTTATGTTGCATAGTAACCTTTTCAAACAATGTTGCATCAATTTGTTGTCCCAGCCAACTTTGCAACAACCGTTATTCTTACTCTGCTGCTATCTTTTGAGTCTAGGCATGGATATCATTCTTCCAACATTATTCTGGATGGATTGTATAGGGAGATGTCCCCATAAGAATGAAGATTTGGCATCTAAAAGTTAGTACTAAATAGTACTCATCGGAACAAATGCTATGGTGATGATTTAGTCTACTTTTAAGTTGAAACCTATATATTTAGTCTTTGCTTTGCCCTCTCTGATGAGTATACTTTTCTCTTTCTTACACTCTTATTGCTTTCTTGAATTCCTTTTGATTTTGTTGAACATATAAGGAAATTTGACATCCGACATCAAGTGTTTTTCCCTTTATGTTTAGCAGAAAGAACCTTATTGCTAGTAGTCGAGTTTAAATAGAAAATTATGATGCTTCAATACAGGGTTGGTGTAAAAGCAGCAAAGACTGCTGGAGCAAAGGTAGTCGCTGTGCCATCTCTTCAAGGACAAGATGAATATTATTCCATGACAGATTATATGCTTCATTCCCTTTTGGAGTTTCAGCCTGAGTTATGGGATCTTCCTGCATTTGATGATTGTACATTCTTTTCCATATTCATTAGTTCTTCATATTTGTTAACAAATTCAGCTGGAAAATGTGATGTTGCTACTAATTGTTAATGTTTTTTCAGGGGTGCAAAGTGCACTGCCAATTGAATTATTGTTTGTTAGAGGCCTGGATGGAGAGCTAGTTTCTCACGATGGTGTTACTCAAGTTAATGTCACTGCAGGTAAGGAAACTAATGCTTTGCTTGTTAAGTTGTAATGTAAATAATATGATTACATATTTGTACTTCATCATATTTGTGCAATTGTGTACTAAATTCTAGTCTCTAGGTGTGTTTTCAGTTGCTAGTTAAACTGTTTATCGCAGATACTGGTTCATATGAATTAGTTCCTGATCAAGTGTGTGGAGTCTTTTTGGGTTGGGCAAAGCTTGAACTGCATGGAATATATAAGGTTATTGTGAACATGGGATGGGACACCTCGCGTGGGGTTGCTAAGAGAGTAATGGTATGTGTTCATTGGCTAGTTGTTATCAGTTCAATGCAGTAGATGAATTAATTTCATGGTTATGGTTTGATTAGGGTTAAGATCCATTTTTTTTTAGTTTGCAAAGGTATTCTACATTTTAAGTTTCTTAAAGTTTGTTATTTTTATTTGGTAATAAACCTGTAAACTAGACCCTAGTTTTAGGGGAATTAATTAGAAGACTGACCCTTTATTTGTTTTATAAAAATGACCCTCAAACCTCATGGGAGATAAATCACGGTGCAATGAGAAAGTTGTTGCCATGTGACTTGGGATCACGGGTTCGAATCGCAAAAATAACCTCTTGCAATGCAATTGCATGGACCGTTTCCCGAGACCCTATATTGGTAGAAGTTTCAACGACCCTTTATTGCTAAACTCCTGACACGACTTTTGATATCTATCACAGTCTACATTGCTTTATCTAATTCTTGTAGCTCAACTTGATTAAAATACCTAAAGTCCACCTGATGATTTCATCAACTCAATGCTCTAAATTTTAATATCTTAAATCTTTAGTTGGAAGTCCTAAAGAGCATGAGTCCTTAATCTTCACATACTGACCACTAAAAGGTTTACATAATGCATCCAACGCCGTGCCATCAACAAGATTAGTATCTTGTAATTTTAAATTTCAACAGTCTATGATATTCTTCAATTTGATGAAGTTATTGGCACAATGCAGTTCTTGAAGATTTTTTTTTTTTTTTTATAAATAGTTAAGTAAGCGCCGACTTGTCTGCTCCGGCGGAGCATCTATGCGCGACGAATCGCGGAGACGGAAGTGGAATCGAATGCGGGCGGGCAGAAGCACGAAGCCCAGATCGATTCCCGTCCTCCCCATCGCCGAATCGATTCCTCCTGCTCTCCGCCATTTAAGCTCGCTGCCGTTGCCTCCGCCCTCCCAGCGGAAGCCCCCCCATGGACGGCGCAGCCTCGATCTCAGCCGTTATTTTCGATCTGGACGGAACCCTTCTCGATACCGGTCTGTGCTTTTTTTTTGCGCCGCCTCCAATCTTTCTCCGATTTGTGTTGATGTTGATTGCGAAATGGGTCAGAGAGGGCCACGGGAGGGGTTCTGAATGAGTTCTTGGCGAGGTATGGCAAGTCGGTCGATGCCGCCAAGGAGGAGAAGCGGTTGGGGATGATGCACAAGCAGGCGGCCGCCGCGATCGTCCAGGACTACGGGCTGCCGATGACGGCTGAGGAGTACTCTAGGGCGATCATGCCTTTGTATCACGAAAGGTGAAGCTTTGTTGCCTCGAGATTAAATTTGATGTATTATTTTCGCCTCTCCTCTTTAAGAATCCATTTTTCTGTTGCATTCTGTAGTGGCATTAGTTTTCCGCAACTCTTCTTTAGTACCTATTTCAAAGTAAATCCACTGCATTAAGTGTAGGAGGGGTGGAAAAAATATTTGTTTTTGTTGTGTTAATTTTCACATTAGCCTCGTCATTATCATTCATCATCATGATCAAGTTTGTCACAACAATCTACAGTTAATTACCTTTGTAAGACTATTTTATTAGTAATCTTCAAACCAACTAAATCATTTTCATTACAAAGTATAATACTCTTTTTAGTTTCACTTATTCTATATATAGAATGTATTTGTCATCTTTGAACAACCTCATCATTATCATTTAGTTGCAAAATTTCATGGAATAACCCCTTCAAAAGAATTGCCCCTAGATTATCCAATTTATATGTATTTTTTGGGACTGGTGTTGTTGCTCGTGTATTATCACAAACTACAGTATGTGCCATCATATAAGAATGTCATGCTAAAGTTATCTTGTGTAACTTCTCTTCTTGATCACTTGAGGATCAAAGAATAGACAAAAAATATGTTTCTTGTGATTTAATCATTCATTTATCCCTTTCATGGGTTTAGGCATGATCAGTTGTAAAAAAAATTCCATTAACTTTTATGCGGCAATATCATCCTAGCATTCAAAGAATTGGAGTACGTATCCATCCATACAAGTAAACTATGAATTTGATAATTCTTTTGTTTTCAGACAGCTAGCTGTGATATGACCATGTTCTGGATTGTATTGAAAATTCTTTACTCTGATATGAGTGTGCTTGTTGATTTATTGAGTTCTTTATTATGTTGTATTTTGTGGGTTTGTTTGCTCTTAGATGGTTACTTTGAAAGATTTTTGTGTTATCTTTGAAAGAGCCAATGCTGAGCAATATCATAATTGTATAATGGTATTATGTGTTATTTAATTTCTATAGGTGGCCATTAGCAAAAGCACTTCCGGGTGTTAATCGCCTTATTGGTCATCTTCGCAAACATGGAATCCCATTGGCACTTGCTTCAAACTCCATGAGGAAACACGTTGAGCTAAAAATTTCCCACCATCAAGGTTCTCAATTTATTTGTGCATTTTACCATGAATTTTCGGTATTATCATGGTATTTTAAGAATTTTTGTATGACTTGTTTTGGAATTTATCTAAGTTAACAAGGTATCTTCATTGTGCCTTAGTAAGAAGATGAGTTTAGTTTACTTCTTCAACAATAACCTTTCAATTTACCATTTTGGGTCTTGTTAGAGGCTTTCCTTTCTCTTTTTCTTTTGTCTCTAACTATCTGCATGTGTATTAACTTTTTTTAATCTTTGATTAAAATGTCTCCTTTGGCTTCTCCAGTGTGCTAGTATTCATAGTACTTAAAATAATATTATTGGGGTAATCTTATAAATCATGAAAAAAAATCTTATACTTGTCTCATGTTCTTCTTATAATGGATCAATGTCGCCTCCCTACGAGCTTATATTTTTAGCTAGGTGGCTTTTTGGAGGAGGAATTATTCCCAATCAGTTGCTCTAGATACTCCGCCACAACCTATATGGTACTTCATCCTTGTCTAGCATATAGTTTGACATCAACAACCTACCAGGACTTCCCTTACCAAGAGAGTCATCGCCTTTGGACTTCATCTATTGCCCAACATCTAGTTGACCTCGACCTGCTAGGACTTTCATATGCCGAACCTTAGGCCAAGCTTGATTCGCCAAGACTTCAAATGTCTAGAGTTCATTCCTTTAGGACTTCAACCTTGCTTAACATCCAATCGCCCTTGGTCTGACAAGGCTTCTTCGTTGCTAATCATTGAATCCTCCATGATCTGTCTGGACGTCTATCACTTGCCTAACATCCGGTCCACCTTGATTTTTTAGGACTTTCATCACCATCAAACATTTAGTCCTCCACAACCTGTTTGGATTTCCATTAGTCACCTAACATCCGGTACTCCTTGACTCATGGGGACTTTCATTTTTGTCAAACATTTGATCTTCCACGACTTGCCTAGACTTCCATTACCAACCCCCGTTGAACTTCATCATTGCCAAGTGTCTAGTCTATGTCAACTCCGTTGGTCTTTTCCCTTGCCAACTTCTTGTTGGATTCTCTATATCTGCAAACACATGTTGGACTATAATTGATGTCAAATGTCTAGTCGATCTTGACCCATTTGGATTTTGTCCATTGTCAATCATTTAGTTAACTTTGACCTACTTGACTCATTCAAACAACATACATATTATTTAAACACATTGCTCAAATAGCGAAACCCTAAACCATGGCCAACTCTTGACCAGGGGTTGGTTGCACCGACATTCTACTTGCGCTTGCTTATACCGTGTGAGTGCACGGTTGAGAATGAAGCTAAATTGGGCTTGCTATGAAGGATCACACATGGTGTGTTATGTGAAATGACAGACAAAGCTATACGGGCTTGGATTGGGAGTGCACCAAGGATGCGAAGAGATCCATAGAAACATTTATAAGGAAGTCCTTCATCCTTACATATTTACACATGGGCCTTTTGCCCATAACAACTTTTATTCTTTGGAATGAAAAACATTGTAGCTGGGTAGTGTGCACCATATAGAAACTTCAATATTAAATAGTAATAGCAAAAATTTCTAAAACATCAGCATCTACAACTAGTTAGCTGTTGTTTCTTCATGATCTTTTGAACTATTAA
The DNA here is from genome assembly GCF_044706935.1 of Curcuma longa. Classification (NCBI taxonomy): domain Eukaryota; kingdom Viridiplantae; phylum Streptophyta; class Magnoliopsida; order Zingiberales; family Zingiberaceae; genus Curcuma; species Curcuma longa. The sequence goes on along the minus strand of NC_133869.1, from coordinate 9,231,134 downwards.
ACTTCTCTTCAGGATTGGCACAATCATTCTCTGTTATTCTTGGTGGGGATGATGTTAATCATGGAAAACCTTTTCCTGACATGTGAGTGATTTTTTCTTATCATAGATCAAAAACTTCTTTTTTCACATTTCCTTTTTTGTGAATGGCATATTATTGCTATCATTCTACTAATCAGATACCTAGAGGCCGCAAAGAGACTTGGAGTAAATACCTCAAATTGTCTGGTCATTGAAGATTCCCTGTAAGTAGAATTTCATTTTCTCAGTTAAATTTTACAAATTTGCAATTTTTTCTAAGGTTATCTAAATGGTATTTTTACAAGCTGCAAAAATTTTAGAATCATAGTGAGTGTCTTGACGTTTTTTAAGTTGCATAGTAACCTTTTCAAACAATGTTGCATCAATTTGTTGTCCCAGCCAACTTTGCAACTACCGTTATTCTTACTCTGCTGCTATCTTTTGAGTCTAGGCATGGATATCATTTTTCCAATATTATTCTGGATGGATTGTATAGGGAGATGTCCCCATAAGAATGAAGATTTGGCATCTAAAAGTTAGTACTAAATAGTACTCATCGGAACAAATGCTATGGTGATGATTTAGTCTACTTAAGTTGAAACCTATATAGTCTTTGCTTTGCCCTCTCTGATGAGTATACTTTTCTCTTTCTTACACTCTTATTGCTTTCTTGAATTCCTTTTGATTTTGTTGAACATATAAGGAAATTTGACATCCGACATCAAGTGTTTTTCCCTTCTATGTTTAGCAGAAAGAACCTTATTGCTAGTAGTCGAGTTTAAATAGAAAATTATGATGCTTCAATACAGGGTTGGTGTAAAAGCAGCAAAAACTGCTGGAGCAAAGGTAGTCGCTGTGCCATCTCTTCAAGGACAAGATGAATATTATTCCATGACAGATTATATGCTTCATTCCCTTTTGGAGTTTCAGCCTGAGTTATGGGATCTTCCTGCATTTGATGATTGTACATTCTTTTCCATATTCATTAGTTCTTCATATTTGTTAACAAATTCAGCTGGAAAATGTGATGTTACTACTAATTGTTAATGTTTTTTCAGGGGTGCAAAGTGCACTGCCAATTGAATTATTGTTTGTTAGAGGCCTGGATGGAGAGCTAGTTTCTCACGATGGTGTTACTCAAGTTAATGTCACTGCAGGTAAGGAAACTAATGCTTTGCTTGTTAAGTTGTAATGTAAATAATATGATTACATATTTGTACTTCATCATATTTGTGCAATTGTGTACTAAATTCTAGTCTCTAGGTGTGTTTTCAGTTGCTAGTTAAACTGTTTATCGCAGATACTGGTTCATATGAATTAGTTCCTGATCAAGTGTGTGGAGTCTTTTTGGGTTGGGCAAAGCTTGAACTGCATGGAATATATAAGGTTATTGTGAACATGGGATGGGACACCTCGCGTGGGGTTGCTAAGAGAGTAATGGTATGTGTTCATTGGCTAGTTGTTATCAGTTCAATGCAGTAGATGAATTAATTTCATGGTTATGGTTTGATTAAGGTTAAGATCCAATTTTTTTTTAGTTTGCAAAGGTATTCTACATTTTAAGTTTCTTAAAGTTTGTTATTTTTATTCGGTAATAAACCTGTAAACTAGACCCTAGTTTTAGGGGAATTAATTAGAAGACTGACCCTTTATTTGTTTTATAAAAATGACCCTCAAACCTCATGGGGTGCATGAAGGGGAGCCTTGGTGCAATGAGAAAGTTGTTGCCATGTGACTTGGTGGTCACGGGTTCGAATCGCAAAAATAGCCTCTTGCAATGCAAAGAAGATTGCATGCAATAGACCTTTCCCCGAGACCCTATATTGGTAGAAGTTTCGTGCACCGAACTATCCTTTATTTAAGACTCAACTTTCCTGACACGACTTTTGATATCTATCACAGTCTACATTGCTTTATCTAATTCTTGTAGCTCAACTTGATTAATGAATACCTCGAGTCCACCTGATGATTTCTATCAACTCAATGCTCATTGAGTTTTGAATAGCCCAACCATCTTAAATAAAGGCTTTAGTTGGAAGTTTACTAGGAAGAGCATGAGTCCTTATACAGTCTTCACATACTGACCACTAAAAGGTTTACATAATGCATCCAACGTCGTGCCATCAACAAGATTAGTATCAGTTGTAAGTTTTCCATACTTCAACTCTATGATATGCTTAATTTGATGGAAATGGCACAATGGTTCTTGAAGATTGACAATGTAATGGATAGCACTAGAGTAGTATTTGTGTGCATGATGGATTGAAACTATGTTAAAACACAGTTGATTGAAAATTAGCTTAGAGGTTAGGTTTTACAAGTTTATTTCAACTATCGCAAGTTTTCAAGTTATATTATAACTTATGATAACCTATATAACTAAGACTCATGTCATAATAGATACATATAATATAACTTATGTAACTCATATTTCTTATACTTTATTGATATTATTGATTTAATACATTAATTTTAGCTATAATATATATATATATAGTCACATCCTTGTTGATTTACTTGAGAAGGCTCTTATTGTGTTAAGTAGACCTTATTCTAGGTAGTATGATTGGCTACATCAACAACATTTGCATTGAAATTTTATTAAATGACAATTTGATCTGATTTAAAATTAGAAAGTTTAAAATTGGAAGCTTTAGACGAAGAAGTCTTAAAATTTACAATTTTTTTTTTTATAAAAAATGTAAGATTTTATTTAAAGTTGTCAAAATAAAATAGGGAATTTTATATTTTAGGATGAGTTGTTTGCCAAGTGATAGGGTGTTTAAGGTTATGTTTATTTTTTCAAGAATGAGTCATATTTAAGCCAAAGTGATAGTTTGAAATTTGAGTAATATGGTTGATTATGCCGATAAGTATATTCTATGTTGATATTTGAGCACGCATCGATATGAATCTAAGTCATGTTTATTATTTCTTTAAGATCAATGACTTGAATTTTTTTTTAAAAAAAAAAATTAAAGCCTCTAAGGCCTTCTAGGATGATAAACAAAAATGTTAACCTATTGAATGAAAGCTTATAAGTAATTGTATTTTTCCCTCTAAAGTTTCTTTTCAGAGGAAGATGAATTATGCAATTTGTCTTCTTTGTGCAGAGCCCGCATTTAATCGGCCATGTTGATGGTGCCACAAACGATCGACTGGATCTATTTCTTACTGGATACATCAGGAAAACCCACAACTGGGTACGTGAAAGGAAATAAGAAAATCTATCCTTGTTCCTTTTCCAACTTCACGTTCATGATTTGGTTTTCTTCCTTCAAAATTTCAGACTAATGATTCTGTTTTTTTTGGCTTTGTTTAAAGTCTCCCACACTTATTTAAGTTATTGATTCTAAAGTGTTTGTCCAACCGAACCCTTATAAGTTTATCTTCGCGAAAGCAATCGTGTTTCTTTCGCCTCATCATATTCATTTACTGGAGAACAGAAATTGCTTAGACTTTTAATATTCCCTTGTCTCATCTTCAGGGTCTGAAAGTGTCTGAAGAAGATCTGAAAATCGGTGGCGCTGCACTGGATCTCCCTTTGTTCTACCCACCACAACTGCAGCAGTAGCACCCATTCAATCTTTGATCAGGAAGTATTATGAGACTAAAATTTATGCTGGTTTATACTGAGTTATTTTACTATGACCACCTTAACAGCTTGAAGCAATATATATATATATCGACAATATTCTAGTCAATTACTAATTAAATTGAATTGGGACTAACCTTTTTTTTCTTCAAGTAAAATGGAAGATTGAAGAGGCCTGCTATTTCTTCTGTGATTTTGTTTGTTTGTTTGTATGTTCTGATTTATTCATGGAGTTCTAAGAAGTTGATATGCTTGTTTCTCTTCTCAGTTATATTATGTTTGTTTCTCCCAGGTATGGTTGCTAATCCAATTAAGAGTTTAATTTTATTGAAAGGTTTTCGGAATTGTTAATTTTTGTAATTAGTTGGGAGTTTTTTAAAAATAATTTAGTTCTTAAGAAAAGTATGTTATATAAAATTCTCAATCATTTTTATTTTTTGATATTAATAATTTTTTTATCTAATATTAATATTATTATATTTTAATATGATGAAATATATATATCATATAAAATATATATTTTATGTTTGATGATAGTTTTACTATATATATAATTTTATTATTAAATAAATAATGTTCCTTGTTAAATTTATTATTAGATATATGTAATTTTAATTTTACCCTTTAAATTATATTTCTGAAAATCAATTATTAATTTTGCAACTAATTCTTAGTTTGTTTTAATTGAATTTTCTATTAAGTAGTATAATTAATTAAATATGATAATTAATCACCAACTAAGTCCAATTAACTCTCTATATTCTTTTTAATTCTTTTAAAATAAAGTTATGAGTTAAAAGTTTTTCCTTTTCCGATACAAACTTTTTATATCCAAAAATGTATTATATTTTAATGGTTTATTCAATTTTTATGCATTTTTGTCTTCTCCTATTTAATTATTTCCTTCTCTTTTCATTATAATTGATTCATGTTTTATAAATTGTTCAATTTTGAATTTTTTTAATAAAGTTGAAAAAACTATACTATTTACATTTTCGACTAGAGAGCCCTAAAATAAAAGATAAACTATTTAGTTATTATCTATTTTAACAAATTTATATTGTTATTTTGATAATATTTTTATTCTTTTATATTGTTATTTTAATAAAAATCTAGTCAAACTATTTCTTTAGCAATATTTGAATTGCTATTTTAATTTTTTTTATTAAATATGATATATGGTTTGCATTTATAGTATAAAAATATTGATTATAATCCTTTTAGAGCAACTAGAGGGGTAAATAGGTGCTCATCTTTTTTAACTTTTTAAATCATTTGTAGTTGTCTAAATTATTAGTAAACAGTGAAAAATAAAATATATAATAAATAAAAATAAACATAATCAAATGACACTTGAATTTTTATTTGGTCTAAACCTCATATTTCTATTCAATTGCTTTTCATTTTCTCAAATATATTTTAAAGGTGGAGAAATGCAACAATGCTTATTGTGACACCTCATAGAACATATAAATAATACTTTGGGAGTTTTGAAATATCTAATCATTTTTGACTTATTTAAACTTCACACTTATATAAAATTCACTTTTTAAAATATTCACATCCGTCAAACATAGTCACTTTTGTCTTATCTGAATTTCACACCTATCTAGAATTTACTCCTCCAGTATTTCACATCTATCAAGAATCTAAGTACTTTTGACCTACCTATACATTCAACAAAAGATGGAATCATCATTAATTAAGTGTTCGATCAACTTTTATCCATTTAAATTTTCAAATACCAATATAGTTGAACTTTTAACTTTTACAAACATCTCCTTGATTTATTTGAATTTTTATAATTATATTACTCAAATATTAAAATTCTAGATTGGAGTATGATTAACTTTGATTAGTGATTTTTATTAAGATTTTATACTATAAAAATATGAATATGGCTATTGCAATAAACTAATTATAAGGTTTTGTTTGGATTATAAATAGATTTTACAAATAAAATGAATGAAGAACTAAATTTTTATGAAGAAAGAATAATTAAAAGAATAAATAAATAAAGATAATAATCATATTATTTTTTAATGTAAAAAATGGACAGTGAAAGAATTTAATTAACGCCATGAGTTTCAATTTGGATTATAAATAAATCAAATGTTCATAGCATTCAGTAGGAATTATTTTTATTTATTATATATATATACACACACTTATATATAACTTAATAAATAAAATTGTAATATTAAGCTCCTTAAACAATCAAATAAATTTAAAATATAAAATTTCAAATAATAAAAAAAAGTGTGAATTAAGAGATGGATAATATCTAATTCAAATCAAATTTAAATAAGTTCAAATTTAAAAAAAATCAAGTTAAATTTAAATAATTATTTTAATAATATAATTTATTTTAATTTAAATTTAATTTAATTCGATTATCATATCAATGAACATTATCAAATACCCACAGATTGTACCGGTTGGGCCAGGCCAACTCGGCCCATTCTATCGACCACCGACTTGACCCCTCCGTTCCCTAGCTCCGTCTAGAACCTTCTCGCCCTTTCCTCCCTCACCTTAAAAACCCTCGTCTTCCGCTTGCGAAGAGAGAGAAACTCCGTCGGCGAGAACCAGGAGCAGCGATGGCGGATGAGCAGCAGTTGCGTCTGGATCTGGAGGAGCTGAGCCACCTGCAGAGCCTCGCTAAGAGGCCTCGCGTCGCCTCCCTTCTCGCCTCTGAGATCCGTAGCCTCGAAGCCAAGGTAAATCTCACTTCTCTCGTCCCTACTCCCTTCTCTACGCGTTTCGTCGGTATTGGTTGCGATGCTGTATCGCGCGATTCGATTGTGATTTTGTTGTAACTATCTGTTTAATTGATGGTTGATGTGCAGTTGTCTGCGGTGACTGCGGCAACATCAGTGGCTAAGGTTTCTGCAGAGAAGGCACCGGTAGCTGCTCCCTCTTTGAACAGTTATGTTACCCTGTCATCGTTCAGCTGGGATCAAGACAATGACAAGATCAAGGTGTGTCGGCTTCGTGTTTTTTACTGTACTATTTCTGGCGCTTTGAGGAAATAAATCACACTGTCTTCAGAGCATCGCTAACAGAAAACAAGGGGCTTAGACATACATTAAACTAACATGAATAATTGACATCAAACATGTAAAATTTGATCAATCGGCAACCACACTATCTTGCTAGATGACCTACGTGGATGACTATTCAAAATTCTGCGGTTCATTGCTTGATCAATCAGCAACTATCATATTCTAAATTGTGTTCATTCTCCTTTTTATAGCATGTCTTTTGTAAATTCTGGCATCAGTTGAATCAACTACTAGGACTATACCACTTTGATAAAATTTCTGCATCTTCTATGAATGTTCAACATATGCTAATATTTCAAATTAATTGACCTAAAAGACAAGTTTGCATTTGCACCATCATAACTCTCTCCCCTTGAGACTGACAATATCAATCTAACTTTGCAGAATACGTTTTCTTATTATGGTTTGGCTCTGATGATTAGAACTGTTTTTTTTTCTTCTTTTGCTTTTACATATTTACTTGTGATGATATATCAACATATCTAGAACTAGCTTTCTTGCCACACAGTGTCTGAAGATCATTTAATGGAATAAATGAAATGGATACAGTCCTAGATATTCTAGAAATTTCCAGATGTATACTTGTATGTTCTTTGTTTATTGAAAGGAGCAAAATAATTGCCTCTGTATTTTTAAGTTGCCAGTGCAGAACAAGATGGTAGAAAAATGACAATAAAGACTACAATGGAAAGCCTTCATATCTTTAAAACCTAATAATCCAAAGTAATGTACCTATTTATGACTAACATTTCTGACATAACATATTTGAAGTAGAATCCCCCCTTTCTGATGCATACTTGTTTAACTAACTTTCAAAGATTCATCCTTCCAGATCTATGTTTTCCTTGAAGGAGTAGATGCAGAGAAGTTGGAGACTATTTTCAAGACAATGTCAGTGGACATCAAATTTCATGATATTCAGGGAAAGAATTATCGGTGCACCATACCAAAATTAAACAAAGAAATAGTGCCTGAGAAATGTAAGGTGCTAGTCAAACCAACAAAAGTGATAATTACACTAGTGAAAGCTTCGAAAGGAAATTGGCAAGACCTTCATTTCAAAGAAGATAAGGTAACTACTTGTTTTGTTTTGTTTTTCTTTGAAAAAAAAAACTCTCTTCAATTGCAATCAGCTCTCCTAGTGTTCCTTTTGCAAATTTAAAGAATACACTTCAATTCTAACTTGGAACTTAAACCACCCTGATTTATTCTTTATGCAGCTAAAACCCAATCTAGACAAGGAGAAAGATCCAATGGCAGGCATCATGGATCTGATGAAGGTGATCTCTTTCTTTCCTCAAGGACCCTCTTCTTTGGATCTTTAAGCTTTTACTGAATCAAAATTTTTTTAATGCTCGTGCAGAATATGTATGATGAGGGTGATGATGATATGAAACAAACAATTGCTAAGGCCTGGAGCGATGCAAGATCAGGAAAATCTGCTGATCCCCTGCGGGGAAGCTTTTGATTTTCCGTTGCTTTGCCTAGTTATTGACTATATTATCAAGTCATGCAGTTTTGATACTCTTTTTATCAAGATGTTTCGTTTTGCTAGGGTTAATCAAACAGATGCTGATGTTGAAAAAGCTACGTTGGAAGTTAATTTGATCATTTCTGATGTACTAAAAGGTTGCATTTTTCTTGGAGTTAGGGATTACAAATCATATGCTGCCAAGGGCTTGCTCTTCTTGCATAAAGATCCTTGACGTATTCTAAGGGGTCAATGGTTGTATTCAATTCTCTTGTCCTCATTTTTTTTCATCTTTTATTATTCAACTAGATAAATAGAGATTTAAGATTATTACTAGGGATGTGAGGATGGAGAAAGATTGGTCAATTATAATTTTTTGATTTATATTTTTATAGATGATTGTGAAATTATTGAGGTGGTGGATTTCATCAGAAGATGGATATAGTGAATGCCACTATTAGGTATGTCTTCTTTAGCTTGTTTTGGATCTAAATGGTTGGTGCTCTATTTGACCATCTAGTTGGTGATTTTGTGAGATGATGTTTCTTTAGATGAAGACTAAGATCAACCTATGTTGTGCCTAGTACGATATGGATTGAATTAGACAAGGCACTTATGTGGATTTACTTAATGCTATCATTGCGGCAACACAACACCTTGTAAATTTCTTTGAATGGTGAGGTTTAGTCAAATAGAGGTGGTTATAATGAAAATCTTTGATAGTTTGGATTAAGGTGGAGATTTTCATAAAGGATCTTGAAGAGGGGTTGGTCGTGATGGTTTCGTTGTTATTAGATTGGTTTCTTCGTTATTAGGATTTATGAGTGACTAAGATAGAAGGTGAAGATAGTCCAGTGAAGTCTTTTCGTTTACCATGAATGTGAGGGAGAGGAAGAGAGATTATATATATATATATATATATATATATATATATTTTTGTTGTTATCAGTTAATTGATTAAATTCATCACTATATTATAGGAAATCTTAAATCTCGAATATTATAATAATTTTGAATACTTTAACAACCTTAAATATTATATTAAAAATCTTAAATCTCAAATATTGTAGCAACTTTGAATACTTTAGCAAATAGCAATCCTATATACACCTAGTAGAAATCTTAAATATTATTCATGGTGTCAAAAAATACTATTTATATTGAATACTTTTATGTCAAGGAATCTTGTGTTTTTAGAATTTTCCTCATACGATTAATATCGATTAATTTTGACTTATTAGGGTTTTATACTTGTTTGGTATCTGATTGATTTCAATCTATCAAGACTTTACTTATTTAACATCTGATCAATTTTGACTAGTCAAATTTTTTCATCTAATATTCAACATTCGATTAGCCTTAACCTATTAGGACTTCATTATTGTTAAACATCTATTTTCCTTGATCTGTTTGGACTTCTTATTTCGTGGTTAATATTTGGTTCTATATGATTTATTTGGATTTCGCTCATTACTAAGTGTCTGGCCTTTCATGATCCATTTAGACTTTGTTCTTGTCAACTCTTTGTTGGTTTTTAACTACTGAGTATTTAGTCAAGTATGATCTATTTAGACTTTTCCACTTCCTAATTCTCTGTTGGATTTTTCACTATTAAGTGTTCTATTAATTGTGATTTACTTATACCTTTTAACTGTCAAGTATCTGATTAATCTCAATTTGATGTCTTATTCAATTAATTAACATATTGATCAAACATCGAAATTTAACTCGATGATAACACACTTAACATATGCAAATGACCTTTTTCTATTGGTTAGAGGGGATGCCTAGTTAGTATCCACACTAGTTACTTGTTTGGCGCTCTAAACACTTGAACATATGTTTGGAGAGATGGCAAACCTCACGACAAATACTGCAAAGTCAAACAAATACATGACTGGAGAAGATGAGTAAACTAGAGCTAGACATCTATCTATCACAAGGTTCTAGGAGGGAAGCATGCCTTTCAAATACTTGAGGATTCCTTTAGCATCAAAGAAACATAAAATTGCATATTACAACCCACTCATAGACACTCTTGATCAGGAGAATCAACTCATAGTCAAAGAACACGCTATCAAATCTAGGAAGGCTTAACTCATTTAGGATGCTGGGCGTTTGAACTGGCCGCTGCGTGCACTGTCCGTAACTTTACCTCCTTTTTTTTCTTCTTCTTCTCAAAAGGTGGTCGGTGGAAAACTTTCTGTGGGACTGGACCGGTCACCCCTAGAGATATGCCTAACTCATCACCTCAATTGTTATAGGGTGTAGAGTGCTTTTGGATGTCTATTCTGCCACTGCCATATGGTATCATTGATCAGATATAAAGCATATGTAGGAGCTTCATGTGGACAACCAAATACCCTTCGATAGCATGAGCAGAGATGTGTAAGCCTGAGGATGAAGAAGGTATGGGGTTCAGAGATATGAAGTCCTAGAATATTGCATTACTAGCTAATGTTCTATGGCAGATCCAAGATAAACATAATGCATTGCGGATCAGATGGGTTCATCATACTTACCTTAGACATGTAGATATGTGAGAGTGGCAAGCTAAGCACTCAGATTCTCCATTGATAAAGAAACTCCTACATAGTAGAGACAGTATATTGACATCAACTGGTTCCATAGAGTTGGCGAAATGGGATTGGCAACATGCTTTAAAATGAAAAAAATTTAGTTGCTCACGAGGTGTGCGGGATAAGGCACGTGGGATAATAATCTAACACCTTGTGAGCACTTAATTTTTTTCATTTAAAAATTTTATTGTGCTTAATACTATAATCTAACCCCTAAATCTTAAAGAAAAAAATCTTAAATGACTTAATCATAAGTAAAAAATAAAAAATAAAAAAAAAAAAAATAATATTATTGTTCCTATTCTCGAGCGTCCAGAAGTGATCCTAGCACCTAGAAATGATCCAGTGTTCGGACTCTTCTGTCACGCACAAATAGACGCGCAAGATATCAGAATTATATATATATAGCACACTCTTGTGCGTACCATTCATGAGCATCTAGAGTGTATTTTTGGACGTCTGAATCATTTCTGACTGCTCTACACACTCAGTCGCCCATGTTGGACATGTAGGGGATGCCTAACATAATGAAACTTTATCTATATGTATTCAAATAATTAAATATTTAAATTTACCAACATATTTGTAATGGAACATAAACAATATTAACACCGCAACATAATTTTTTGATAGAAAGATCCCGAAAAAGAAATGGTTATTTTTGACAGATAATAGAATAAAAGATCGACATCACGAGTATAATTTTAGACTTTTGTTCGTAGGTTATATATCAGACATTCAAAAACATTCGCTAGCTTAGCCTCATTGTCACACAAACACCTTCCATTTTAGCTTCTTTCTTTTGGAAGATCCACAATAGAAGTCTTTCATTTTTTTTTTTTTTGCCTCTTATTCTCCTTCGCGATGCCTAAATTGTGCTTTCCGTGATGGTTTGAGCAACTAATTTGTCGTCGCACATTTGATCATTGCAAGTAATCATCGAAGGTATTGTCGAAGGTAAAGGTAAAATGGCATATCGACAAGATGATGATTATGATTACCTTTTCAAAATAGTATTGATAGGTGATTCGGGTGTGGGAAAGTCGAGCCTCCTCTCAAGATTCACTCGTAATGAGTTTAGCCTCGAATCAAAGTCCACCATCGGTGTCGAATTTGCAACACGAAGCATTCGCGTCAATGAAAAGGTCATCAAGGCTCAGATATGGGACACGGCAGGCCAAGAAAGGTTTCGACAATGTTTCCTTCCTTCCTATCCATCTTTTATATATATATATATATATATATATATATATATATATATATATATATATATAGATAAGTTGATCAATTATGGTTAGTCGATGTTATCAATCTAAGGGAGGTTATAATTGATCATGTGATTTTATTCTCCATGATCGTAATAACTAATTCATACGATAAATTTTGATAACTTTTTTAACATTTTTTGTTTCTTTTGTGTAAATAGATATCGAGCAATCACAAGTGCTTATTATCGAGGAGCGGTGGGTGCACTTGTGGTCTATGACATAACTCGCAATACGACATTTGAGAACGTTGCAAGGTGGTTGAAGGAGTTGAGGGAGCACACCGATTCGAGCATCGTGATCATGCTTGTCGGGAACAAGGCCGATGTTCGACATCTTAGGGCTATTAACACCGAGGATGTCATTGCTTTCGCTGAGAAGGAGAGCACTTTTTTCATGGAAACGTCTGCTTTAGAATCGACAAACGTTGAGCAAGCATTCTCCGAGGTTCTCGATCGAATCTATCAAGTGGTCAGTAGCAAGGCACTTATGGCGGCATCTCAATCGACATCTTTGCCCAAGGGGCAAACGATCAATGTGGGCAAGGATGATGTTTCTGCCATCAAAAAGGGTGGATGTTGTTCATCTTAGCTCCAACAAAATTGATTCATTCTATGTGTTCCATCAAACATTTGAATATATATAGACAAATATTAAGCTTGAAACATAACTTTTTTCTATGTTTAAGTCGAGCTTGGATTGATCATTCGACGATCCAATCCAAGCAATCGAGCACTCGATGACTCAAGTTTCGCGGCTAGATTTCATCCACAAAAGGAAAGGGAAAACATGGAGTATAAATTTTTTCACCACTTCAAACTAACCCTCAAATGAAATGTTTGTTATCCATGAATTATGATAATAAAAGTAAATCAAAAGTGCATAAAAATACGATGATATAATATAGACTTTGTTCTTACTCCACGACTTATGATTATTGATGAATTATTTGTCGTACTACTACGGTATCAAACATAATTATTAACCCCCTCTAGGAATGACCCGGATCATCAGTCGAGGAACACGATGATGTATGCTAATCTCTAGATAAGATTTTCATGGGGATTTGATTTTTGACTAAACAATAAGATCGATTCACAGAAAATGAGTAAAACTAATGAAAATATAAACATCTAACTACGATCATGACAAGGAAAAAGAAGTTGAAACAACATTAAGAGACATTTACGACAAACACAATGTAAACAAGAATTAAATGAAGCTAAGTACTAAAACATGTGTCAACCAACACAATTGACAAGAACAAACTAGAGTTGAAGGTTGATTGAAGGATTGAATCGTGGCTTGTGAAAGAAGGATCTCATGGAATGCGACGGAGGAGATTGGAATCCCGAATCTCTTCGATGTCGAGATGGTAGTGCTCAAAGCTTGTGGATGAAGCGGAGCTTCTCTCAATCGGGATGAGCTTGTGGACAAGAACGGATGTGAGATGGACTCTCTCTTTTCAATTGGTGAGAGAAAGGTAGCCGTCGGAGCTATGGATGAAGATCGTCGAAGATTCTTCCTTGGATGAAGGTGGAGTGAGGTCTAGAGAGGGAGATGAAGAGGGATGGAGGCTACGTGATGGATAGATCAGCAAGATGGCATGTGTCGTGACTCGTGAGTTCTCCATGAAATGAGATGAACCGGATTTGCTTCGATTGAACCAACTTTTTTTCTTCAACAAAAGATGGAATTTATCACCCAGCAGTCTCACACGATCAACTTCACGATCATTTATGAGGAGGTAAATCGAGAAGCTGCAATTGACCACAACGGGAGGACATTATCTTAGCTTCGTCAAAATTCGATCCTTGTCTACTTCAATAAATCTGTCATGTAGTAACTAATTCAACCATACTCCAGGGACGATTGAACCAGCCTTCTTTCTTGAGGTGAATGATGAATCAAACTCACAATTGAACCATTTTCAAATTGAAGAACCGTTGATTTCTTGAGGAGGAGGTGAGCCGGTCTTTGTTACTTGTTGAACCAACTTCAATATGAACCACTCTCAATTGAACCGGATCTATTTCAATTTTGAACCAACTCTACTAGATGAGTCACTCTCTTTAATCCTAACTTTGGATTAAGATTGGTTCAACTCGACTCTTCAAAGTTTATGGCTCATCTTGATTTTCTATAAAATCATATTCAAATTTTAGATATAATATAATAAATATAGGAAAAATTATATCTTCAAAATAAATTCAAAATTCATGATATAAATATAAATTTAAATAGAATTAAAATATCAAATATAAGAATTAAAATAATATATCAAAATAATGTTCATGAATCTAACCTCTCTTCTGAACCAGCACGTAATCGAACCCGGTTCATAAGGCCATTGGGGTATCCATTCGGTTCCCTCTTCCTTCTGAACCGGCATCGAACCCGGTTCAGAAGGCAATTGGGGTATCCAGTCGGCGGTTCCCTCTCCCTTCTTCCGCTCCGATCTCCACACCACACGGCCGCCGCTTCCTCCTCCCCGATCGGCTCCGCTCCCTCCCCGACGTGGCTTGCTCTGCTGCCGCTTCGTCACCGCCGGACCTCTCTCCTCCCTTCTCACGCTTCACCGGCGGAGTTGCGTACCGGAAGAGAATCCAAAACAGCGCACGCGACCGTACTAGGGAAACCCTTCAGGCGAGCCTGCTTTTTGATTGCGACTATTGTTTGGTTGGTGAATCTCACCTTCAGGCGTTTAAAAGATGGGAATTTCTGGATTGATTAGCAGAGTTTGATTGGGATATTTTTGTTTACTTTCAGGTGTAGGCTTTGAAAATCATCTTCTTGTTTCTTGGAATTGCTTCGCTGGATCGATTAACAAATGCTTTCTTCGAGGAGATTCAGCTTTCTATCTTCATCATGTTCAGCTCTTCGATACACCCTGACAAATACCTCTGGCTATGGGTCACTGGCTCGATTAAGCGATGAGTGCGATAAGCAGTTGATTTATTGTTCTGAAAGAAAAATGGAGCCAACCAGATTCATGACTCGGGACAATCCCTGTTTTAGAACATTCTCTACAGTGGCTGCTCCCCTATTAGTTCAAGCTTGTGATCCATCTCGAGTAGCTTTGGAGCTAGAACATGCAGTTGATGAGCAAAGATTTCAGGATGCATGGATTGCATATGAGAAGCATGTGCACATGGTTGGTCTCCCTAGGAAATCAGTCTTGAGTAACCTTATAGTTGGTTTTGCTGAGAGCTGTAATGCCCATTGGTTAAACAAAGCATATAGTGTCGTCAAGGCGGCTTTTGCGGAAAGTAAGCATGATCTATTGGAGAAAGATGTTCTTATTTACCTCGCTTTCATCCTTTCAAGATCACAGCTGTCTATCCTTGCAGCAAACATTGTAAGAACATTGGTAAAAATGGAAGCTTTCCCTTCTGTATCAGCTTGGTCAGGTATCATAGGCCACATGAGCCAAACATCGACTGGTGCATTGCTTGCTTCTGAGTTAATTATGGAGATTGGATATCTGTTCAAAGATAACAGGATCGATCCTCGTAAAAAGAGCAACAGACCTTTGCTAGCTATGAAGCCAAACGGTATTGCCTTTAAGATCGGTTTAACTGGATGCCTCGTTTTTGGAACTACCAGAAAAGCCGAGGAGCTTCTTGAACTAATGCCACGGATCAATGTGAAGCCTAATTCCAATTTACTGATTGTGATGGCTCAAATATATGAGAAAAATGGGCATAGAGATGAACTTATAAAACTAAAGAGGCATGTCGATGAGGCCATTGATCTTAACATTGTAGACTTTCAGCAGTTCTATGATTGCTTGCTTTCCTGTCATTTGAAGTTTAAGGATTTGGATGCAGCTGTGGAGATGATCCTAGACATGCTCAGAAAAGCTAAGGAAGCAAAGCAGTCTTTGGCTGCTGCAAGGTCATTGTTGCAAACCGTTGAAGCTGGAAGTTCAATTCATTGTGAAAACCCTGGACATGAGAAGTTGGATAGTTTGGACAAGTCTAAATTGATTAAGCTCCAGGCTCCTCTTTATTCTGTTTTCACCAAGGATCGGAGTTTTTCAAGGCTTGAAGCTGAGGCCAAAGAATCACTTGATTTGCTAACAGAAAAGTTACAGGCTAAGGTTGAACTTGTTAAATCTGAATGTGGCATCCTTCATCCAACCGAGAAAATGTATGCTAAACTCATAAGTTCTTTCCTTGAAGCTGACAAAATTAGTGAATTGGCATCTTTCCTAATCAAAGCAAGCAAGGAAGAAGCTCCTGTTTCCGTTGAAAATTCTGCTGTTGTTCAAGTAATAAATTCTTGTATTTCTATAGGTTTACTAGAACAGGCACATGATCTATTGGATGAGATGAGATTTTCCGGAATTAGAGTTGGTTCTTCTGTTTATTCTTCTCTCCTAAAAGCTTACTGTAAGGATGATCAACATGGTGAAGCACTGGCACTCCTAAAGGATGCCCAACGAGCAGGAATCCAGCTTGATTCAAGCTGCTATGATGCTCTTATCCAATCACGGATACAACAGAAAGATTCAAGTGGTGCTCTGCATATATTTAAGGAGATGAAAGAGTCCAACATACCAAGATTGACTCATGGGAGTTTTGAAACTTTGGTGAAAGGCTGTTCTGGGGGACTTGAAGCAGGTCTGATGGCTAAGCTATTAGAGGAAATAGAGGGCAGTCAGAATGTCGATACTGGTATTCATGATTGGAACAACGTGATTCATTTTTTCTGCAAGAAAAGACTGATGGGTGATGCTCAAAAATCTCTGAACAAGATGAAAGCTTTAGGCCACATGCCAAATGCTCAGACTTACCATTCTCTGGTTACTGCATATGCTGCAATAGGTGGGAAATATAATGAAGTAACAGATTTGTGGGGAGAAATGAAAGTTCTTGCAAATTCAAAGTCGATGAAATTTGACCAGGAGTTATTAGACTCATTACTGTATTGTTTTGTTAGGGGTGGCTTTTTCCTTCGAGCCATGGAAGTCATCGAGATGATGGAGCTCGATCAGATGTTCATAGATAAATACAAGTATAGGTCTCTTTGGTTGAAGTATCATAAGAGTTTGTACAAGGGAAAGGCCCCAAAGGTGCAGACAGAAGCTCAGCTGAAAAGAAGAGAAGCAGCTTTGGCTTTCAAGAGATGGATTGCCATAACATAAGAGTACAATGCCTGTTCCTGTTCAGATGATTTGTGCCTAAAAGTTTTCGTGTAATCCTATTGCAGAACAAGTTTCTTCTTCAAGATAAAAGACAACTATGGAATTGTTGCATTGGCTAAGGAAGCAGTTTTTGTTTGTCTGAAAGCAATTTTTGGATGGAGAGAAGAAGTTGAATGATCTTATTTGAGTAAGGCATGGAAAAGGAGTTTGATATGACAAATATGATGGTTGAATGATCTTATTCAAGAAAGGCATGGAAAAGGAGTTTGATATGACAAATATGAATGTTTTATTCAACTTTCTTGGTTAAACTTTCTTGGTTAAGTCAAGCAACTTGAAGAAGGCATTTTTGTTGGACAAGAAAACTTTGTAAATGATCTTCTCAAGAAGTTCAGGATGGAGAAGTATAATCTAATTAGCACACTAATGGATTATGGAGGCAAACTATTCAAGTTAGACGAAGACGAAGTGATAGATTCCACACTCTATAAAAGCTTGGTCAGGTGTTTGAGGAACTTAACTTGTAGAAGATCAGACAGTTTATGGTGTTGGTGTGGCAAGCCAATTTGTTCATGGATGTCAAAAAAGCAACTCATTACTGCTCTACCAACTTGCGAAGCTGAGTATGCTAAGCTCAATTCTCTTCCTCTCCTGTAGTGGTCAATTGTAACTTTTTTGATTTACCTCCTCACAGATGATCGTGAAATCGATCGTGTGGGACCGTTGAGATGGTGAATTTCATCTTTTGCTGTAGAGTATACTATAACATCTACTTATCTTAACCATATGATATGGTTAAGAAGCATGAAACCAAACTGCCTGAAGTTTTAGCTATCTATAAGAATTTGCATAGCAAATTAGTGATTGCTATGGGAAAGAACTCGTTTTATGATCACAGGAGCAAGCATACTGGTGTGTGCTTTCATTCAATTTGAGAGCATATCGAAAATAAGAATGTGGAGCTGGTACATGTGAAGATTCATGATCAAGTTGCCAACATTTTTACTAAACGGCATGGAGTTAAAACTCTTCAACAAATTCAACATCCAACTTGTGTGAAATATGGAGTTAAAATTTAAGAAGAAAAATATTGAAAAATGAAATAAATTTAATTTTTAGTTTACCAAAAAGGGTTCATATCCTAAGGAGTTAAAATATTTAGTGTGTATTGTCTAGGAGAGCTAGCATGAAAGGGTTCACCAAGAGACTTATTCTAAAGCAAGGCTGGTTCGGTACGGTATACATGATACTGTATACGATATGGAAAATTTTGATATAAGAAAAATTATATTGATATTGTATTAAAAATGTAGTATATTGAAATTTTAGTATATCGGATTTTCGATATGGTATAAATTTCATACTGTTCATATCGAAATATTTAGTATATCAAAATTTAGATATAGTATACGGTATCATATTGCACAAATTGAACAAATCAAATCGATAAAATATTAATTAATTTAATTTTTCATCAAATTAATCAAATATGATATTGATTTTTAAAAATCCACATCAGAATGTGTTAGGACAGCATCACAAGTTATTAAAGTTGGAATAAAATTAATTAATTAAAAAAATTACCAAAAACTTTTATATAGCAAAGATAAATAGGTTAATGATAAATTCGTTTATAGATTTGACTTAAGAAAAATATAAAAAATAAATACTTTAAATGGAAAAAAACATAATAGAAATGAGTTTATAATTATTTTTCTATCAAGTAAAAAATACTAATTAATTCTAAATTATTAAATCATATAAATAAAATTTAAAATGTATTATAAACACAATAATCGTAAATATTTTTTTTGAAATTTATTTCTCTTTCAATTCTAAATTACAATGGATTTTTTATTAAAAAAATTCAACATAATTGTGAGATGTTAATTTTTGAAATCCAACATTAAAGTGGAATTGATTTTTGAAAATCAACACCTAGAAATCCAACATTAAAGTGGAGGCAACTTGCTAGTTTTGGTCCAGTTCGATTGATAATATCAATTTAATCAAATTAAGAGTTTTAAAATCAAAATCGAATTGAATTATCCAAAATATTTTTTTTAAGAAAAATAAAATTTCAAAATAATCAAAATACCCTAATTAGAAAAATAAATAATTTATAAAAGAATTTATTTGGTATTTCAGTATATATCAAAAAATAGTAAATCTTATATCCATACCAATATCTAAAAGTTGGATACAATATAATATCGTATTAAAATTTTTGATATATTAAAATTTTCAATATGAATGATATATATCAATATGATATGTGTTATATATTAAAATTTTTGATATTTTCTCCACCCCTATTCTAAAGAGTCGAGTGATAATGAAATTCTCTATATAAATGTTCGGTGTAACTAATATTTAGTAGTCTTGTAGAGGAATCTTGAAGAGATTACATTGCTTGGTTGGAAGAATGTTTGAGTTTTTATTGAGTGTTAGTGAATCTTCTACAATAAATTGGTACCTCCCACAATTCAGCTCAAGTTTCTCTCCCAATGAACGCCATCAAAGCCCTAATACCAACTAGAAACTTATAATGCACAACTTCCCTATGAGAAGACTTTCGATATGGGAAAGATCCAATGAGGTGAAGGTGCAAATGTTTCACCATGTTACAATTACTAGTTTACTAATTCTTCCATAAAAGGTGGAATCCGCTACCCAGCGATCCCACACGATCAGTCCCACGATCATATATGAAAAGATAAATCGAGAAACTGTAATTGACTACGACGGAGGAGGATATTATCTCGGCTTCGTTGAGATTCGAACCCTTGTCCTATTCTACAACTCTGCTCCGTCGTAATCAATTCCGCTATGCCCTGAGGACCATTTTACTAATTCTTCCAAACTCAAAATTGCTCTATTAAACTCAATATTAAAAAAATGATAAATCCCAATTAGCCTAATTGACTATCTCTGGGAGTGACCGGTCCGGTCCCACGGAAGTTTTCTACTGGCCATAGAAGTTTCCACTGGCTCAACATCCTTTGATTGAGCTCCCTAAATACACCGTAATTAGGGATTGAACCGCAGATGCCTGGGTGACAACCTGAATGTCCTACCGCATACCATTGCCCTTGGACTCTATTAAACCAATATTAGCCAGTGAGAAAGAGGGCGATACATTAATTTAATGTCTACCTCTTCAAGCTGAACCAAAGCCATGAACACAATGAACAAGTTATTTGGGTGAACACTAATTCTGTGAAAAAATTTACATTACATTTTTTAATCTGTTCATATATTCAGATGATCTAACAGATCGTCCAATCCTTAAGGGCCTTATTGGATAGGAAACTAAAAACACCACCCCTTCAAGAACACGAGCTCGAATCGCAGTAAGAAAATGGCGTGGGAATCGAATGAATGAGCCTTTTTATTGGTACGTGGTAACTAACCTGCCATATTTGTCCATCTTCACTGTGGCTGTCTGAAAGCGGAGCTCAGTTTCTTGACGACCTCCTTCGCGGTCATGTCGAACTCCTCCTCGATCTGCTCAGAGATCGCCGGAGCGAGCACTGGGTTAGAGGAAGTTTTATGTGGGAGGGAGAGAAGAATCGAAAGGCTTCGTTGGTGCATCGAACCTGAGCCATGACGGTTATGTCGAGGGAAGAAGTCGTGAAGAGCATGACGCTGGTGTTGACGACCGAGAGGTGGATGCTCTCGATCTCCGACAGCGCCTTCACCAGCACGCCCTTGTGCTTCTCGCAGTGGATCTTGACGAGGATGGTGCTGTCGGAGATCTTGGCCTCGATCTCCGGCAGCGCTGACTCGTCGGAGTCGTCGTCGTCGTCGTCGCAGGAGCAGGAGGAGTGGCTGTCGTCGTCGTCGTCGCCGCACAGGTGGGACTTCTTGACCCGGACCGAGCCCGACTCGGCGGTCTTCCCCGCGGCTTGCTCCTCCAGGGACTTCACCTTCTCCTGGAGCTGCTTCAGGTACTTGATGGCGTCGCTGAGGACGGAGGTCTTGTCCATCTGCGCGCTGAGAATTTAGAGAGAGAGTTTTGGGATTCGGGAGGGATGGTGGATTACCTTCTTGAGGCCTGGAACAATGGCGGACAGGGCGATGAATCTCTGGTTGAGCTTCTCCCTCCGCTTCCTCTCGGCGATGATGTGCTCCTTGTTGCTGTGGCTCGGCTTCTTCGCCGCCCGGCTCGCTCCGCACCTGGACGCCTGCGGCCCGAACATGGCCTCCAAGTCCATCTCTTTCTTCGGACTCACCGCGGGAGCAAGGCCGCCATAGAAGCTCTCGTCGATGCTCATCAGCTCGCCTGGTCTGCCAAAGGAGAGGAAGCTCGGGGAGGAGGCGCTTCTGGTCTTCGGAGACTTCCTCGGCTTCAGGGGAGCTGCTGCTGCTGCCGCCGCCGCCGGTGGTGGTTGCTCCGAGGAGAGAGATAGAGACTGCTGCAGCTCTGCAATTTGCTGCGCTGTGAATTGCTGCTCCATCACCTCCCACTGATCGAACATTTCTCCTTCCATTCCCTGCCGATCGATCACAAAAAAAAGAGGAATTCAGTGATCTTTAATTTGCTTTGATTTTAATTTCTACTCACCAGATGAGAGTTCCACCCTGCTGCGGCTGCTGCTTCCATGCCGATTGGGCTTTGCTCTGCAAATACACAGCAAAAGATTGCCAATTGCTTCAGAGATGGAACACCAAAAGCTTGAAGAAATATATACGAGTTCATACCGGAAAGTTAATAAAAAAAGTGGGGAAAATGGAATGATAACTTGGGGATCAATTTTTCTTCCAGTTTCTGCATGTTCTTTTAATGCTGACATTGGTCCTTCTTATAAGGCTACAGAATCTTTTCTCCCTCTCTTTGTCTGCGTACTGTTCTTCAATCTTTTTCTTAATTAATAAAACGCCTGTTAATGGAAGCAGATGCTTGCTTAGGTGGATAGTCAAGATACTATACCATCCAGTGATGGATTTGTGGAACTGCTTTGGATTTTGGAAATGGATCTCAGAGGGAAAATCTAGCAAATGGGGGACCATAATGAGCAGGGATGAAATTTACTGGTTCATGAGCACATACACATGGAGTATTTGTTCCAGGATTAAGAAATAGAAGCTTCTTAAATTAATGTATTGGTTTTCAAAGTTACCTGATTTTTGTATGATCCTGGATGAGTGGGTTGGTTGGGAATAGTTTGCAGATTGAGCCAGATGATAGGGCTCGTCGAGCCAAGCAATATGATCGATCGGATAAAGCAGGTCAAGAGGAGCCGAATGAGCTAAATGCTTGTCTGAACTAGACAAAAGACTAGCACTAACAAAACAAATAGACAAATTTATTGTGAGGTATTAAGAAGAAAAACAGAACTTTTATTAACAAAATTGAGAGGTATTTTTAAAAATAAAAGGACAAAGTACTATTTCTATCTTAAAAAGCATGTTGGAATGAGATGAAAATATTTGTGGTTGGTAGTACAAAAAAATTATACATTTTCTTTGAAACTTGTCTCTCAAAGTTAAAATGTTAGGAAGCAATCTTGGATGATTTATCTAATGGCTTTCTTTCCATTCTCACTTCCTGAACTCATGCAGGTATCTTAATAAGAAGTTGGCTTGTTCTGCCAAGAAAATAAAGATGGTTGTTGAAGAAAGAAAAAACTCTGAAGTAAGTTTCCTTTCTAACTTGATCTTTTGAGTTACCTCGTCAGTAAACAATTTCAATGTAGTTACAATTTCTACAATTGCAAAAAGGATTATATGAAAGAAGAAAACCTGTTCTTACTGTGACTGGTGTGTAATGCATGCCAACCATTAATGAGTCTTAATTATATTTCTTCATACTGCCTTAAACAAGTTGTGGACTTGCATAAAATACCTGAGATGAATTATTGTTCAATTATTGACGATAACTCCATTGCAGCTCTGCAGTTTATGAAAAATGTTTTTAGTCGAAACCGAATAAAACCATAAGATCTGAAACTTGACTGAAAAGGAGCAGTCAAATAAATTCATGGTGAAGCAACGCAAAACATTAAATGCTGCTACTGTGGAATTGTGATGGAGAAGGAAGAAGGCACGTAAGAATTAATAGTTCTTTCCAAAAGGAAAAAAAGAAATAAGAACAGCACCAGTGGTTACAAAGCCAATTTCAGCTATTGGCAAATTGTTTAAAGAGCACATGATCAATTGTTTACTTGCAAGCCTAGTGGCCCACCTGTCTGCAGTCACCTTCATTCATTCTAAGGAATCAAGAGAAAGCCATTGTTCATTTTTTTATGTAATCCTTTGAATTTTATGGAGTGTAGGTGCATCATTGTTACTGCCTTTAGGATTGTGTTCCCTAACTGGGCCATAGTTCTTGATTGGATCAGACTTCAACTGCTTGTTTTAATTAAGACTATTTTGAGGGGATGAAGCCAAGCTTCGTCTACTGTTGTTGATGTTTAGTGCTCAGAAATCCTTCATTGCTTGGTACTATAAGACCCAAGGAATTCTCTTGCAACAACACTCTATGATAATTTTAGAAATATGATCGAATTGCAATGGTTCTCAAATGATAAAATGTCATTGAGAATCTGCCTTGTTTACAATGAGCAATTGTAACAGATTTTATTCAAATATGATCGAATCTGTCATGCAGATATGGCAAAGTTGCGTAAGGCAACTAAGGGACATCATGAAGGAAGCATTGAGGTGGTGTTAGTAGCTCGTGGAGAATACTTAGCACAACCAAGTTAACAGCTCGATGTTTGAGAAATCCGAGAAGCTACAATGAGACATGCAAGGGACCACGGATGAGAAACATCAAGGGCAATGTTAACAACAACCAATGAGGCACTACATAAATGAAATGTGAAGGATGACATGTAAAATAAGTTGAGAATTTGATGCATCCGAGGGACAAATTATCTGATAGGAAACAACTGTGAGGCTAAGCCTTCACAATCAAATTACAAAAGTAAGCTCTAGTAAGCAATGAGAGTTAAAAGTACACATGGGGCATGAGTAAAATCTTAACTTAGGTGGACTTGACCATTAGGATGATCATAATCAACAATCTAATCGACTAAAGGGTGTTCTCAATCGGCTAATGGTTGAGTCAATCAAGTAATCGACTGGAGAGCAGCTGACAAACAAAATGATTCCATTCAACACTACGGCTGAGAATCAATTGTTCAGTTGATCCAGTTGATTGATGGAGAGCTGAATTAATTAAGAAAATGACATGACTAAGCCAATTAAATAGTCGACTGGCCTATAGCCAATCAACTATAGGTGAGATTTGATCAGCTAATGCTACAATAGCAAAAATGGAAAGAAAAAAGTCATCGAACTGCTGAGATGGCTGATGGTAAGAACCAGGTATTGCTGAGATTGATCAAGAATGCATTAGTCTACAAGTTTTATATGGGGTAGAAATGAATCAACTGAAGATGCAAGCATAAATTTAATTTTAAAAAAAGGACTTTTAGTTGAACTGCTTAGTGTTATGATCAATTCACTTGAGATAAGAAATATAACTAATCTCATAATTGAAACCTGAAAGAATTACCTCCCGACTCCAAAGCCTTCACTAGCTCTTTTAGAAAGAAAAGCAACTGCATAAACTGTCAAGAAACCTAGAACAGTCCACAGAGGCAGAAGACAAACACATTAGAAACAGATGGCATGCAATTAACAAAATTGTATAAACACACAAACCTAAATCCGTAGTAGCATACAGTAGCACAAATTTGTCACAGGGGATGAAGACGATGAAAATGCCACAGCTCTAAATGCTCCAATTAGGAAGATATCTTTGCGTATTAGACAACTGCATAATTAACTCAAGAATAATACGGTGACACATGTAAATGGCAGCTGCATAATGAACTCTGATTCAATGTACAAAACTGATCAGAGGTATTCGTGAATCCAGAGATTAGTACCGTGAGTTATCATTAGGACTTACAAAATATATACTACTGTCAAAAACACGAGATACAGTGTGCATATCCAAAAAAATATACTGCATCAGTTGTTCAGACTTCACAGCAGGGTTTGGTTTAAATCAACAGAAATGTTAGTAACAACTTCTATTTGGTTACTTGCATCATCATGGCCAGCCAAAACAAAACCAAGACAAAGCATGTGATTAGAAATCAAGCAGTGAGTGACGACAACATGCCACCACTTTGTGCTGGGATCACCACCTCCCACCCGGGTCCTCTAAGTGGTAGGACACAACTGCTAACTGGAGTGCCACCATCAACGGGTACTACTAGGTCGCTCCGATCCATGACCCTGACCAAATCGTCCTCGCTGATGTCTGTTTCGATCAGCTTATCATCGGGATCCTCCTTATTCCGAAGCAATGCCAGCAGTTCTGATTCCTGATTTTAATCCCCAAAGGGGAAAAAACAAAAAGGTACACTAGATTATGTAATCGTAGGAAATGAAAGAGAAAAAAATCAACGCAACAAACTTTCTTAAGTTTATGCTCTAGATAGATTTAGTTGTTTAGATAGAGCATGTAAAGTATGCATATATATGCTTATTTTTATCGACAAATAACAATAGATACTGCAATTCTACAAATTGATGTATATATTTATCATAGTTTTTAATTTTAGCTATATTGGTTTCATATATTAAATTAGAAGATTAGACTGACCTCTAGTGTATTGGTTTTCTGCCGATCTTGCTGGAACTGTCCCTTGGCAATAACAACATGCTCCAACTTCATTTTTTCGAAGGCTTTCTTTATTATCCGTCCCTACAAGCATCAAGAATAATGAGCCTATTTTTCTCAGGAATTGTTGCTTCAGATCCATTAAGGTTTGTATTCTCTTAAAATTGCAATCTAAGAACCCTAATAGACATACAAAAATCTTAGTATACCTCCACAGAATGTGATGTTGCTAATCTATAAACATGTACTGGCTTTGTTTGCCCAATCCTGTGGCATCGATCCATCGCCTGCAGATCCATTTGAGGATTCTATATTCCAGGAATCGTTAGTTAGTTGCTGTCAAAACTTTGAATTACTTTTCAACTGCTCAATTCAAAACTAGTTAGAAAGATTACCCAGTCACTGTCGTACAAGATGCATGTATCAGCAGCAGTAAGATTAATACCGAGCCCACCTGCCCGAGTGCTGAGAAGAAAAATGCTAACATTGCTGTTTAGATCATTGAACGCCTCTATCTGTCAAAGTTGATGTATCTTTTAGTACAGAAGAATGGCTGCCGATTGTGCTATTAATCAGGAGCAAACTTGATTAAATAAACATCACAGGTAAAAATGGATCAGTTGCTGTTAGCAGATATAATTTTGGAAATTGGAATACTGGATTATCTCTTATTTTACATGATAAAATCTCCAATGTTCTTTTTCCCATGGTCGTACTGAGCACACGAGGATAGATTTCAAACAGTAAGAATATGCAAAAAAAATATATATATATATGGATGTTAATAGCCATATGTTTTCCGAAGTCAGGAGATGCACATATATGTCATTAAGCAAGTAGCAGATTTATTAATGGATAGTAATAGTTTTAATTGCAGGAAACCAAGATCAGATGATGTTACCTGTTTTTTCCTTTCATCCAGTTTAATTTGGCCATCAATTCTACAAACCTCAAGGCGTTTCTCACTTAAGAAATAGTCTATGATGTCCAAAACTTTAGTCCACTGAGAGAAAATTAGAACCTGAAAAATAGGGTTTCATTGGGTTATAAACAAATATATTTAAAATGAATCATGAACCAATCCAAAACACCAGAGAGACATACTTTGTGCTTCCTAGCCAAGAGCAAAGTTAATAACCTGTCCATCAGACGGAATTTGCCACACTGTTCTAAAAGTTTTTCAATAGGTGGATATAAAGCTGCAGGAAAAGAGAAAAAGATAAGATGAGGGTTCAGATGCAACTAAGGACATTAACAGACATGTTTGGTGAGTGCAAGTGCATACTTGATTCATCATAGGCAGAATGCAAAAGATCAGGGTGGCTGCAATTCTTCCTAAGCTGAATCAGCAAGTTATTCAACTTCCCTTTCATGCCTGGTCTCAATGTTACTGCAATATAATTGTGACATTGAAATTAAATATAGTCAATTTTTCTAGGGCATGCTATTGGCATCCATATTTTCTAGCTCTGCTAATTTACATAATCAAGAAATTTTTTTCCTTACCAATCTCTGCTTCTTCTTGCAAGTAATCTTCAAGTGTCTTATTGACCAAGTGCTCCTGTATATGTTTTTGATGGTCAGTCATATTAGCATAGAGTATGATCTCCTTTTTTCTTGGAAGCATTTGCTCCACATTTTCCTTCATTCTTCTTAAAAGGAAAGGACGCAATATAGAATGGAGCTTCATGACAACCTTAAAAAACAAAAAATATGTATTCTTAAAAAACATAGATGATAAAATATATACATTCTAAACAAAGCATAAATGATAACTATAGAAGACAGTCAGCTAAGATAAAATACCTGAACCCTTTTTTTCTCTTCACTCTCCTCTGAGTTGCTATCACCATTGGCTTTGCCAGACAAATCAAACCTTTAAAAAAGAATGAATGCAAATGATAATTAACTTCTTAACTTAACTATTTAAATTTCATAAATTAGATTAAAATTTATACAAAAAGAGAAATAATAGTAGTATTTGATAGTTGATAGTTACTTTCAGAACTAAAATAAACATAGACAACCCTAATGGTGCATTTGGTTAACAGATAAGAAATAGAATACATAAATGTCCCACCCAAATAATACAATAGATAAGACTACAAAAAATAAGTATTTCTTGGTTTGATTTTGTTCTTATGTTGATTGGCGGTGCACAAAGAATAATTTTCACAATGAAAATACATAAATAACTCATCTTACTTTCACTATTTGGATTGACTGTCACAACATTTAATTGGTCTATGCGACCCAACTAACCTAGCCATCTCAACTGACCCAATAGTTCGATTTTAGCCCAACCAACCCAACTAGCCAACCGATTGTCTGGTCTTCCTTGCAAACTCAGGTTGACTGTCCACCCACCCAGCCAACTCAGGTTGTTCAACAAAAAGGAAGAGGCTCTGCCTCTCAAATCTTTTTTGAAAAAAAACAGTGACACAAACTACAATTTTTTAAGATGAGAACAAGGTTTATCGCTCCTCTTGATCATTCTCTACTCTTCTCTCTTCTCATCTTCCATCTATGTAGTACATGTTCTCTCGTCTTTTCTCCTAGAGTAAATGCACTGTCAGACTCATAACAGCTTGATTCTGAAGTGAAACAAACTATAATTTTTGGAGATGAGAATAAAGTTTATCACTTGTCTCAATCTTTTTCTACTCTCTTCTCATCCCACACATGTTCCTACTCTCATCACTCTTCCGATCTGCATCTTCACCATCTGTTATCTTTCTTCTCTTATGTCATTCTTATCTTCTCCTTCTAACACTAAACCCGCACAACTAAAATCAGAAAAGAGTGATAAATGCATGCTAACATAAGGTGCAAGAGAACTGAGCTGTGAACATCTTGTAATCAAATTTTATGAATACCCATCTAGGAACTGTAATCAAATTTTATGAATACCCATCTAGGAAATAAATCCTTATCATTATTCAAACTCTTGATGAGATGAGAAAATATAATGCAAAATGAAATTTAACAGAGACCAAAGTTCAGCCAGATTGTTGTGCAGAGGTGAACATAGTTTATCACTTCTCTCAATCTTTCTCTACTCTCTTCTCATCTTACACATGTTCTCACTCTCTTCACTCTTCTAATCTGAATCTTCTCCATCTGTTATCTTTCTTCTCTTATGTCATTCTGATCTTCTCTTGCTAACACTAAACCCGTGTATAAAATCAGATAAGAGTGATAAACACATGCTTACATGGTGCAAGAGAACTGAGCAGTGAGCATCTTATAATCAAATTGTATGAATATCATATAGGAAAATAAATCCTAACCATGATTCAAACTCTTGATGAGATGAGAAAATGTCAGGCAAAATGAAATTTAACAGAGACCAAAGTTCAGCCAGATTGTTGTGCAGAGGTGTTCCAGTGAGAAGAAGCTTATTTTCCATTGGCAGGCGTCTCAGTTCTCTCAACAACAAACATTTTGAATTTTTCAACCGGTGTCCCTACCAAGAGATAGAAGGCATAAATAAAAACACCATACCAAAAGGATCGCAGTAGTATTCACTGACAAAGGTCATAACAAGAGCTCAGTTTATGAATTACCTCATCAACAACAACATACTTCCATCTATAGTGAGCTAGAAACTTTGCATCATGAAATGCAACCTCATATGAAGTAACGATTAGAGGAAATTTAGGGCTGATCTGCTTAGGCATTTGTTTCCTCCTTATCTCTGCTCTTTCTTGCTTTGTCCCATGATATATAATAGCAGTCATTGAAGGAACAAACCTGATAAAGAATTCCTACATCAGGCAAAGAAGTCTGTCGAACATGTCAATGAAAATTGCTTTACCTAGAAATCTCATTGACCCAATTTGAGAGTGTAGAAAGGGGAGCTATGATCATGTAAGGTCCATCCAAACCGTTTCCTTTAAGATGTGCAAGAAATCCTATCGTTTGAATGGTTTTCCCAAGACCCATCTGATCTGCTAAAATTCCATTCAGACCATTTTGCCACAATGAGATAAGCCATTTCACACCTTTAATCTGATAAGGCTTCAATTTTCCTCCAGTCATCAAAGGCACAAGTTCAGCCTGCTCTTTCTCAGCCCTCACCTCCTCTGTCACATTAGCATCTTCAGAAGACACTTGTTCATGCGACCTTGTCAGCATAGCTCTAACTGCAGTCTTGGCTTTCTTCTGAATATCAATGTATCACTATCGTTTTTAAACTAATTATTGAAGAAGTAGGGAAGGTGGCTTTAAAGATCTGCTATGCTAATGGGATAAAAAGTGTCCTGGTTATTGCATAATTAGCATACCTCTTGGTTTGCCTTAGAGAGATATCTAAAATCATAGTAGATTTCTCATATCCAGAAAAAAAAAATGCATATTCATTAAGAAGCTAGACATGCAAAATGCTTAACTAATCCTTCATCAGCCATTTTGATTTAGCTGAGAAATTGATTAACCTTGTAGAGATCGTATTAGGCCACAACTTGAGAAGAGAAAAATTATCAAGAATTGAATAAAATGCAAAGAGATTGCACTCCAGCAGAGTTCGAGAATGTGCTTGTAAACTAAGAACCACAGGCTGTGAGGAAATTTAACAGTAGTTAAACACAGTAAAGAATGCACGAGAAAATGATACCAGAAAATTAGCTGTAACAACCATCTTTCAATGCATGTTTTTGAACACAGGAAAGAATGCATGGGTTTGAAAAGGGAGTGTGAAGTAATCGCCAAGGGACATTGTTACATCTCCACTTAACTGTTCCCTCTGAAATCCTGCTAAAGAAACTAACAACCGTATTTCACTCAAATTTAGCAGCGATTAGTGCAGTAAATAAATGAGCTAATCTTGCCCGATATTTTACATCGGACTAAAGGAAATGGTCGGAACCTGACATAAACCATAATCTAGCAGCGATTAATGCAGTAAATAAGTGAGCTAATCTTGCACGATATTTTACATCGTACTCAAGGAAATGGTCGGAACCTGACATAAACCACAATTTAGCAACGATTAATGCAGTAAATAAGTGAGCTAATCTTGCACCATATTTTACATCATACTCAAGAAAATGGTCGGAACCTGACATAAACCAATAAGTATTGGAAGGAAATACACCCTTAACACACAACGGTATGCAATAAGCAGAATATCTGGCTAAAAATTGGTATTTATAACTTTAAGCAACCTCGCAACAGTAGAGTAACATATAGAAAAACTACATAGAAAATTGTGAAAAGAGCACTCACGCTGTTATATTGAGTGGTAGGCTTCCTCTTGCGACCTCGTCCAGTCTTCTTTTCTGTTGGCTCATCCTCTGTCTCCACATGGTTCTCTGTCTTGCTCTGCCATCAAAAACTAACCATAAGAGCTTACCTAAATTAAACAACGTGAAACAAAGCTAGACCCAAAGCAATTACAAAAGAGATATTATCCATCTTCTCTAGTAGGAACTCTGAGTATAGTTGGGTTTGTGTCAGCAGCTCATCCAACTTGCTGAATCGAAGCTTAGAGTTTAGACCATCACGAGTCGCATCTTGCGTCATCCCCTCTTGCTTCACTCGAGCTTCCAGCATCTTCTCCTCTTCTTCGGCCATGGCTTGCGAGACTAGGGATGCGCCCCCATTCTTTGCCTCCAGTTCGAGTGGCAGACCGGAATTTTCACCAGCCACACGGTTCTCCCCAACGTCGCCGATTTGCGGCTTCTCTAGCGCAGACTTATCGTCACAAATTTCCTGTTTCAACATCATTTTTAAAAAAAGGAAAAAGGAAAACCTCAACATCACGCCGAAAACGAACAGACTCCAAAATCGGTGGATCAACAAGGTTTCGGCATCGAACATCGAACAACCTCATCTTGCAAAACGGACGTCGGGGACCTCGCAGCTCCATCTCTCAAAACCCCGTTCTCCCTCTCCTCGTCCATCGTTTTTTTCCGAAACCTAAAAAACAGGCGAACAGAGATGGATTGAAAGATTAGAAATTACCGAAATCGGAAGAAATGGGTCTTCAAAACATGAACAAATCCACCAAAAATCAAAACCTAGATCTGTTCTACGATTCAAACCCAAATCGCTCGAAAAGAGAGAGAGAGAGAGAGAGTCCAGTGGCCGGGCGATATTTGTAGGGCGCAGCGGATCGGAATTTGAGCGGGCAAGTGTGGGCGTGGTTAGCGTGGAGGAACCGGATTTGTTTAAAAGGCTTGTCGATGGACATATTTACAGTAGAGCCACTGCGCCGAAAAGCTCTTAAAACTCCGTTTGTTTAGTCTTAAACCTGGAGATGACCGTTGGAGGGCGAAATAGTAAAATCGGAGGGTAGGATTCAAATCGTCTCGTACTCTGCAGCAGCAGCAGATTTCATGTCACCTTCCAAAGAACGAAGTGATGGAGTTTTATTTTTATTAAAAAAAAGTTTGTTTAAATAAGTTTTTTTTTATTGTCACCTATTTAATTTTTTTATATATAATCTAAATATTTTACAGGAGATCTTCGTATTAAATAAGATTTTTTAAACATTCAATTATTTTAGTAAATTTGAAAGTGTGATTTTTTTAATAATTTAATAATTTTAATTATTAAAAATGAGGTATCATTAGTCATTCTATTGTGTGCCATAATTAAAATTCGAACCGTGAATATTTAACAAAGTGCATGATTTTAATAATCATCTATTTATTTATCTTAAATAAGAATTTTTTTATGTAATCTAAATATTTTGTAAGAGATCCTCGTATTAAATAAGATTTTTTTAATAATTCAATTATTTTAGTAAATTTGAAAGTGTGATTTTTTTTAATAATTTAAATTTTTTTAATCATTAAAAGTGTGTGATTCCGCATTTAATAGTCAACGTATTAGAATTTTCATTCATCTTACGATGTAATTTGATAGATTTATTCATTAAATATTTATTCTATAAACTTCAGACGGACAATCTAACGAGGAGGTTTCCAACATTTTGTATATATAGGGCCCCCAATAAATTGGGGTCCTTTTTTTAAAATATTAATTATTATATATATATATATATATATATATATATATTAAGAGAATAAAAAATTATTAATATCTTATTTAGATTTTGGAGAGATTTGGCATGATCATTGGATTTTATAGAGATTTGGCATGGTCATTGGATTTCATAAAAATTTTGGCATGATTCCAATATATTTAATATTTCTCAATTCTTAAAACTCTAATTTTACTAGTTTCTTTATATTCCTCTCCTTCCTTCCTTATTAACCTAATAATCTATTTTACTCAACTTCAAACATTTTACTTATTTGATAGCTTATTTTCTCTCCTCAAGATATTTTCGAGATCATCACAAAGGGTGTAAGGAGAGGAACGATTAGAATTAAGATCTTTTATTACAGATTTTTTGATAATCTTAAAACTTAAAGGTATTGTCTTCCTTATTTCCCTATCAAATCTTTTTTTTATGCTTCTGTTAATTTTTTATTTTCTTATCAATGATTCCTGTTGTAAACTTGTAATCTTATTCGCAGTTAATATTGTTAGTAAATTTTTACAATATAAAGATATGAACATTACTGTTGTATTAGATCAATTAAAAGCTCTTATTTCTTTTTTGAATGAGTATAGAGAAAATGAATTCATATCTGCTATGATTTCTGTTAAAGAAATTACAAATGAAATGAATATAAAATTTTAATTAATAATTTTGCATATCAAAAAGCTAAAAAATTAAATTTTATATAAAAAATTATTTTTAAAATTGATATTTTAATTTATTTAAAAAAAATTTAAACTCACCATTGTCGATCTCAAATTCGAATAAAAAAAGATAAAATTTTTTTTAATAATAATAATTATTTTAAAAAAAATTCGTCTAAGGCCTCCCGAAAGCTTGAGCCGCCCCTGCGACAACTGGGACCCGTATTAACGTTAAATGCGTTGTGGGGTGAAAAATGTAACATGTTATAACGCAGATGTGGCAGTGGACCCCAGCGTTTTGATGAGATGGAGGTGTTATAACGCCTTTAGCGTTGCAGATGCTCTAATGCAATAGTTTGATATCAATTCATCGAATATTTATTTATAAGTCTATGCTGACCGACAATCTACCGTGCAACTCCCATTCTTTTTCAACTAAGCTTGAGATTGACTTTGGCAAGTTTACCGTAGCTCGCGATGCTCCCCTTATATATCTTCTTAAGCTAATTTGCACACTCGACTTATTCACAAAACATTCCAATAATTAATTCTTAAAATCTTGTCAAAATAGGGTCAATAATGAGATGATTTTTTAATTAAATTTAAAATCATGCTCGATTATAAATTAAATTTGTATAAATTTAGATTTAAATATGGTGGTCACCTAAAAATAACATTCTCTCAAATTTTTTCCATTTGTATTAAAATTTTCAATCTGCACCTTGTTTAAATTTTATGTCTTCATATTTGGCATATTATAAATTAAACTTAAATTCACTTAACAACTTCCTCACCTGGGTGATAATTGCATCATCTATTTTAATCATGCAAATAAATCCAATTTTAAATTATCAATATTATCATTAAATCACTGGAGAAAAATAAAAAAATTGCGTTTGCCGAGAGTCGAACCCGGGTCTATTGCTTGGAAGGCAATTATCCTAACCGTTGGACTTCAAACGCTGTTCTGTCTAGTGTAAATTAGTAATATTAATCAATATTTTATGCACATTAAATTTGAGGAGAGGAATGAGAAGAAGTGGAAATTTATATATATATAATTAATATAATAATTTTAAATGGGATAATATTTTGAAGGTCCATTTATAAATGTGCATAAATTAATATTGTTAATATAAATTATTCAATTTTTACAATAACTCAAGTCCATCGCCATGCCATTCGTGTGAGGCTGTTACTTTTCGTACTGTTGACGTGGCAAGTAACCATCCGTGGGTGTGGTTGGGTCGACGAGCATTGGCACTTTAATATTATGTCTTCCCTTGGGTCCGCCTTGCCTCGGATCTTATAGAAAGTGCCGTGTAAACTCGCTCGTCTAGCTTCGATAGGCAACGTCCGTTTATTTTCTCTTCGAATCCTATCCGTTAGATTGTTTTTACAGGATCTTAACCCTAATGACGGGTTGCAATCCAATCCCCCTGTCTGTCTCCGGTTCGAGGACGAGGAGGAGTTGCGACCACTGGGCGAGCGTCGCTGCTGAAGGGATCGAGAGGGATCTGTCTCTGGCGATCGGGGAGCAATGGCCGGGATCGCTATCCTGCTCGATTTGTTGAAGGGCAACACTGGCCTATCCACCCAATCCCACCACTCCTACAGTTTGTTCTCAGCCGCGGTGGCCGCGTCAGCAGCGGCGGCTTCCATCTCCGCCGGGAAGCCTTTTGCCTCTCGAGCAATTTTTGGGTGAGTTTCCATCGCAGTCGAAGCTTTGATCTTCACTATGATATCTGGATCAGCAGAAAGATCGTTAATGTATTCGTGATAGGACATTAAGGTTCTATTTTTTTGCAGTGTTTTGTTTATAAGATCGAGTTGTGCATGTCGCAGATGTGGCAAAATTCCTCCTTTTGGCGTTCTCCTTATTTGACTTTTGTTTTATCGAAATTGTTGCTGCTAATTCGGGCTATCTTAAAAAAAAAACATTTTTTGCTTTCTATTTACATTAGCATCGGTGAAAAAAGTCGCTTGCTTCTTCTGATAGGCAAATGGCCATCAGAATTAAGGTATATTCATGAAGCATTCAACGTAAATGAGCCAAAATTTAGTTATTTGGTGCATTGTGGGTTGTAGCAAGAGAAATCTTGTCTCCTCCATCTGCCTGACATATTTTGGAGTATAGACATTGTAATAAGATATGTACGCTTGTCCTTCCACCTACTTTTGTTATCCTCAATTCTACTGCGTTCCTTTTTTATCTTTTTAGTTTCAGGCTAAATTAGGAAGAAAATGGGGAGGAATCAATTTATGCAATCTCATAAATACAAATAAGTGTTTGCCTTTCTTTCCTTCCAATTTCGTTAAGTAAACAAAACGAATGGAATAGAGTAGAACCATGAGATTCCAATTTATATGTTTTCTTTTCCTTTTACTTAAACTATTTCATTTCCGTCTTATTTCCGCTACTTCATATGCACACATACCCAGCATTAGCTATGATGAAGGGTTCTACTTATCTTTGGCTCACTTTTAGTCATCTTGGTGGTTAAGCATTAAACTTGTTGAAGAAGTAAAATTTGGCCTTTCTCAAGTTGTCTGTATTAAAAATTTTGATTTGGATCACCGAGCAAAATATTCATACTTTGTGCTTCTTTATTATGCCTTCAAGTGATAAAATTAGGGAGAGGTGAGTGATAGGGGTCTCTCTCAATTCCTCCTTTGGCTCCAAAGATTGAAGAACTGATAGTTGACATAGAGAAATGTTTTAAAAGGCAGTTTCAAGTGGTATTTGGTCCATCTAGTGTAAAATGCCTAGGCGGTAGATGGAGACCTAGGTGAAGACCTAGGTCGTCAATATTAAAATAATATTAGAATAAAATGGATTGATATTAACATTAGAAATGATTAATATATATATATATATATAAGTCTCAATTACAACGTAAACAAGTCATAATTCTTTACTAAACTCATAACAGCTACGAAACTCATCATATTTCACGCTGCACTGAAGAAAACATATAAATAAATAACAATGTATATCCAATCAAATAAGTCATAAATAAACATAAAAATCATAAATTCATATTGGCACATTGAAAGAAAATGTACAATGTTATATAACATAACAATCAAGTTAGTTCAAATTAGTATCTTGCTATAATATAAAAAAATGGATAATTAGTGACATACTACTATCATGTAACTTCGTAACAATCAAGTCTAATCCTTTCCAGAAGAAAAAATATCAAAACAATTGGCTTTTCTAATGAACCTGCTTGAACTGCCTGCTTGAGCCTCCCACCAGGACCACCTAGGTCGCTTAAGTAGGCCACTTGGACTGCCTAGGCTGGCTATTGGGACCACCTAGAACGGTTGTCTAGATCACCTAAGTGAACTTCTTAACCACTTTTTGAAACATCCACCTAAAGGGAACAACTTTTTCACTAGATGAAGTATTTTCCTTACATTTCTGCCTAGGTGGTGTCAAGGAGGCGGGCATAGACTGCTTTTGGAAACATGACATAGAGGTTAGATAACAAAGTGAGATGTGTAAATGCATTTGAGCTAGAACCTATTCCTTGCTTTGGACTTACTTTTTAAGTATGGGGTGGAAATGGATGAGAGATGATGAGTGACCTAATTTTGATGTCTCCATCAAGAAAGTTTAATGTTGCATCGAATTTGTGTCATAGAGAATTATGCTTTCCCCTTGATGCCTTGCATCGTTCATTGACAGGGGTGGTCTGGTGTCAATTGGGTGCTGTCCTTGACCGTAGAATTATATTTCAGTTCGTATTGCATGAATATGGTTGTATTTAGCGTGTAGCCCAATTCTGTGAATTCCTACTATTTCTTTCTCTTCGTGGTTATTTAGAAAACACTCTAAAGTTCTCAATCGTCAGACCTACTACAACCAGAAGGTGCTACTTGAGTTCAACTTTTGCTAGTATCCTGGATATCCAACTTATGATGCATGACAATATCCATGTTAATTCTACCAAGGACTTCTGCTAATAACTTTCTAATAAAGAGTTTTGAAACTAAGGCATGAATTTATCTGATTTGTCCATGTTCTCATGTTTCATTCACATTAGATTCAAATTAGGCAGCATAAAGACAAACCATATAAGATCACCTCATCACTTCCAAAGGATTTATGGATGTTGTGATTAACTGAATCAAATAAAATAGTACAAGAATGATAATATAAGTATATAGCTTAGAAAATTTGTAACTTTTTGTCTTCTTTTAGCTGTTTTACACCTGCTAGCTTGGATAACTTGTTCTGGAGTTAATATTACTACCTTATCAAACATTTTATTCCAAAATCACTTGAACTTACTATCAGTCACAACTAATTAGACTTTTAAAAAATTGCTTCATTTTTTCCTTTTTTAATGGTCTCAAGGCGATAACAATCTGTTATGGTTGGAGGAAATTCAATCTTGGGATGAACCAACCTCAGAACATGCGAGATGTAGATTGCTAAACATTGTCTCTCTCATCAATTTTTGTGACCTGTCTTTAACTATCAACTTCTCTGGTGGTTCTTGACAGCTTCAATATGCTACTCTCATCCATCATTCTATATTCCTATTCACTCCTCATTATATTTCTAGGATCTCAAGGGTGAATGCTGAAATTTCTTTTGGCAAATGGAGTATGTTTTAGTTGCATGTTGCTCTTAATTAATAGTACTATTTAAGGAATTTGATTTTTGCCCGTTCAATTTCACATGGATGGTATGATCATTCAGCCGAATGACCTCTATATATCAACTTTTCAGTTATTATGGACTCCCGATTGCTCATTGTGATGCTGGTGCTAGTGCAACATGGAATGAGGAGAAGTTTTCTAGTGTTGAAAGTGATATTGCTTCTGAAAATATTTATCCAGACTCTTTCAAGTATGGGGTGAAAGAGTATCCTATAGAGCTTAAACCTCTGTTTTCAGCATTCGGTCTTAAGTCTCTTGCAGTGACCTCATTGAGATCCTTTTTGTTGTTCTATTTACCTCTATTGGAACCTCGCCTCCCTATGGAAGAGGACGATGATTTCCTGCATGAGGCTCCAGAAGAAAAACCTGTAGATTTGATAACTCCTTTACAGAACTCGTTGAAACAAATTATTCGTGAGGTATGCATTTTAATTTTCTTTATATCTGTATGTGGAAAGTCCTGTGAAATTTTTGGACAGAGGTTCTTAGATTTAGAACTACAAAAAAAAAGCGTAATTGTACATGTATTTAGACATTTTTATGATAGAGTATGATTATTGCATACTTAGCTGTTTGTTTCTTGTAGGCTTATTATATAGTTTATTAGCATATAAGAACGAACATAGAAAAATTTTCATATTGGTAGGGAAAAATGTTTAGGTTCCAGATTTTCAGGAAAAGGGAGATTGAGGTTCAATATGTTATCTTTCATTTAAGTCAAACTTGGATCTCAATGACAACCTTTAATGAAATTCAAATGAATCTGGACATAATTAGTTGAAACTTACAATGAGATAGTTGATTAAATGTTTCATAAATGTGAGGAAGTGTCAAGTTACTATTAGATGAAGTTATATGTAACGCCTCAAGTTAAATTTATTCTTAAGCACTTATTCATTTTCAAGTTTAAAACCTCATGCTCTAGTTTCCATCATCCATCAATATTGGTGCTACCAGTGCCAGATTTTGCTATGTTTGAGAGAATCACCGATAAGACTAGATTATATCTATTTTTGATACTATTAGAGACACCACATTCTAAAATTTTAAAATCAAATATATTAATATATGCAAGTTGTATAATATTTTCTTGGATATCGTGCATATAATTGATCTTATCCTTTTAGTCACTGAAAATTCTTTAACAGTAGGATAAGATTGCATATGCTAACTCTCCTACTACACAATTGCTATAAACTAGAGCATGGAGCTGACTCTCTGTTCGTACTTGTATTTCTTCTGATAGTATTGCTATCCAATATCAGTTTGAAACAAGATTTCCTTATGATGGACTAATTCATTAATGTGAGATTTATGCATTAGCAGTCTCCATTATCACCAATTATCCTATTATTTACTGTATATATATGACTGTCCTAATTAAACACCACTCTGTTTAGCTACTTGCATTTCTTGGTTACTTCCAATAGCAACTTTTAGTCCACATAATATAAAATGTCTTCATGTATTTTAGACTGCTGTTGTAACAAGTAGGCGGGTATTGGAAAGGTTTGCTGTCCATCGTGTGTCTCAAAGAATGGCATGGAAACTTCTTAAAGGTTAGGACCCTACAGTTAAATCTACACATGTGGTTTAGTTAAGTTGTTTAAATTTAAAGAATTCAACAGTTTTTTTGAGGATCTTCATTGATTTATTTATCAACCAATTCTCTTGTTGAGATTTTTTTTTTTTAATTTTCAGTGCTGATTGTTTTCAGTTTTTATACAGATGTTTCTAAATCAGCCAAACGCAAGGCTGAAAGAGGAATGCCAACTCCCATTTTCCTTTATAGTGTCAGTAGATCAACTTTCAGGGGTTAGGCTCTTCTTGCCTTTTATTTCCAGTTAGATATATTTTGTTTCCTAATTGATTAATACCATCTTCTGATTCATGACAGGGCAGTTGTTAGCTGTAGCTGCCACGTGGTTTGTCCAAGTGGTCATTGAGGGTTATAGATGCTTTTTCCGTAAGAACATCAGCAACACTGAAGATATAGACAACATCCAAAAAGTTAGGCTCTTCAGGAAAAAGATATTTGGCACAACTATTAAATGCAGTGCATCACTAGTCTTTGCATCCATTGGAGCTGGCATTGGTGCTCTTTTCCACCCTTCAACTGGCCAGTGGATTGGTAAGTGAACATGTTCATGCATTAAAATCTACATAAATAATTGTAGAATTTGGGGAAAGAGAAAATATTATATCGCTTCATCATGAGATAACTATCAAATGAGTATATAGAGAGACTCATGATAAAACCATGAACCTAGAAGTACTAATATGAGACTGAATAGCCTTTTATCTCCAATACTTTTTAAGTGTGAGAATATATACTATTTATATTTATGTTCAGGTTGCTACATAAACTAGAGAAATCTAAGAAAAAAATATAGATAAGATATGACAATAATCTCATAATGAATTAGAAACATAATACTTTCATGCTGGAGAAACAAAACTTGAAGAGCTATGAAAAACATAGCTAAAGATCCCTTTGGTTTCTAATCAACAAAGCTTTGAAAATAGTTAGTGGAGCATTCAGGCAGTCGGGTTGCGAGAGGTTGTTAATAGTGGTGCTTATGTTTGTGAGGCACAGCCATCAATAGGCATTCGGATCTCAAGCAAAGGTTAGTTATGGCGCTACTTATGTTTACCTAAGGTGATCATCAACAAGCAGTTTAGTTAGGGTGAGAGCAATAGTGGCTGTGCTTGAATTCCCACGAGGCATGGTCGTCAGTAGGAGGTCAAATCCATGTGAGTAGAGATTGGTAGTTGTGATGCGATTGTATAGTACGTGTGTGAGGCATGTTCATTGGTAGGCTACCGGGTCATGCTAAAGGGTGATGTTAGTGACCACATCCTTGGGAAGTCCTTGCCATAAGCGGAGGCTAGTGGTCAGGTCAAGAGAAGAGGCCAATAGTGGTGGTTCACTCCTATGTGGTTTTAGCATTGCTGCTATAGGATTGTGAGCAAAGTCTAATATTGGCGATGATCACATCCCTTGGAATTCCTCACTACGAGTGGAGGGCTCACAAACAAGGGACTCCAAATTTGAGATGTGGGCAACTCCCTTATAAGTGCAACTACATAGATTGTTAAACTTGCTCTTGATGATAAAGGCGGTCACGTTAGTTGCAGGAACAATATGGCATAGTTGGCTTGCATCTGGTATGACAACTTAATGCCAATGGTTGTTTCCTTTGACATACAATGAGTTGCTCCATCTAGGTGGTATTATTTTTGGAATTGACCTGAGCCATGATGATTGCGAGCACAATTTGGAACTTAACATTGTTCACAAAGGAAGCATTCCTTGTCAGTCTTGTACTCTTCAAATTTCTTGTCTACAATCAGTGCCATTATTAGCGATTGGGTGGCATCACAGAGAAGAACAACACTCATCTAGTAGCGAAGTAGACCACAAGCGAGGAGATCTAGTCAAGTTTGATGAAGGAAGATTCCTTTGCAACTGTGTGTGTGGAAGTAGGAGCACTTAGAGCATATCTTGTGGATGCCACACTAGGCTCCCTCCTAGTTACTACTGCAATAGAAGTGCTATTATTGGGGCTCATGGTGGTTTGCAATGATGGGCTTGATGTTGATCAGCGCAAGTAGTCCCTCGTTCTGACAACTAGGCTTGCTCGATGGTTTTGTTGACCTCATGTTACAGATGGTCATTGTAAATAGGTCACAAATGTTACATTGTGAAAGGTCACTATCCCCCCTTTGTACCTATCTTGTTTCAATTTGTATCCATGATACGCATAGACTTAGAATAATTATAAGAATGCCTTCTTACCATTTTGTCGCAACTTGGTACCAAGCCTCAATTGTAGCCTGGAGCTTGCCTTCTTATCTCTAACTCATTTACATTGGTTCCAACATCTGAAATATAACAGTGTTCTTACTCAAACCTTTACCATCAATAGGACATTATATTCCTAATGTATAATACTCCGACAAAAAAACATAATGACTAAGCTATACGTTTGAGATTAAAGATTATAGACCCTTCACTAAGAACTATGATTCTTCTTTATTCAATGTCCTGCAGGCTGTGCCATTGGAGATTTTGCCGGGCCTATCGTCGCCATTGTTTGTTTGGAGAAAGTTGATTTGGAGATTTGAGAATGCTGATGCAGCCACCCCCACAATTTCTTTCGCAATGGAAATTATGCAAGCTGTTGCTGTTGTTGTTGCTTCATTGACATGCTAAAATCTCCACACACTTGCGAGTTTCAGCTCCAGGAATGTCAATAAAAACCTGGTTCTAGTTGACGAGAAACAATTGGTCTTCAATGCATTGGTTAGTAATTTGATATTTATAATTCATCATGTAACAAAGAGCAAACATCTGCAGCAAAATCTGGGGTGCTGCAGCTACTGATATATAACTTGAGATGAAACAAGTGTCTTAACTGTTCTTGACGAAGTTCCTGAAAATTTGGATGGGTTTTGTTTATCAAAACTAGAGATATTTTTATTTGCCTTTTTATTTATTTATATTTATTTTGCAATAAACATATTTGTTTGATTTTTAATAGAGATGTTTTTCTTGCAAGAAATATCTTGGCAAAAGTTAAATGGGCATCTCTTTATTTCTAAATAATCAAAGGGACATTTTATTTTGATTTTTTATTAAAAAAATATCTTATCTCATTCTTCGTGTATAATTACTTAAATATTTTTTATGCTGTTCTGTACAGGATTATTCTTTTCTATTTAAATTTTAATTTTTGAATTGATCGGATGTATTGTAATAGGTACGGTTTCATAACTATTATACACGTTATATCAATTATAATTTCGTAATTATTATAATATGTTTGACATATTTAACGTTCAAAAATATTCTTGTTGTAGTAATTATGATTTTATAGTTGTTACAATATATACTTAACATGTTTAAAATTATTCATGTTGTAGCGGTTAAGATTTTATAGTTGTTATAATTGAGATTCAATTTTGTTTATCTATCATTATGTTGTAGCAGTTATGATTGCATAGTTGTTATAATATGAATTCAATCATGTTCATCAATCATTTACATTGTAATAGTTACGAAATCATAACTGTTACAATATAATTTCAAACTGCTCACTTAATATTTACATTGTAGTAATTAAGAAATCATAGTTGTTAAACATGTATAGTAGTTATGATTTCGTAGCTATTATAACGCATCCAATCGATTCAAAAATTAGACGAGAAATTTATGTAAGAGAATAGTTATTGAAGATATTTAGATAAATGTACACGGTTGACCAGTCAGATGAAATGTCATTTTGATAAAAAAAAAATTAAAATGAAATTAAAGGATGCTCTTTTAATTTTCACCCTATTTATATCATCTTCAATGTTTAATCCTTTTATAAAATGGAAATGAAAAAAAGTGTTCACAAACACACAAATGAAATATATACCACTTTTGATATTTTGATATTGTATTGGGTTATGCTTAGTATCATTTTACGATTTATTTAATCAATTTAATAATAATAAATTTAATTATTTTTTATAATAGTAAATTATTTGCTTCATGATTAATTAGATTGTTAATTATTAAGTTTAATTATATTTATTTTTATAATAAGTTACATTTATAAATTGAGTCATATTTTATTTTTAAAATTTACAATATTGAAATAGTTTTAAATTCGAACATTTTAAAATTCTTCATTATTGAGTATATTAATTAACAACAATTTTAAATTTTTAAGTAAGTAATTTTCTAACATTTACTTTTTTTAATTTAAGCTTCATAATTATTCCAAATTGTAATAATTATAATCTAAAAATTTAATAAAAATAATAATTTCATTTTAAGATATTTCTAAACTAATAACTATAGTTGTCTCAACTATATAGACGGTCTATTTTTAAAGAGAATAAATAAAGAGCATTTTACCCAAAACACCCTTGATAATATCTTATTACCAAAAGATCTTCAAAATATTCTAATTTTATTGTT
Organism: Curcuma longa; assembly: GCF_044706935.1. Lineage (NCBI taxonomy): Eukaryota > Viridiplantae > Streptophyta > Magnoliopsida > Zingiberales > Zingiberaceae > Curcuma > Curcuma longa. Next base: position 9,187,047 of record NC_133869.1, on the reverse strand, counting down.
AAATTGGGATTTTCAATATAAAGACTAATTTATAAATCAATTTCCATTTTAATATATGAAAACAAAATCACACAAGATTATTATAAATTAGGTTATTATAAATTGTAATCGAAACTCCTGTAGATCTCGAAAAAGAATCTAATTATATTCGACTTATTGTATGTAATCTTGCCCATTGGTTAGTAATTTGATATTTATAATTCATCATGTAACAAAGAGCAAACATCTGCAGCAAAATCTGGGGTGCTGCAGCTACTGATATATAACTTGAGATGAAACAAGTGTCTTAACTGTTCTTGACAAAGTACTGAAAATTTAGATGGGTTTTGTTATCAAAAATTGAGATATTTTTATTTGCCTTTTTATTTATTTATATTTATTTTGCAATAAACATATTTGTTTGATTTTTAATAGAGATGTTTTTCTTGCAAGAAATATCTTGGCAAGTGAAAAGAACATCTCTTTATTTCTAAATCATTAAAGAGACGTTCCACTTTGATTTTTTATTAAAAAAATATTTTATTTCATTGTTAATCGTGTATAATTATTCAAATATTTTTCAGTATTGTTCTATATAGTATTGTTATTTTATGTCTAAATTTAAATTTTTGAATTGATCGGATGTATTGTAACAATTAGGTTTAGTAGATACTACACTTCTTGTATCAATTGCGATTCCGTAGTTGTTACAATGTATCTAACATACTTAAAGTTTAAAAATATTCACGTTGTAGTAATTATGATTTTATAGTTATTATAATATATACTTAATATATTTAAAATTATTCATGTTGTAATAGTTATGATTTTGTAGTTGTTACAATAGAGATTCAATCTTATTTATCTACTATTTATGTTGTACCAGTTATGATTGTATAGTTGTTATAATGTAGATTCAATCATATTCATCAATTATTCACGTTGTAGTAGTTACGAAATCGTAGCTGCTACAATATAGATTCGATCTGCTCACTTAACATTTACATTGTAGTAGTTATGAAATCATAGTTGCTATAACATGTATAGTAGTTATGGTTTCGTAACTGTTACAATGTATTCAATCAGTTTAAAAATTAAGCGAGAGATAACAGTATAGAATAATTATTGAAGGTATTTAGATAAATATATATGGTTAAACAGTGAAATGAAATGTCATTTTGATAAAAAAAAATTAAAGTGGAATAAAATAGAGCTCTTTTGATTTTTGCCCTATTTATATCCTCTTCAATGTTTAATCTTTTTATAAAATGAAAAAGAAAAAAAGTGTTCACAAACACACAAATGAAATATATACCACTTTTGATATTTTGATATTGTATTGGGTTATGCTAGTATAATTTTACAATTTATTTAATCAAATTAATAATAATAAATTTAATTATTTTTTATAATAGTAAGTTATTTGCTTCATGATTAATTAGATTGCTTATTTTTTACTTTAATTATTAAGTTTAATTAGATTTATTTTTTAATAATAAGTTATATTTATAAATTGAGTCATATTTTATTTTTAAATTTTAAAATATTGAAATAGTTTTAAATTCGAACATTTTAAAATTCTTCATTATTGAGTATATTAATTAACGTAACAACAATTTTAAATTTTTAAGCAAGTAATTTTTTAACATTTAATTTTTTTTAATTTAAGCTTCATAATTATTGCAAATTGTAATAATTATAATCTTAAAATTTAATAAAAATAATAATTTCATTGATATTTCTAAACTAATAACTATAGTTGTCTCAACTATATAGACGGTCTATTTTTAAAGCAAGAGCATTTTACCCAAAACACCCTTGATAATATCTTATTACCAAAATATCTTCAAAATATTCTAGTTTTATTGTTAATTTGGGATTTTCAATATAAAGACTAATTTATAAATCAATTTCCATTTTAATAAATGAAAACAAAATCACACAATTATTTATTGCAAATTTGGTTATTATAAAATATCGAAATGAGTCGGATTATATTAGACCTATCGTATCTAACTTTGCCCTGTATTATAAAAAATTATTTTCGCGACTAAAATATGTGATCATGATATCACACGATAATAATTTTATGATCTGAGAGAAGGTAAATCGAGAAGCTGCAGTTGACTACGATGAAAGAGGACATTACCGCTAAGCTTCACAGATATTCAACCTTTGCCCACTTTAACAATTCTTTTTTGTCATAACCTACTCAGTTATGTCTCCGGAGCAAAGCAAAGGCTCTCTTAATTTACTATAGTTGTAGATAATGTTAATTTGAGATTTTCATAGAGTTGATTTGTATATGGGCCAAATTTTGAGCTAAAAAAAATCTTCTTTAATTTTAGGGAAAAATGTTTTGGAACTTGAAAAAGCATGACTAAATATACTTGTCTCTTATTAGTCACAGAATAATTAAAAACTAATTTATAAAATAGATTTTAGATTAGAAAATTAAATTTTTATACCAAATATCTAAAATGAGATGGAAACGTAATGTATGAGGAAATCATGATTAGCACTAGGATTAGATGTGATATTAATTATTATAGTCAATGCTTGTTAGGTGAAGGCATGAAATAAATAGGAGTTAATACATGTTTACTAAATGATCAAACTTTAACAATAAATATTTTTCCTTCTCGATTTCAAATCTCAAATCGTGCCAGTGTTCAAATGGTGCCGCTGTCTCAATCTTTAACTAAAACAATTTTGACATTTTGACGTACGATGTCGATGATAAATTATTGAAGGTGAAAGGGAGAAAATGATAAAGAAGAAAAAGACAAGGCCACTGTAGAATTAAATTTTGTTTTCCATCTGGAATGTTATCATTTGAACGTTATTTTGCATAAAACTAAAATAATATATCTCAATTTTAACATCCTGATGCCCCGTACCTCATCTCAACATCTCGGTTAGCCTCCTAAAAGTTAAAGTCCAGATCGGTAATATCATCTTGGCCAGTCTCATCTCGGTATCTTGATCGTCTCATCCCGGCCAGCATAGGCTCAATCTTGGTATCTTGATCGTCTCGTCTCGATCAGCTTTGTCTCGCACCTGTCTCAGCTAGTCACGTCTCGATAGTTTAGACCGTCTTGTCTCGGCCAACTTCATCTCAGCTTCTTGGTCATCTTGTCTCGACCAGCCTCGTCTCGATGTCTCGATCGTCTCGTCTCGATCAGTCTCATCTCGGTAGTTCAGTCGTTTCGTCTCGGCTAGCCTCGTCTCGGCATTTCGATTGTCTCATCTCGGCCAGCTTCACCTTGACCATCTCGGCTAGCCTCGTCTCACTAGTCACTAGTCTCATCTCGGTCGACCTCGTCTCGGTAGCTCGGTCGTCTAGGTCACTCTGCCTCGGCTGACTCCATCTTGAGCTCCACCTCCACGTCTTCTGTGAACCGCTATCTTACATGTCCTACCAAAGAGGAATGCGAATATTCTCGCAGATACATGACAGTCTGAGAATGAATAGGCGGTTACGAGGTTGTTAGAATCAGTCCCCTCGGATATCTCTTTTTCTGTAAATAAGGCCAAAATGAAATGATCGTCGGATCTGGTCCCCTTTGCAAGTTGCTATAAGGGCACTATCTCATCCAACGTGGAGATGCCTTAAGCAGACTATAAAAAGCCTAACCCACAACTTTATTCCAGGTTTGCTCTGAAAATTCTACTAGTATTATCTTCTTTTCCTATCCACATTTCATCATCTTCCTCACCCTAACTTAAACGTCGGAGTAGTCTGTCGAAATTTTCTGACACCAATCTAACCTCTCCTTGAAGTGTGTTTCAGGTCCTGATCGTCTCCCGTGTCCTAGCTCATCTAGGAGGTCCGTCCACCTCGGATTACTCATTGACTGATGACTTGACCATCCGTGATATTTGATCAGAACACATACCATGAGATATGATACATTTCGACTATTTCGATTGACACGATATGAGATTTCAAAACGTGATAAAGTCACAATCATTGCTTTGGACTTAAAGAAAATGATACCTTATTTCAAGGCCTTCCAAGTTGAGAGGTAGTGCTCAGATAGGGACTGCTCACTTGCTGCCAACTTCTGTTTCCCAGCTAACCTTACAAAAGCCACACAAACACACACATAAATTAAAAGAACTCCTCCCTTCAATCTCAATCAACAATTGAAGAAACTGAAAGTTTGTCTGATGTTATGTGTCTTTTCATTCAATAATTGTAATTAGTTGAAAAGAAAAAGAGCCTAAATATGAAGGCTTTAGGAATGGAAGTGTACCAGATGATCATTCTTACTGATAATTCTAAATGCCAAAGTTGTTAGAGAAATAAGATGCTTGTCTCTGTCAGAGAGAACCAACAACCGTTGAGAAGTACGCTTCAGAATTCCCACACCAAACACATTGCTTCGAAGAAGAGAAATCAATGGCGGCGAAGAACAGAGATGAGAAGTGAAGGATTTTTAAATTTCTTTCGTAGTTAGCCAACAAACAAAGCAGTAGGTGAGTGATATAGTTGGCCTGATCTTGTCTTTAAAGGCTGCCATCGATCTCTTCATTGGAGACGACGACGAACCATGAGGCGATCGGGGCTCATCTTCTTGCTCCTCGCCATCGCGTTGGTGTCTCCCAGTGCAGGTTCTTCTGCTTAATCTGTTCTAAGATGATTGCGAGGTTTATATACGTTTCTTAGTTCTTCTGCTGTTCTTGATGATGCAGTACTGGCTTTCGATCCCTTGGATCCGACTGGGAACATCACCATCAAATGGGATGTGATTTCTTGGACTCCTGACGGTTATGTGGTTAGATATCTATCTATCGAGTTTTGATATTCTGCGCGACATTATCGTGCGTGCCCGTGCGCGACAGCCAATCCACCGTCCATCACGCGCGATTGTGTAAATTTGACCGTCCAAAAGTAGGAATGCACAGTGTCGCTCCCTCGACCCCCGCCGCTTCCGATCGCCCGTCGCTGCGCCGTCCGACCACCGTCGGCAGCCGGACCAGGCCCGATCGACGCACCACTCGCCGGCACATCGACAGGTGCCGGATTCCAGTCGGATTGTGGCCGGAATCCGGTCGCAATTCGGCCGGAATCTGGCACGGCCACTACTCGTCGTGATTCCGGCGAATCGCGGCCAGAAATCGGCCGCAATTCGCCCGCAAGTGGCTCGGCACCGCAATCGGAGATTTTCGGCCAAATTCGCCGGATTCTGGCCACTATCCGGCCGGAATCCGGCGCCGGCCGGTGCGCCGGTGAGTCGCGCGTCGATCGCGCCCGGTCCGGCGGTGGCCAGATGGCGCGGCGACGGCGGCGGCAACGGGCACGGATTGCGGGTGTCGCGCAAGGGTCGCGTATTTCTCCGTCGCGCATAATATCAAAACTTTCTATCTATCTGTCAATCTATCTAGTCCTTTTGAGCTTAACAGAGAACTTGTGATGGAAGGCGATGGTGGCGATGAACAACTTCCAGATGTACCGGCACATAATGAGCCCGGGGTGGACGTTGGGGTGGACGTGGGCGAAGAAGGAGGTGATCTGGTCCATGGTGGGAGCTCAGACCACCGACCAAGGAGACTGCACCAAGTTCAAGGGCAACATCCCTCACTGCTGCAAGAAGACGCCGACCGTGGTGGACCTGCTCCCCGGAGTCCCGTACAACCAGCAGATCGCCAACTGCTGCAAGGGAGGAGTCGTCGCCTCCTACGGCCAGGACCCCGCCGGTGCAGTTTCAGCATTCCAGGTCAGTGTCGGACTCTCCGGCACCTCTAACAAGACTGTCAAGCTGCCCAAGAACTTCACCTTGCTCGGGCCAGGACCTGGCTACACCTGCGGGCCGGCGAAGATCGTGCCTTCCACCCTGTTTTGGACTCCCGATCACCGTCGCAAAACTCAAGCACTCAGTAATTAATAAGCTCTTCTTCTTCTTCTTCTTCTTCTTCTTGCTTGTTCATGCTTGATTGCACTGATGATGAATCGTGTGCGTGCAGTGACATGGAAGGTTACCTGCACCTACTCGCAGATTCTGGCGTCGAAGCACCCGTCCTGCTGCGTCTCCTTCTCCTCCTTCTACAACGACACCATCATTCCTTGCCAGTCCTGTTCTTGCGGCTGCGAGAACAAGAACTGCATTGAGTATGTGTTCCAGTTTCAGCCATTAGAGATTAAATTCTAGGTTTTCATTGATGATGATGATGAAACAGGAGTGATTCAGATCAAATTACCATGCCGGGGATCAACACGCCCAGCAAGGATAACTCACCCTTGCTGCAATGCACACACCACATGTGCCCTGTTCGTGTCCACTGGCATGTGAAGATCAACTACAAGGAGTACTGGCGTGCCAAGATCGCCATCACCAACTTCAACTACAGGATGAACTACACACAGTGGACGCTCGTGGTGCAGCATCCCAACCTCGACAATGTCACCGAGGTCTTCAGCTTCGAGTACAAACCCCTCCTGCCATACCCATCCATCAGTAAGTCGACAGGATGATGCACAGATTAATACTTGCTTCCCTCTGAAACATGCTCCTTCTTCTGCTTGTAGATGACACCGGCATGTTCTATGGGATGAAGTTCTACAACGACCTGCTCATGGAGGCTGGAACTTACGGCAATGTTCAGTCTGAGCTGCTGCTGAAGAAGGACGCGAATACCTTCACGTTCAAGCAAGGATGGGCGTTCCCTCGAAAAGTGTATTTCAATGGCGATGAGTGCATGCTTCCGCTGCCGGATGTTTATCCCCATTTGCCCAATTCTTCTCCGGTGAGCTCTGGATTGGGCTTTCACAGCTTCGCGACGGCGTTGCTTGCTCTGCTCTTGTTGACGGTTTGGTAGATTGGAAGATTGTGATTCGAGCAGTGTAAATACATATGCTGGATCTCGCATTGGAATGAATACCCACCCAAATTTTCCTTTTTTTTTTGGGTTTCTGTTGATCTTATTTGTTGTAAGCATGTTCGATGCTAAAATGAAAAGAAGTTGCAGATTCTTGAGTTGCCATTATTCGGTTCTCATTTGTATCTTGGTGTTGTTGATTCTCCGTTTGGCATCTCAAACTGTTAATAAAATAGAGAAGTTTATAACAGTTTCCGGGATATAACTGAGTTGATTATGACGGATCAGAATTGCAGAAGAGGACAAAAGTTTGAATCTCGATGAAACCGAGATAATACTTTCCTCCATAATTACCTCCTCACAGACCGTGTGGGACTGATCGTGTGGGACTGCTGGGGTAGCGAATTCTATCTTTGCAGAAGAAGAAAAATTTATAACAATGTGATGCAATGTGACGTGTGATGTGATAGCCTTTATGATAAGTTACGCTCTTATAGTCGAGGTTCAAACAAAGGTCCAAGCTCATCCTGACCTAACAGTCCAAGTCAACATAGGCCAAGGAAAAATGACTCCATCCTGATAAAGCATGGGTGAGATTAGACGTCATTTCAACCTCTGACGCTATTTTGTGGTTAGACATATTCTCGGCCACTGACATAATCTTGACCTCGAGTTACAATTCCACATACTCTCATGCTCATTCCATATTCTAAGTATGGGTCTTTGGTCTCCTCGTACGCTTTTATAATAATGCCGCTCTAGTCAACATGGAGATGCTCTCCAACAGCTATATAAACCCTATAAAAAGATTTATTCGAGATCCTTTTTTTCTTCACTTTCTCTTTCTTTAAAAATCATCTTCTTTTCTGCATAATCCTAACTTGAATATCAGAGTGGTCTGTCAAAATTATTCGGTATCAATTTAATCTCTCGTTGAAATGTGTTTCAAGTTCTCTTCGTCTTTTCCAAAAGGATCTTTTCGGAAGTTATGTATGTCAGATCGTTCATTGACTAATGACTTGATTATTATTAGTATTTGATCAGAACACAAAGTTTCTGAAGATGATAACAGAAAACTACTCACTATCTAGTTTTCATATCAAAAAATTGAGTAGGTTATAACTGCAACAAAGTAATCTATTGCCTGAAATTACGCTTCGATTATAAGAATATTCTAACTCCAATCTCAGCAAATCACTACTTGAAATTAAGTTTCATAGATTGGGTTTCAAGGATCCAAAAGCTTCAGCGTGTTATTCTTTTCAGAAAGATATATCTCCTTATTTGGTCATTCCTAATTCATGTCTAGTACAAACAATAACTCATCACTTGTCAATAAAGAGATCATTAGACAGCCCTCGAATATCCTTCTCCTAACTGTTTACGAGATCATCACAAATTCTAGATATAAGGAGGAGGTTCTTCTAGCCAAAGAAAAGTCTCTGAACCTAACAAACTCACAATGGGGATTAAAAGGGGGTCAAGACGGGCATTGACATAGCTACTTCGACGTCCAAGTTAATAGGAGATTCTTAGATGGAGAAGATAGAAGGAAATGTGATTATGCTTGTGTATGTACTTGCGCCTGCTGAAGCAGACTTCCTTTTATACTACTATTGATCTCCGTGTTTCCCTAATTTGCATCGTTACCAATCACACTCTGGTTGTGGAGAGGTCATATTGTCCCATGTTCTCTGTTTTCATCGTGAAGTCGGTACAATAGTGTCACGTCCTTCCACGTTTTCTGTATTTGTCACGAGGAATGACCAAATCTGTGGTCCCGAGATATAATGTGGACGCGAAAGAATCAGAGGGCCGAGTTGAGAGGTGTCGGGTATGGTTGAAATGAGGATGTCGATCAAACTGAGATGCATCTAGCGCGGCCAAAGCAAGGAGAACAAGCCTATCTAAGCTGAGAGTTGTTGAGAGCGATCGAAGCGGTTGGGCTTGATCGAGCTGATGATTGTCGACCAAATTGAGACGCGTCAAGCGCAACCAAAGCAAAGAGGTCGAGTCTAACCAAGCTGAGAGGCTTCAAGAGCGGCCTAGCGTTGGTATCATTTAAGTAACTCGTTCCTCAGGAACAACAAGTGTCTCCCGAGTCCCCCCGGGTACTAAGCTGTCCGCCATCCAACGGCTATCCATCCTCCTTCATATATTAACGGTCTGGATCTGATGTGAATCGTCTATAAAGCGGCCCGCCGTCGCTTCTCTCCGAACGAGTAGGGTTTTTCAGTGCGGATGAAAGTCTGATCGGAGGAGGAAAGTCTGATCGCTTCCAATTCTTGTTCTGTTCGTGGATTGAAGTCTACGCCCAGCAATGTTCTTAGAGGAAAGGTAAATCTAAATTTTGATAAACCCTAAATTTTCGTTCTTCCAATTCTTGTTCTGTTCGTGGATTGAAGTCTACGATCAACCAGCAATGTTCTTCGTTTTCTTATTTGCTCCTTATTTGTCGCGGAGTTCAATTCTTCATTTTGATTTTTCTTGATTGTATCTGGTTTAATTTACTTTTGATGATTCGGTTCCTTGATTTATCCCTTTTCCATGGCGAGAAGGTAGATTTGATGCGATCTCCCAAATATTCACTCAAAATATTATCAAACCCTTTTCCATGGCGAAAGGTAAATCTAAATTTTGATAAACCCTAAATTTTCGTTCTTCCAATTCTTGTTCTGTTCGTGGATTGAAGTCTACGATCAACCAGCAATGTTCTTAGTTTTCTTATTTGCTCCTTATTGGTCGCGGAGTTCAATTCTTCATTTTGATTTTTCTTGATTGTATCTGTTTTAATTTACTTTTGATGATTCGGTTCCTTGATTTATCCCTTTTCCATGGCGAGAAGGTAGATTTGATGCGATCTCCCAAATAGTCATTCAAAATATTATCAAACCCTTTTCCATGGCGAAAGGTAAATCTAAATTTTGATAAGCCCTAAATTTTCGTTCTTCCAATTCTTGTTCTGTTCGTGGATTGAAGTCTACGATCAACCAGCAATGTTCTTCGTTTTCTTATTTGCTCCTTATTGGTCGCGGAGTTCAATACTTCATCTTGATTTTTCTTGATTGTATCTGTTTTAATTTACTTTTGATGATTCGGTTCCTTGATTTATCCCTTTTCCATGGCGGAAGGTAGATTTGATGCAATCTCGCAAATAGATGTATCAAATCACCCCCTTCAAAATATTAGCCTTTTAATAGTCATTGAATTTATTATTATTAGGAATTACTAATTTTCTCTTTCATAGTATTATACTTATACAACAGATCATTAGCACAAGACAATTTTATACGCCTATGATTCAGGCAAGCAATAAAATTTTAATCCAATTACATTGGTTATTGGAAGTAGATCCATTTAAAGAGATCATCCTATCCCTTCTTTCTTCCTTTTTTTTTTTTTCTGATTTCCTATGAGACGTGTGTTCATGCCAAGATTTTATGCCTGTGAATGTTATACCTTGAGTTTAGTTAAGAATAATTTAAGGATGCGTCATTCACTTAGGGCATCTTAAATTGCACTCGAGCACTCTAAAGATTCTATTTTGAAAGTGTTTTATGTACCCGTATAATATGCACACAGATGAAGTGCTTCCCAGATTATTTGTAGCCTCATAGACAAATGCAGATGGCTTTTATTTCCAATTAAATTACATCAATTTGTTTAATGTTTCATTTGGACTTAGTATGAGTATAATTTTACTGAACTAGAAGCAGATTATTTATCTAGTTTGGACTAATGATTAGACTCTAGAAAATAATTAAATTGAAAGGTAAGAGATGACTAAGAAAGAAACAATAGGTGTAAAGTATTTGTTATTAATAATTAGAACAAAAAATTCTTAAGCACTATTCTTTTGGTTTATTAGTATGTGCTGATATCATTATGTTAGGTATGTGTAAATTATTGTTTATGGATATCTTAAATTTTAATGACGACCACATTGGCATCCTCATAGGTGTTTGCATAATGCAAATGCGTGATTGGATTGCATATTATTTATACACATAAACATTATTCTGGTATAAATAAATAAATTTATGAAAATTTACATTTATAGGAAATATAAGACAGATTGAGGATCCATCATTGTACAAACAATAGGAAACAATGGATGAAAATGAAATATATACATATGTATATGTCAAATAAAAAAAGATTTTTTTCCATCCGCAGCTGGGTGATCTGGCTCATTCTTGTCTATTATTAGATATTTTTCCAGTGCTTTGATTTTTTTTCTCTTTTGCATGAATATTTGTGTTCAACATGGCAATTTATGTTGAATTTTGCTTTTTTCTATTTCCCTTGTCATTTTCAGGTTGAACAATGGCTTTTACCAATAGAATTGGTAATTTGTTGAAGAAATCAATAACTTCTGGTTCATCACTTTTTCAAGCAACAAGATGCATGTCATCCTCAAATGTTTTTGTTGGAGGTTTGGTTTAATACTAAGAATCCTTTCAAATCTATAAATTGAAGTAATGCTTAACTTGTAATCTTTTATATGCTTACTTTTAGGACTTTCATATGGCATTGATGATCAAAGTCTGAGAGAAGCATTTACTAGTTATGGTGAAGTGGTCGAAGGCAAGTGATTGTTTTACCATATAAATTCTATAGCACCTTCTACAGCATGAAAATAATTCATTGTGATTTTTGTTTGCAGCTAGAGTTATCATGGATAGGGAAACTGGGAGGTCCAGGGGGTTTGGATTTGTTACATTTACATCTAATGAAGAAGCCTCTGCTGCCATCAGTGGCATGGATGGGAAGGTACATTGGCTATATGAAATCAAGCAATATGTTTCAGTTATTTGCTAGTTAAATGAAATGTAAACAATCAGGTGGTATATGCAAAACTATTTGTTTGTGATTTCCTTTTGTTATCCATATGTTTTATGTTGCCTCTTTAGATTAAAATTGCAAAACATTTCTTTCCTCCTAACTATCATATGCTAGACACCATTTTCACCATTTTTTGCCTTGTCCTGAGTGGACTCCTTCCCATGGATGAGAACAAATCCTCTTTGCAACACAACAACCCATCAATGTTCACACGACTTACACCAGTTTTTAACATAGAGCACAATAAAGGTTTTGAGGCTAATTTTGCTTCTCACAGAAACAAATTATGATTGATTTAGACATAGTAAGAACACCGAAAATCTAGCATCAGTAGACCTACAAAGTTTTAATCTAGAGAAGTATACATATTCCTCTAATATAAGATGTCTGCTTCATTGATAATGTTTACCTTGAGGAAATAAAGAGAAGACAAGAAGGAGAGGGCAGAGTAGAATAAAAGCATAATGTTATATTTTTCCTGAATTTTTCTTCAGATCAACAGGATGGAACACTGGTAATAAAAAAGATGAGGTGATTGCTAGCGATCGTTTTTTCCTTCTCTTTTTAATCTTTATTTCTTTCTCCGAGCCCATCCAAGTTAACAAGCTGGGTGTTTTCCCTCCCCTTTTCTTTCCTCTATTTTCTTTTCCCTCTCTTCCCAAGTAAACATGACATAAGATCTAACCTGGGAATAGATTTATCAGTCAAATGTTCGAGTCTAGCAATAATAAAGGTAATGAACGTTGACAGTTTAATCAATTTTTCTGTATACTTATGACTATACTGTCCTAAATAGAGAAAATATGCCATGGTGTCTGGCTGCTTGAATCTACTGCTCATTTTCATTCAGAAAAACAAAGCATTCATCTTAATAAATGAGAGTTAGAAAACAGTGCAACATGAAGAGGAAAGATATTAGATAACGGTGGTTGCCTTGTGGAGGATAAAGAAGGTAGAGTGTTGGTTGCAATGGCATAGGAGGGAGGAATGAAGAGAATAGGGTTTATTGGTTCTTAGAAGGAAGAGGGTCTTGCATAAAGTACCATCATGAGCTAACATCCACATGACTTACGTCAAACAGTTAAATTAATACTTCTGGCGATACTAATGTTGCTATTCCACGGTGATTTCAGCTTTGGCAGTTAGTTAAATGGTTTGTGACCATTGAAAATTGCAATTCTGTGTCAACCAGCTGATATTGAAGCAGATTATTATAAAGCAGAGCTAAGAGGTCTTTGCTCCAAGGATCCAAATTTCTTTAAAAGACCTGCATCTAGGATCCAAATTTAACCCAAAATTAGTTTAGATTTAACACTAACTTATCAAATTACTTTCGACTCAGAACCAACATGCATGACACTTAACCACAACCTCAAGGAAACCCTCAGTAAGGACTTTAGATTGAACCACTATTGATTTGGACTACATTGAAAGTTAGCTCACAAACACGATCAACCATCCCAAGTTTAATAAGATTATCCCTAAATTCATTTGCGACATACTAAAAAGAAACGAATATTGTCTTTAGTCAAATTTTTGGGATATAACAATATCCTTGAGGAATTTCACTTCAATTTTAATGTCATTATTCAAATGCCTCATGACCGAATCTCAATATTCAGATAGGAGTATTATGAAGCTATAGATAAATCCCTAGAAAATTATCATTCTAAGCTGTCTTAATCCTTGCTATCTGGGGCAAGTTTCATGGATTTTAAAAGATTGAGCAAAATTTGGACGAACTAAATCATTGTCAGTAAAAAATGTAGCATACTTTCTTTCAATGACTATTAATGTCCTCTGTGCTATGTTAAGTTTTACATTATATTGCTAATGTTATTGATGAATTCACCATATCAGGATCTTCATGGACGGATGGTAAGAGTTAACTATGCTAATGATAGAACGGGTGGATTTCGCGGTGGATATGGTGGTGGTGGTGGTGGCTATAGTGGTGGCGGCGGCTATGGTGGAGGTGGCGGAGGTGGCTATAGTGGTGGCGGCGGCTATGGTGGAGGTGGCTACGGTGGCGGAGGCGGCTACGGTGGTGGTAGCAGCTCAGGTGGCTATAACGGTGGTGGCAGTTATGGATATGGAGGTAATGATGCTGGAAATAATTTAGGTGCTGTTGAAGGTAGTGGTAACGGCTACGGTAGCAGCAGCAGAAATCTCGACAGCAATCGGTATAGCACCAACTTCAGTAACAATCAAACAGGTTCCTGGGATAGTTCCCAGGATAACGATGACGAGGAGCCTAATGACTATGCCAATAAGCAAGGCTAATCAAGCAACTTAGATTTAGATTTTTCTATACAGAACTTCAATGTCTAATAATTATCAACTTATTGGCAATGATGATCGTGCGACATCAAATTATACCAATGGGACATGTTATTTCACCTGTTTTGTTTAATAGTTGTCTGTCTGTTGGTTTCAAGGTTGCTCATTTGAGTGATACATGTGTTCTTCCCTAGAGTGTGAGCAAAGTGAAGTTTACCCAAAACCAGATTCTTCCACTCTTTAGTCTTAAAACACTGATCGGTTTGTTGCTCTATTTCTTTTAGCTGATTTTGCAGATCGAATGTATAAAAAAAAACAAGGGTTGTTTGAATCTTGCTTTTATTTGTTTATGATTCATCTCAGTTTCTTTTCTCCCTGAATTCTCAATTTTGTTCAATGTTTTGCTCGCTTGTTTCAAATCTTTGTATTCTGTATGCTGCTCTTGATTGAATAAGAGCACTTGAAGATGCAAGATGGAGCCCCCAGGCTAGCTTAGATGGTGGATACCTGATTAGATGGTGGATGCAAGATGGAGCCCCCAGACTTTGACTTACAACTCAATTTGATTTTGAACCGATTCGATTAGTGCCACGTGTGGGTCTTCTAGCTCTGCCACATCAGAGGTGAAGCAACGAAAGAATACTGAAATCCTTCGGCCTCTGCAATCGCCTCGCCTTCCTGTCGATCCACGCACCGGTATACAACCTAGCGTTGGTATCGTTTAAGTAACTCGTTCCTCAGGAACAACAAGTGTCTCCCGAGTCCCGGCTCCCAAGCTGTCCGCCATCCAACGGCTATCCATCCTCCTCCATATATTAACGGTCTGGATCTGATGTGAATCGTCTATAAAGCGGCCCGCCGTTGCTTCTCTCGGAGCGAGTAGGGTTTTTCAGTGCGGATGAAAGTCTGATCGCTCAGAGCCCCCGAGGAAAGGTAAATCTGAATTTTGATAAACCCTAAATATTCGTTCTTCCAATTCGTGTTCTGTTCGTCGATTGAAGTCTACGATCAACCAGCAATGCTCTTAGTTTTCTTATTTGCTCCTTATAGGAAAGGTAAATCTAAATTTTGATAAACCCTAAATTTTCGTTCTTCCAATTCTTGTTCTGTTCGTGGATTGAAGGCTACGATCAACCAGCAATGTTCTTCGTTTTCTTATTTGCTGCTTAGGGGGCGCTTGGTATACATTCGGTAATGGGAATGAGTATTATTTCCATTGAGGGGTTAATGACAATGGGAATGATTACCGGATTTTTGGTGCTTGGTATAGATACTGGAATGAGTATTATTCCCATGAATTTATTTGATTTGGCTTAAATTATGGAATGAGAATCAGTTCAACGAGTTCGCCGTCGATGCTGTTGTACTTGAAGTCGTCGAGCACGGTGACGTAGCAGTCGTGGGAGGAGAGGAGGCGGAGGTGGAGGGGATGGGCGAGGAGAAGCAGGTCGCCCCATCCCTTTTTCTCCCACCTGTACTCCACAGAGAAGGGCGGGCGAAGGAGGCTTCGCCGGAGATCGGATAGCAGGCACTGAACCGATCGAGGACTGGCTCATAGGCGGGATCAGGGAGAGCTACGAGGCGCACGACGCCGGCGAAGCCCGGGGCGAAGAGCAGCGAGTTGCCCTGCTGCGCGAGGCGCATCGGCGCGGAGGAGTAGCAGAGGAAGGTCTGGTCGCTGTTGAGGCGGAGAGTGTGCTTGGTGAAGGAGGCGTTGGCGGAGACGTCGATGAAGGCGTTGACGGAGGAGATGGAGATCGCGGTGGCGGCGGTAGTGGTGGAGCAGGTGATGAAGGGGCTTCCGCGGACGAGAAAGAAGCGAAGCGAAGGAAGGGGAAAAAAAGTGCACGCGATGGGAATGGAGTTTAGCGATAACCGGGGGAGGGGTAGGTTATGAAATCAGGGATATCAAATCCTTATTTTGATTTTCATTCCCGTCTACCAAGCATTAAGAATGTCATTCTCTTTCCCTCTCCTAAACCCGCCTACCAAGCGTCTCCTTAGTTTGCTTAGGATTTGAATTCCTAGGGTTCGAAAAGGCTGAGTGAGTCCGTCTTATCTCAGACTAATTTAGGATTGGATTTGACTTTGATTAACACAAGTTGACTTTGACTTACAATTCAGCTTGATCTTGGACTGATTCGATAATGCCTCCTTATAGGAAAGGTAAATCTAAATTTTGATAAACCCTAAATTTTCGTTCTTCCAATTCTTGTTCTGTTCGTGGATTGAAGGCTACGATCAACCAGCAATGTTCTTCGTTTTCTTATTTGCTCCTTATAGGAAAGGTAAATCTAAATTTTGATAAACCCTAAATTTTCGTTCTTCCAATTCTTGTTCTGTTCGTGGATTGAAGTCTACGATCAACCAGCAATGTTCTTCGTTTTCTTATTTGCTCCTTATTGGTCGCGGAGTTCAATTCTTCATTTTGATTTTTCTTGATTGTATCTGTTTTTATTTACTTTTGATTATTCGGATCCTTGATTTATCCCTTTTCCATGGCGAGAAGGTAGATTTGATGCGATCTCCCAAATAGTGATTCAAAATATTATCAAACCCTTTTCCATGGCGAAAGGTAAATCTAAATTTTGATAAGCCCTAAATTTTCATTCTTCCAATTCTTGTTCTGTTCGTGGATTGAAGTCTACGATCAACCAGCAATGTTCTTCGTTTTCTTATTTGCTCCTTATTGGTCGCGGAGTTCAATACTTCATCTTGATTTTTCTTGATTGTATCTGTTTTAATTTACTTTTGATGATTCGGTTCCTTGATTTATCCCTTTTCCATGGCGGAAGGTAGATTTGATGCAATCTCGCAAATAGATGTATCAAATCACCCCCTTCAAAATATTAGCCTTTTAATAGTCATTGAATTTATTATTATTAGGAATTAGTAATTTTCTCTTTCATAGTATTATACTTATACAACAGATCATTAGCACAAGACAATTTTATACGCCTATGATTCAGGCAAGCAATAAAATTAATTAATCCAATTACATTGGTTATTGGAAGTAGATCCATATAAAGAGATCATCCTATCCCTTCTTTCTTCCTTTTTTTTTTCTGATTTCCTATGAGACGTGTGTTCATGCCAAGATTTTATGCCTGTGGATGTTATACCCTGAGTTTAGTTAAGAACAATTTAAGGATGCGCCATTCACTTGGGGCATCTTAAATTGCACTCGAGCACTCTAAAGATTCTACTTTGAAAGTGTTTTATGTACCCGTATAATATGCACACAGATGAAGTGCTTCCCAGATTACTTGTAGCCACATAGACAAATGCAGATGAATTTTATTTCCAATTAAATTATATCAATTAGTTTAATGTTTCATTTGGACTTAGTATGAGTATAATTTTACTGAACTAGAAGCAGATTATTTATCTAGTTTGGATTAATGATTAGACTCTAGAAAATAATTAAATTGAAAGGTAAGAGATGACTAAGAAAGAAACAATAGGTGTAAAGTATTGTTATTAATAATTAGAACAAAAAAAATTTAAGCACTATTCTTTTTGTTTATTAGTATGAGTTGATATCATTATGTTAGTTATGTGTAAATTATTGTTTATGGATATATTAAATTTTAATGACGACCACATTGGCATCCTCATAGGTGTTTCCATACTGCAAATGCAATGTAGTGATTGGATTGCATATTATTTATACACATAAACATTATTCTGGTATAAATAAATAAATTTATGAAAATTTACATCATTTATAGGAAATGTAAGACAGATTGAGGATCCAAACCAAAGGAAACAATGGATGAAAATGAAATATATACATATATATATGTCAAAAAAAAAGATTTTTTTTCCATCCACAGCTGTGTGATCTGGCTCATTCTTGTCTATTATTAGATATTTTTCCAGTGCTTTGATTTTTTTTTTCTCTTTTGCATGAGTATTTGTGTTCAACATGGCAATTTATGTTGAATTTTGCTTTTTTCTATTTCCCTTGTCATTTTCAGGCTGAAAATGGCTTTTACCAATAGAATTGGTAATTTGTTGAAGAAATCAATAACTTCCAGTTCATCACTTTTTCAAGCGACAAGATGCATGTCATCCTCAAAGGTTTTTGTTGGAGGTTTGGTTTAATATTAAGAATCCTTTCAAATCTATAAATTGAAGTAATGCTTAACTTCTAATCTTTTATATGCTTACTTTTAGGACTTCCATATGGCATTGATGATCAAAGTCTGAAAGAAGCATTTACTAGTTATGGTGAAGTGGTTGAAGGCAAGTGATTGTATTACCATATAAATTCTATAGCACCTTCTACAGCATGAAAATAATTCATGGTGATTTTCATTTGCAGCTAGAGTTGTCATGGATAGGGAAACTGGATGGTCCAGGGGGTTTGGATTTGTTACATTTACATCTAATGACGAAGCCTCTGCTGCCATCAATGGCATTTTGAGTGGGAAGGTACATTGGCTATATGAAATAAAGCAATATGTTTCAGTTATTTGCTAGTTAAATGAAATGTAAACAATCAGGTGGTATATGCAAAACTATTTGTTTGTGATTTCCTTTTGTTATCCATATGTTTTATGTTGCCTCTTTAGATTAAAATCGCAAAACATTTCTTTCCTCCTAACTATCATATGCTAGACACCATTCTCACCATTTTTTGCCTTGCTCCGAGTGGACTCCTTCCCATGGATGAGACCAAATCCTCTTTGCAACACAACACCCCATCAATGTTCACACCACTTACACCAGTTTTTAACATAGAGCACAATAAAGGAAATAAGGATAAAGAAATGACATGATAAGTGTAAAACTATGTTCAAGTACATACTATGCAGATAACTAAATGCTTACATGATAAAATTAATTGAAAAGGTTTGTAACCATGCGAAATGAATTAGTTATACTTTCCCTGGTGAGAATCCAAGGTTTTGAGGCTAATTTTGCTTCTCACAGAAACAAATTATGATTGATTTAGACATAGTAAGAACACCGAAAATCTAGCATCAGTAGACCTACAAAGTTTTAATCTAGAGAAGTATACATATTCCTCTAATATAAGATGCCTGCTTCATTGATAATGTTTACCTTGAGGAAATAAAGAGAAGAAGGAGAGGGCATAGTAGAATAAAAGCATAATGTTACATTTTTCCTGAACTTTTCTTCAGATCAACAGGATGGAACAGTGGTAAAAAAAAAAAAAAGATGAGGTGATTGCTAGCGATCATTTTTCCTTCTCTTTTTAATCTTTATTTCTTTCTCCAAGCCCATCCAACTTAACAAACTGGGTGTTTTCCCTCCCCTTTTATTTCCTCTATTTTCTTTTCCCTCTCTTCCCAAGTAAACATGACATAAGATCTAACCTGGGAACAGATTTATCAGTCAAATGTTTGAGTCTAGCAATAATAAAGGTAATGAACGTTGACAGTTTAATCAATTTTGCTGTATACTTATGATTATACTGTCCTAAATAGAGAAAATATGACATGGTGTCTGGCTGCTCGAATCTACTGCTCATTGTCATTCAGAAAAACAAAGCATTCATCTTAATAAATGAGAGTTAGAAAACAGTGCAACATGAAGAGGAAAGAAATTAGATAATGGTGGTTGCCTTGTGGAGGATAAAGAAGGTAGAGTGTTGGTTGCAATGGCATAGGAGGGAGGAATGAAGAGAATAGGGATGATTGGTTCTTAGAAGGAAGAGTCTTGCATAAAGTACAATCAAGAGCTAACATCCACATGACTTATCTCAAACAGTTGAAATTAATACTTCTGGTGATACTAATGTTGCTATTCCAAGGTGATTTCAGCTTTGGCAGTTAGTTAAATGGTTTGTGACCATTGAAAATTGCAATTCTGTGTCAACCAGCTGATAGTGAAGCAGATGATTATAAAGCAGAGCTAAGAGGTCTTTGCTCCAAGGATCCAAATTTCTTTAAAAGATCCTGAATCTAGGATCCAAATTTAACCCAAAATTAGTTTAGATTTAACACTAACTTATCAAATTACTTTCAACTGAGAACCAACATGCATGACACTTAACCACAACCTCAAGGAAACCCTCAGTAAGGACTTTAGATTGAACCACAATTGATTTTGACTGCATTGAAAGTTAGCCCACAAACACGATCAACCATCCTAAGTTTAATAAGATTATCCCCAAATACACTTGCTACATACTAAAAAGAAAACGAATATTGTGTTTAGTCAAATTTTTGGGATATAACAATATCCTTGAGGAATTTCACTTCAATTTTAATGTCATTATTCAAATGCCTCATGACTGAATCTCAATATTCAGATAGGAATATTATGAAGTTATAGATAAATCCCTAGAAAATTATCATTCTAAGTTTCTTAATCCTTGCTATCTGGGGCAAGTTTCATGGATTTTAAAAGGTCAATAATTAAAAGGTTGAGCAAAATTTGGACGAACTAAATCATTGTCAGTAAAAAATGTAAAATACTTTCTTTCAATGGCTATTAATGTCCTCTGTGCTATGTTAAGTTTTACATTATATTGCTAATGTTATTGATGAATTCACCATATCAGGATCTTCATGGACGGATGGTAAGAGTTAACTATGCTAATGATAGAACGGGTGGATATGGTGGTGGTGGTGGTGGCGGCTATGGTGGTGGTGGTGGTGGCTATGGTGGAGGTGGTTATAGTGGTGGCGGTGGCTATCGTGGTGGCGGCGGCTATGGTGGAGGTGGCTACGGTGGTGGAGGCGGCTATGGTGGTGGTAGCGGCTCAGGTGGCT
This sequence comes from Curcuma longa, assembly GCF_044706935.1. Taxonomy (NCBI): domain Eukaryota; kingdom Viridiplantae; phylum Streptophyta; class Magnoliopsida; order Zingiberales; family Zingiberaceae; genus Curcuma; species Curcuma longa. The sequence goes on along the minus strand of NC_133869.1, from coordinate 9,166,375 downwards.
ATAACGGTGGTGGCAGTTATGGATATGGAGGTAATGATGCTGGAAATAATTTTGGTGCTGTTGCAGGTAGTGGTAACGGCTACGATAGCAGCAGCAGAAATCTCGACAGCAATCGGTACAGCACCAACTTCAGTAACAATCAACAAGTTTCCTGGGATAGTTCCCAGGATAACGATGACGAGGAGCCTAATGATTATGCCAATAAACAAGGCTAATCAAGCAACTTAGATTTAGATTTTTCTATACAGAACTTCAATATCTAATAATTATCAACTTATTGCCTATGATGATCGTGCGACATCAAATTATACCAATGGGACATGTTATTTCACCTGTTTTGTTTAATAGTTGTCTTGTCTGTTGGTTTCAAGGTTGCTCATTTGAGTGATACATGTGTTCTTCCCTAGAGTGTGAGCAAAGTGAAGTTTACCCAAAACCAGATTCTTCCACTCTTTAGTCTTAAAACACTGATCGGTTTGTTGCTCTATTTCTTTTAGCTGATTTTGCAGATCGAATGTATAAAAAAAAACAAGGGTTGTTTGAATCTTGCTTTTATTTGTTTATGATTCATCTCAGTTTCTGTTTTCCCTGAATTCTCAATTTTGTTCAATGTTTTGCTCGCTTGTTCTTTCGAATCTTTGTATTCTGTATGCTGATCTTGATTGAATAAGAGCACTTGAAGATGGAAGATGGAGCCCCCAGGCTAGCTTAGATGGTGGATACCTGATTAGACGGTGGGTATATAATATTTTTGATATAACAGTTCTCTCCATACTTATAGGGTGTATCCGTGTAATTGAATTTATCTCTCTCTATATTTGTAGGGTCCGTTCTAAGGAGGGTGCTGAGGTGGTAGATCCACCTTTTTCGATGATGATGATGGAGACATGACTGAAGCAAAGAGTGTATCTTTTAGCTCAAAACGCTTGTATGATCCAAAACAAACTTCAATCGCAAATTAACATTAGAAATGCATACAGATTGTTGTATTTACCATCAACTTGTTTTACAGTCCTTGTGAATCAAGGCATGATGTGTATTTATGCAACGGTTGCAGTTGACTGTTTTGTTGTTTGTTTTTGGAAAACTCATCTGAATTCGCAATTTGAGAAAAAAAATGAAGTTTAAGTGAAGCACTAATTATGTAAAGGCGCATTCACTTTTTGTTTTGTTTTTCCATCTCCTAAATGTCCTTTAAATATAACTTAAATATTAGGGTGGTAAATAAATAAAATATTCATAAATAAATTTGATAAATATTTATTTTTATATTAGTTCAATACATATAAAATTAATTAAATTATTAAAATTAAAATATATATATATATATATATATATATATACAGAAGGGCTATCCTCAGCACCTCCCATCCTGAGCACCCGTGAGCACTTCCATCCTGACCGTTAATCCGATGGCGCGCTCAAAGCTCAGCCGTCCAAAAATCCCGATTGAACAGTGTTTCTCCTCGGACCTCCGCCGCTTCTTGCCCCCCGTTCATCGCCGTCCGACCACCGTTGGCCGCTGGACCGGACCCGTTGGAACCGCAACTCGCCGGCGGTCCGGCGGTGGCCGGATTCCGGCCGCGATTTGGCCGGAATCCGACCGGATTTCGGCCGGAATCGGCCAACAGACACTGTTGTCCGATTCCGGCCGAAATCGGCCGGATTTCGGCCAAATCACGGCCGGAGACCGGCCGCGGTCGACGCGCCCGACCGGAATCGAACAACAGTGTCTGTTGGCCGATTCCGGCCGAAATCCGGCCGGATTCCGGCCAAATCGCGGCCGGAATCCGGCCACCGCCGGACCGCCGGCGAGTTGCGGTTCCAACGGGTCCGGTCCGGCGGCCAACGGTGGTCGGACGGCGATGAACGGGGGGCGAGTCCAGGAGAAACACTGGCGGGATTTTTCGGTCGGCTGAGCTTTGAGCGCGCCATCGGATTAACGGTCAGGATGGAGGTGCTCACGGGTGCTCAGGATGGAGGTGCTCAGGATAGCCCTTCTGTGTATATATATATATATATATGTGTGTGTGTGTGTTGATTTTGATAATGTTTATGAATAAGAATTGTGATCAAATGGCTATGGGCCATATTGAGGGATGTCCAGGGTGAGCAAGTCACTTTTTGCCATACTAGCAGGTGGTACATGCACCGCGCGTTGCGCGGTGCGTGCCATAAGTAGTAGCTTAAACATAAGTATAAATACAAGCATGTTCACGTAAAAAGAAAGGCTTGAAGGACTATAAACTTTGAAAGAAGTTCACACATGCCCATCATTATCAGGAGAGGAACACCATTCCGTTGCAGCATTTTGTACGAAACACAAAGGGTGAGAGAAGGAAAGAACCGGATTTTTCGCTGAAAAAAATCAAAGATGTGACATTAATAAACATTTTTCAAATTCAAAAATAATAGAAAAATTAGGAGGAAAAGGTAATTTTATGTTTAGGTAGACCATAAAATAGATTACCAGAGCAGCATGCACAGGTGCTCAGATCGATGCCATTAGAGCCCTATGCAATTGAACCAAAATCAGGAAAATCTCACTGCCGGCGCAGAAAGCGGTGCATCAGAAAGGGATTTCAGAGCATCGGACAAGGATGATTTGGGGGAGGGTTTAGCGGACTCGGAGAGAGCGGGCCAAGACGCGGTTCCCCCAATCACGGCGGCGCCCGCCTTCGCCGACACATTGGGCGGTTGCTTCCAAGCCTGCTTCTTACCTTGGGCGGCGTCCGATGAAGTCCTAGACGCGTCTTTTAATTTTTGTGTTTTTCATTCTTAAAGATTTTGTTATAGTAATTTATTGTTTTTTATAATGGTTAAACATTTTTTCTTTTGAAGATCGAACTTTTTAGATGTTATTTATAATAAAAGTATATAATAAAAAGATGACTAACAAAAATGGTAGCTATCTATTTAGTGAGAATTCGCAATTCATTAGCATCATTCCCTTTCTATATGCTACAGTTATAGTGGCCGTCAATCTCCATCGTAAAAGTCAACTTGCTCTCGTAGCTATGGAATTAGATGGCTATAATCACTTGATTAGATATTTGATTTTATCAGTAAAATATTTAAGACCCACCTGTCTCTTTAAGTCTTAATCAATAGTTCATTTAATAAATGCATGATTTGATGATCGAAAAATATAAATCAAAACATATCGTGATTTGGATTGATTGAAATGACAATACGTAACACAATATTTTAAAGATTGGCCAAAAAATAAAAAATGATGAACAGCAAAGATTAAGACAGTAGATTATTTAATTAAGTAAATTTTAATTAATTTTCGTGTAGCAATGACGACGGGCGAGCAAAATATTAAAAATTTCGATATATATAGTATCTATTGGTTCAATAGATATCGAATGTATCAATATCTTTGATATTTTTGATATATCCTAAAATAATAAAATATCAAAAAATTTAATGAGTCATTGGACAAATATAATTTTTTTATAATTTTAATGCATCAAAAAATTGAAATATCGAATACTTTTGATATAAACGCTATGAAGTTTGAGTCTGGATCTCGAGATCGGAACTTGAGATCAAGATTCAAGAGTGAGATAGCGTCGATGTATGATGTCAAGTGAGTGTTAAGATCGGAATTCGAGATTGAGACTTGAGATCGATATGAGATCAGTGCATGATACCGATTGAGTGCGGAGATCAAGATAAGATTGGCATTTGATGACGAGCGAGGACAAAAGTTAGGTTCTAGATTTTGAAGGTGACTATCATCAAAACTTGAGAACACATAAATTTATCAATTATCCACCTCTCAAATATTATCTGATCTTTTTTAATGATTTATTTTTTATTGTATAGTCATGTGATATTTCAACGGTCACCATGTATCGATCTAGAGATTCCATCATATTAGATATATAGGGTTTTTCATTATTAAAGATTTTGTTATAGTAATTTATTATTATTATTTTTATGATGGTTAAATATCTTTTCTTCAAAGAGGTGAACATTTTAGAGGTGTTCATAATTTTTTTTTTGATTTTATTTATAATAAAAATATATAATAAAAAGATGGGTAAAAAAAATCGTTGCTATATATTTAGTGAGAATTGACAATTCATTAGCAGGACACATCATTCTCTTTCTATATGTGTCTCACATGTATACTCATAGTCACACTTTGCTCCATTAAATTCTACAAATCCATCTTTACCACAAAATTTTGTAGTTATGTTTTTCCCTTTTTAATAATTTTGTTGTTCATATTTTGTCCACCCCTTCCACGTTAAGCATGATTACCAAGTAATCATAATAATACGTTTGATTTAAATTGTTATATATAAAATATATTAATATTATTTAATTTAATTTATTTATTTTAAAAAATAAAAATTAATCAGTATAATATTTACTATTATTTAATTTATTTTTAAAATAAAATAAAATATTAATATTAATACTATTAATGATTATAATAAATTGATAATATATAAAAATAAATAAATAATTTTTAAATATAAAATAAATTTATATATTTTAATAAAATAATTCATTAAAATAATTATTTTAATAAAATAATTTGTTAAAATTAATAAATTTAATTTTTTTAATTTAATTTTTTAAAATTTAAAATAAATTTATATTTTTTAATAAAATAATTCATTAAAATAATTCATTAAATTAATAAATATAATTTATTAATTTTAATTTTTAAATTTTAAAATAAATTTATATATTTTAATAAAATAATTTATTAATTTTATTTTTTAAATTTAAAATAAATTTAAATATATTTTAATAAAATAATTAATTAAAATAATTATTTTAATAAAATTAATAAATATAATTTATTAATTTTATTTTTAAAATTAAAATTAAAATTTATTATTAATAGATTGGTGAAGATAATTAAATTTTTATAATTGATGTGATAGTAATACTATATTATTTAATAATTGATTATAATTTAAATTAAATAAAATTAGAATTAATAATTTTGGACGTTAACTTCTCCGCGTCCGTACGACCTCCACTCTTCTTGTCACGCCGTGGGAGAGGAGATGAACAGGAGAGAAGAAGGAAGAATGAACGAGAAGAAGGGAAAGAGATATAGAGAGGAGGGATGGTGGAGGCATGGCTACGGTAGGGCTGTGGCAGTGGGGTTTTTTTTCCCAATACTTAACACTTCAGCTTCTTCCTATAGCTGTGCTGCTGCTGTTGCACTCTTGCTCTCGCTCTCGCTCCTGCTCTTGCTCTAATGGCTGCTGCTGCTGCTGCTTACTCCACCCCTCGCGAGCACGTCGAGTGGATACGGAGGGAGAGGTACTACATTGGGACAGTATGACGAAGAGGAACAGAGCGATAGATTGAGAGAGAGAGAGAGGGAGCACGTGATGGCACGGTCCTTTATGGCGGAAGAGTGGAAGGAACAGTAGATAAAAGGGCGAAGCGAGGAGACGACGGAAGAGTGGAAGGAACAGTAGATAAAAGGGCGAAGCGAGGAGACGACGTCCCATCATTATGAACAGGCGTCGGACATCCGGCCACCAGTCAGATCCCCACAAGACTGGTCCAGATCAGACGGCAGTACTTTGTTCCATCAACGGCTTGTTCCCGCGACAGTACTTTGGTCGCGGCGTTTGAGGGCAATATTTGAGAACAGAGAGGAAAATACTAATGCTGGCAAAAAAAAATCACACAACCTATTGTCACGTGAGTGGTCGTCACTCACGTGATCAAATAAGCCGGTTTTCTTTTTACATATAGAAAAAAAAAAAAAATCACACAACCTATTGTCACGTGAGTGGTCGTCACTCACGTGATCAAATAAGCCGGTTTTCTTTTTACATATAGATGAATAAGTGTGGCCCCTTGGGGCATGGTGCAATAATAAAGATACATGGAGAATACTTAAAATATCACAAATCAAATCTCAACTATCATTCTGATGGGTAAATCATGGAATACATATGAGTTGGATCATAATTGAATATTTGAATTGAGAAAAATATGGATTCCTTTGTGGGTCATGGTCAAATACTCGATGAAACATGACTAGCTTCAACAAGAGGTGGATTGCGAAGATTTAGTCATCATTTGTCCAATAACATGAGCGCTATCTGAATTTATCTTAGAGATCGATGGAAAACTTCCATAATACCGGATTGATCATTTCTAGAATTAATTAATTCAAAGAACTATATACATAAGTTATAAAATAAATAAATAAAAATTATAAATTGAATTTTCACAAATAAATAAATCTTGTGAATATATTCATCAATAAAACTCTTATCAACCTAATAAATAAATAAATAAATTTAAATAAATAAACAAATATTTATTATCAAATTTAATAATCAAGCAAACAAATTTACAATCGTAAAATTTTCAAACAAGTTCGAATTGGGAACTCATTAATATCTAAACAAATCAAGCTCATATCATATCAAATTTGTACTAAGATCTAGCTCATAAAAAAATCAAATCAAATTTGAAGAATCAATTTCAACAGTTTAATTTATTTTAGACTTGACTTGATGCAATTTCATAGATAATCTTTTTTTCCATAGTGAGTTATATATGAAGTTAAATCATCCTGTAATGTTAGATCTAAAAAGACATGGTGAAAGAACACTTCAAATGAATTTCACCTGATTAATCTGGAGCTTATACACACTAAACCTTCAGAATATTTATTGCGAGTGAGATTCGAACTTTTTACTTATTCCCCTGAGTACTCTACCACTCCACCACATCCGTGGAGGCTCCAAGGTCCTGCATTATTAAGTGAGATTTAGTCGAACATACAAAGAAGAAATTCCACTTACACTAAGTACATGTTTTAACAAATATAACAGACTGTTTATGAAAATTGAAAACAAAATACAAGTTAAAAATAGAGTTAAACTTAAGCCACATCTCAAAAAATTGGCACTGAATTCAAGTATAAGTTGCTGCTGATTCAACTTTATCTTGCAAAACCGTTCCATTGTAGTTTAAATCAAATACAATAAGCTCTTGTATCATTTCATTTCATGTCATCTCATTCCACCATAGAACCAATCACAGTCTCTTTGGTTTAGTTAAATATCCTGAAAATTTATTTGTCAAGGCCCTCATCTAGTCCAGTCGAACTCATCATAACATTTGAATCAATTTGCTTGTCGAACTTCTTTTTTCTCCTTGCTTCGAACTCTTGAAATCCTTCCATCTGCATCCAAATTAATTTGAACTTTTCATTATCAAGAAATACAATTACTTAAATCAGACAGCTAAACTATGTTTTGGGACTGACTTCCTGGAACTGTTCCATGGATATTGGATTTTCATGAAGGGAAACATTCTGCAAAGCTTTGCAGCTCTTTAGAAGATCCTGCGGAAGCTGCAGACACCAGGGAATCAATACATTCAGATATCTTGTTACGAAACAATCATTCAAAAAGGAGCATTACAAAATATTTTGGTTTTTGTGAACCTATTTTGGTTCATTATACCTGCTGAATAAGGTTGTTGTTTAATGAAAGCAACTTCAAATGAACAAGGCTACAGACTGAGGAAGGCAATTCTTCTATTACATTGGCTGCAAATATATTTGAAAAGGAAATATTAGGCACAGAAGTATTTTCCAAGACAAACTTGCATTAATTCAGACAGTACCGCAAGTATCGGTTAGTCCAGGTTTCAAACATTGCTTAATACAAGCGTGAAACTTAATAAAAGTTCACGATCAACAAGTAAATACTCATGAAAAGCATGTTCTGAAGTGGGAGCAAGTTCATTCAGAATAGGATTTTCATTAAAATGGAAATATCTTGAACCTACCTTGTTGAATTTGGGAAGAGATTGTGTGTATCTACCAAACCATTTCAATGATGAATTTCCAATTGAGCGCCTAAACCAAAATCGCTCGTTGAAAATAGAAGAGGGAAAACACATGAAAGAAACCATTAGATCAAAATGTTTTCAACTTTTCATTGTGGACATGGAAGAACTTCTAACTTTAGCATAGTGAAAACATATCGACACTTGTATGGTTAAAAGTAGCATTAACGATAAGAAAATACTAACATTTCAACAGATTAGACCTCAACCAGAGGAAATCTTTCAAAAGAGATACATAGGCATACACTGCTCTTGAGCACTCGCCACTATTTGGTTCACGTCACACATTAGACAAACTAGAAGATTCCACAAGCAGTCACCTCTCGTTTCCTCTCCAACTATCATCGAGACAAGCATAGCACTCAACAACTTTAGGCATAAGTCCAAAGATACACATTATGTCTCGCATCTTAATTTATTTATAAGAGAATATAGAGACATCCACTAGTCCACATTGCCAACTAAACAATACCATGCACAAAAGGAAGCTATAAGATCTCAAGAATAGGTAAGGATAAAATCTAAGGTCTCAAAGATAAAATCAATGGTGTGCTATGTCAACGCCACTCAATATCTTGGGTTATCCCAACATCAATGGTGTGCTAAGTCCAGCATCAATCAGCATCTGGGTCTCTCAACAATGTCCTCCATGACTCAACTTTCTCTAGATCTCTTCAAACCAAACTGAGTTTACCTTCAAGGTATCAGTATCAGAGCCTTGAATATCAACATGTTGGTGAAACTTCTAGATAAAAATGTAAAAAATCTTTGAGTTTCTTCTACGTAGGAATCATCATCCACTCTTGGATCACCTAGAGCAATAATTCATTGAATAACACAAGATTTATTGTGGTCAACGCCATTGTATCCTTCTGTTTTTTCCATAGACTCCTGATTATGTGTTCCAGGCCTCAGTTCACTTCATCTAGATTATTATATCTCCACATAGATTTCATTCTCACTTGCTAGAGGACAAAAATCTTGTTGCAAAACATATCAACAATGCTTTGAATCTTATACTCACCTTCCTAAAAAAGAACAACTAATAAACTTCATTTTTGTCACATGGATCCTTTGCCAGTGTAGAAGAGACTCTTGCACTGCTTGTTTGATAACTTGGCATTGAAATCGTGCTTATACATGAAATACAAGGCCTCCCACCTTTAACCCCCTATGCTCGTTACATTTATCCTTTGATTCTTTTCAGGAAGCATTGATCCTACCAAGGGGCATAAAGAAACTCCATTACAAACCTTCATAAAGTAGAAAAATTAGAGGTCAAGTGGGACCTTAGTTGATGTCAAAGTTCTTGCAACTGGTAGGGTCTAGTCTGAGAATTCTTATTAGTGAACCTTATCTATATATGATAAATGGGAATACCTGTAATGAATTTAAGCAAATCCAAATTTCTCTCGAATACAATTTGTCAATACAATATAACCATCTGAACTTACTCCAAAGATGATTAGGTATTTGAACCCATGTTAAGAGGGTTGGACAGGTGGAAGCATCCTACAAATACCGCCACTTGTCATCCCTATCTACTTGCGGCATATACACATCTACATGGGTCAAAATAAGGGTAGCAGATCATATGCAGCAAAATTGTATAAATTAGAATGAGAAACAAACTTAGGTCTGAAGAACATAATTATCAATCTATGAGGAAAAAGATGAGGGTCTACAATTCATCATAAAAGTGATATTCAATATGACAAGAAAACTACCGTTTGCTTGTAATTCTTCAAGGGAGATACACCCTCCAATTGAATCTGGAAGGCACTTCAACTTGTTACTTGAGACATTTAGCAACACCAGCTGTGATCATTTGCATTACAGATCAGTGGCACAAGAAAGACATAGACAACCTACAAACCACTGAAGTTCGCAAACATATGGTTCTAACTTGAACTTGAATATCATGGAAACTGCATAGGCATAGCATCAATGCCATTATTGAAGCCGAACAAGCAACAATTCTCATTATCATAGAAACATGCTTCTTAAAACAAAGTATTTTAAGAAAGGAATGAGACACTAAATGAAACATATTGATCCACCATAATCATATGTACAGTGTATGATTGTCTCCAGCACTAATTTGGTACCACATCAAAACAGATTCACAGATTGTGTGAAGCATTTGAAGAAACTTTATTGTATTTTCTCATATTGAATTATGTAGATCAAGAATGCTCACATTGCGCAAATTTCCAATGGTTTCGGGCAGACAAACCAATGAGTTCCCTGTGATGGATAACTTCTCGAGTCTGGAAAGAAAGCCCACTGGAAACCAAAGAGAATGCCGTACAAGATTACAACCATGAATATACAAAAACAAGTCTAGCACAATCTAGTCAGTGTAAAGAGTTTATTCAATCTAGAAAAAAGAAACAAAAGCATTTGTGTAAGCTATCTGGCCAAGACTTTGAAAATCAGTCTTTAAACTATTTTTCATATTCTTCATATAGTAACTGTAAAAAGAAAATTACATTCTTCAGGCAAGTTAGTAAGGTGATTGCCATCAAGTATGATGACCTTTAGATGTCGGAGAACTCCAATTGTTGTCGGAAGTTGCTCGATCAGATTGTTGGCTAAAACCTGAAAAGGGCATATATTCCATGGGGAGAGTTAAGTTTTTCTATCTGATATTGCCTCTCAAAAGTTGATAATTGGAGACTTTCTCCTATTACTCAATTATCACAAAGATTTGCCAAAAAAAGGAACCATAAAGAGATAATCTCACCAAACGCTGCATATTAACCAGTCTACTGATTTCTGGTGTTACTTCATCTGCAAAAGGACAATGACATAGCTAAAGTTTGAAATTTCTCTTTGAGAGAGACATAGCAATAAAGTTAACAGGTTAGAATATATAAAGAATATTTAATTATTCACATTGTTGTATCCACATTTTAAGTTTAGTAAAGGCAATGCAATTGTTTTTAGTAAATCATACCAAACATATAGAAAATCAATGGACCAAATAGCTGGCCTGGAAAACAGAAGAAAAAATAAAAAACAAAAATCATAGTCCAATGGAAGAAGATCTTCAAAATGTAAACAGTCAACATTTCACCAAGATGTGAAATACGAGGTCATAGTAATTGTAACCTATTTGAGCTTATTCAAAAATAGCAAGAAGATTATAGCAAATCAATTAAAACTCGATGTGGCACAAATGTATTTTGGACATTTGACATCGACTAATGAAAATATAAATAGAAAAGGGCAGTTTGGTCTTTTTATTGACGTATTTGGTTTAAAATATAAATAGAAAATGGGATTTTTGTCATTTTAGTGGATATTTGTATCATGAGCATGCAGAGGTGGAGCTAGAATCTTGGTTCAGTATAGGCAATAATATAATAAAATTAATAAAGTAAAAAATATATAAAATCTTATAATCATAAAACACTACAAAATAATTACCTTATAATTGTTCTTTTTGAGTATTCATATTTTGAAACTTTATACAATAATTTCATTATCAACTGTTAGAAATATATCTTTCTCTACATAGACAAACTATCATTCATCCAATCATCACTCATTCGATTGCGCAACCTATCTTTTCATTGCGCAATTCTCATGACAGAAAACACTCTCTACAGTCGCAGTCACAACCGGTAAAATTAATGTCAATGTCAAAAGTTTATAAACCAACGAATACACCATACTTTTCTTTGACATAACTAACTTCTCTGAAAGATCGCCAAGGTCTTTCAATCCTTGAAATGCTTTGTTAGAACGTATATCACATATATAAGTTTCAAGTTGATCATCAAGTACTCAAATCTTAAAAAATTTGTGGATAAAACTCAATTAATTGCATCAATTTTTTCTTGTCAAAAGCCAAAATTGAGTTTTATGAGACAAACAAACTACACAAAGGAGTAACTTTGTACCTTCCTCTGAGATCATTTAACTCTTGAAGTTGCATATCAATAACACCATAGAATAAATCAACACGATAGTGATGCAAATTTGTCCCTTCTAGTGGATTACAATGGGGATGACTATGCGGTGCCTAACATGTGAACATATCATCCATTTTGATAACATCAATATAATGTTGCTGACAAAAATAATGAACCTTTTCTAAAAATGAATCTCAACCATCATCTCTCATACTTTAGAGTCAGTGTTTGCATACTTGTACCAAATCCATTGCATTCACAATATCCTGATCTTTCTTTTGCAATATCGTTGATAATTCACTCAAAATCCCTAAGACATGTTTTATCAAGTGTAGATTGAATGCAAAATCAAATGAAAGTATTGACTCCAATAAATTAAATGCCTCAATATTTTGATCAGGAGAATTGGAATTATCTTCTGAAATTATTTCAAGCACATCACTAATAGCAGAGAACATAGAAATCAAGCTAATCAAAGAATTGTAATGTGACCCCCAACATGTATCCCCAACACATTGAAGGGTAGTTTCTTGATTAAGTCCCCGACCACTTGAAATTTCACCCCTCTCCAATGTCTCAACAATAAAATTTGAATGTTTCTCCTGAAGAAGATCAGAACGTTTGCAGGATGATCCAACAACATTTACCACATAACCAACAACACAAAAGAAATTAGAAATCGAAAGATTTTTCTTGACCACATCTATAAGAGCTAGTTGAAGCTGATGGTCAAAATAATGTATGTAAAATGCACATGGGTTCTCCTTTAAAATGAGTGTTTTAAAATCATTAAATTTACCTTGTATATTACTTGTTCCATCAAAATCTTGTCCTCTCAATTTAGACATACTCAAATTATATTTAGAGATTATCAATGACAACTTTAAGTGAGAGTTTGTAGCACTGATAAGTCCCCGGGGCAATGGTGCAACGGTAGGACATCCGGGTTGTAACTCAGGGACCCGCGGTTCGATCCCCATCTACGACGTATTTGTAGGAATTTTTTTCCAAATGGGGAATTTAATCAAAGGATGCTTGATAACATGTTCAATTTTGATAAAGCGCTCATGTATATGCCCACTACCATCCACAAAAAATTATTCTTGTCAACTCTGATATGCTCTGATACTAGGTCAAGGGAATAGAAGTATAATTATCCAATAGAAAACAAAATAATTAAAATTGTATGAAATCCAAACATAATACTAAGCAGTAGACTAAAATTTTAATTTATAATAATTTTAAAAGAAAGAAAATGAATCATCAGAAGTAATGCTAACTTTACATCTCACTATGTAAACATATGACTCATGGCTCTGATAGCTTATTGCCTGTATGCATAACCCTTGAAGAAATATTCAGATGCTTCCATGTTTGTTATGCACCTGATTCTGAACATCTCTTTATAAACAGCAGAATGGATGAGAATTGCTGCTTCACACAATTTGTCTCATTTCAGTTCACAATCAAATTAACCATAAACTGAAAATCCACAAATGTAGCATTTCAAGACCTTGACACCAATTATAAAATTTGATATCCTTGTCATTCTTGGCATTGGTATGCATATGCTGAACTAATAATTTTTTTCTAGGCCCAGTGTGGGCAGCTGCCCTGCCCACACTGGGCCCATGTAAGCTCCGCCACTGTGAGCATGCCCAATAATATTTCTCTACACTGATTCCTTATTTTGTAAAAATTAAGGACAATAAGAGAAAAATATATGCGCCTGATTCAATAAAAAAATAATCATTGTGATTTGATAAAAAGGCCTAAAATTTTTTGTTTTTTATTTTCTGAATCACTCCAACTTGTTGATGGCCTTCTCTCTTAGGTTCACACATCAAAACCTTACCTCATCTCTCATTTTCCAAGCCGCTTTGGCCATCCCAGTCCCCATCTCTGCCAGTTGTTCCATAGTGGCCCAACCACTGTGGGTAGGCATTCCACAGATGACCTCCACCAACAATCTGGACACCAATTACAACACCTACTCTTGCCTTGTCAAGGTAACCTCTCCTTCCCTCTCTATGTCTCCAATTTTATGTTCCTTTTCTAGAAATCTATTCTTGATTAATTTCTTATGTTACAGTATTAATGTGCCAAAAAAGTTACTTTGCCAAACACCCTAATGCAACAAGTAATAATTTTCCTTGAACAAATATGACAAATCAAAACTGGTCCAATCCCAAATATAAACAATCTATCATATGCAGCTTGAGAAGCCAAGAAAACAAGAGATTCATATCAATCAAAATGTTCCTACGTTTTCTACATTTGCCTACTTTCTACATCTACAAAGATGGTAAGTTTTTAGACATCCAATGTCACAAGTCACAACTAAGGTAGATAAGAAAATAGAAACATTCTAAAGATAGGTCTAGAACCATGTTGCAAAATGCTAATAAATCATCAAGCTAAAAAAACAAATTTTCCTGCTTCTAATGCGGCACTATATTTGGATGTCACCATATTCCACCTACAAAGATTTACATCCTCATGATGGCTAAACAAAATCATCTTTAACTAAAGCAAACTAAGACAACATAGGAGGAGATCCATACATGATGATATTCCACTAGCCTCACCATGTGCTAACATTTCCTACTTAAGCCCGTAATCATATATATGATAATCTCTACTTTGTGAATCCAAATCTCACCATCCAATCAAAACAAGAGAAATAAGATAGGAGCACTAGCTCATTGATTGTTCAACTAAGGTTTTACACATATGCTATCACATTGATCCACACCATGAACAATTTCTTCAAGCAATCTCATGCAGAAAGCTGCAAAGTTATATTGATATTGTGTATCAAGAGCGTCTTCATTGTGTATTTATCTACCTTCACCATTCTATCTTGTAACATGAGTAATGCCTGTTTCTTCAAGACAATAATCAGTTTATGCACAGTCTAGGCCCTCGGTCAACTCATAGAAAGTTTGAATAAGAGATAAACTCATTTTATGAAGACCAAGGCTACTCAAGATCAAATTAACAATGACCACTTCATGTTTAAATTTATTTTTAGAATGATAAGTAACATTATTAACAGTTATTATTTAGATGCCATGTACATCTCGGAATGACTCAATCCCATTCCATAATTGCTATATACAGTGAGCCTTCAACCTATGAAAGACCTAACCAAATCATGTCAAATATAACATCAAAATGCCTCTTGTGAACTTTCTGAATGCAGTATTTAAACTCAGTGGTCAAGGTTGCTCACCCATTAAGGATAATAAAACCTTTTCCCTCGAGTTGTGGCTAATTGACAAGATTTTTGCAATATATCATGTAATGTTTCCTTTTTCTAGTCACATCCATTGTGTTGCTTCATGGTAGTTGTCCTTCATTTGCTTAGAACTTTATTCACATATAATTCAACCCTCATCAGATTCACTCTCATTGACTTGATAGGCATGATAACATCTTCATGAAAATGCTAAGTTCACATTAATGATTGACTCATGTAACATCATAAACCATTCTAAATAAGTGTTCCAAATGGAGATCCAAATATATATGCATTAACAACAACTCATAAATCCTGACATTTCTTAGAAATTCAAGGTTTAGGGGTATGTAGCATCCAATTGAACTATGCATGGTACTAGAGAAGGGTGCCTTTGTGTTCAATTATTGACAATATCAATTATTTTTTAACAAATAGCTCTAAATAAATTTTGAGGCACTAACAATATAAATTTATAAATTAGAGATTTCATAGTAGTTTAAGATTGTGAGAGAAGTGGCCCGCCAATTAGACTTATGTTATAGAGTAGTGCATTTTGTGTTTGATTGATAAAGTTGATTATTCAAAAATATCCAATATAATTCAAACCACTGGTGAAGTTTGAACTATCCCTTCCATACATGAGGTGAAAATTTGAGGATACATAAGTATATATTGGCCAACTTCCTAAGTTTAGGATTATAAGATACATGGTCATCCATCAAGTTTACAATAGGCATACATCATGTAACATCGTTTTTCTTGTCAAAAACTTGCTAAAAAAAAGTAATCACAATCCATATGAACAATCTGTAATAATCTCCTTCAAAAGAAATTATACCTAATGTCCACAATTACCTAATAGGGAATAATCATTCATTATAGTTTTCAATATTTTTGGTTATGCCAGTTCATTTAGACAGTAAAAGAATAAAGTTTAGTTTTTGCATACCAATTAATAAATTTATGTGAAACTGTTAGTAAACAAAGAACTAGTATTAAATGTGTTAAAAATGTGACCTGAGATACTACCTTACACAACATTTGAACTGGTAGAATAAAGTAGTCATGATCAACATAATTGATAATTTAAGTTACTCAAGGATCATGAATATAGTGAAACTGAAAAAGTTAAAACCTTCACTTACTTATTCTGTTGTTTGTTAGATCAAGAGTACGAACAAAACTTTCCACTGCAAGGATCTCACTTGGTAACGCCTGTAAAAGAGTCGCTATCATAATGCAATATCAGAAGAGCATTGTAGTCAATTTTCCCTCTTGCAATATGACTCATCAACTTATATGTAAGGTTTATCTGTCTTGCATACTCATTTCTTATGTAAAATTTTAGGCGTATGTGCATGTATACTTCTACTTAAAGTAAATTGATGAGTGTAGCATGAATCATGAGTATAGTTAACAAACACATATAATGGCAATTGCATAATACATAGACAAACCATTTCATATGATCTTTTTTCTCATAAAATTGTCTTCTTAGTAAAACATACACTCATTTTCCACTGCATCATGTAAAAATGGCAAAGATATAGAATGTCCAACTTTGCAGTTAATCATATTAAATTTCCACCTAAACCATGCCTTCTAAGATTTCAAGACCGAATTCTTCCCAGAAAGCGCGTCAAGAACCATAATCTATGAAAAACATGAAAAACAGGGGGAAATATATAATTTTGGATTCTAAATGATTTGATCTTGCATGTCCAGACGGTAACCAAGAGCTATAATTGCCAGAGCAAGAGGAAGGTTTTGTAAGATCCTAGAAACCAATGGAAAAGGGAATAGAAAAACATACTCTCAATTTGGAGTCTCTCAGAGCAACGATTCCGGTCGATCTCCATCGGGCGACCCGACCGGCGCTCGAATCCCCAGCGCCTTTGCTGTTGCAACACCCCATCAAAGCAGCGTCCTAACGCGCTCAGCTCGGAACAAGATTGAGCTCGTCGATTCGCCTCCGATTCGCTTCGCTTCGGTTCGTTCGGTGATGTCTCCCCTCGAGCCTCGGCGAACGGCGACACTCGAGGGCAAAACTACCCCCCTTGTCCTCGACGCCTTCCGGCGACTTAAAATAGGGACGGAGGCCGGAGGATTGGTTAAATTTAGTCGTGCCCCCCGCACATATGTAAAATTTTACTTTGCCCCTCAACTTTCAAAGTCGTCAACAAAAATAACCTTGAAATTTTCAAATATAACAACTCAAGAATATCGTTATTTCAATATTATTATAATAATTAGATGCACAAATAATATAATATAAAAAATTATTTCAACACTATTATAATAGTTAAGGATCGTAACTACTACAAATTATTGACCGTTATGATTTAATTTTGTAATAAAAATTAATTTTGATTAAATTATTTTAACTTATCAGAATTACTACTCATGAAGTACTTTCATATTAAAATTCTTGATTAAAATCACTCTAATTTAATCAAAATCACTTACACACTATTATAATTACTATTTAAACCATTTTAATTAAATTTTAATGATTTTGATTAGATTAAAGTAATTTTAATTAAGTTGATAAGAGTATTTTTAATATAATATAATAATTTTAATAAAGGTAGAAGAGTTTTTTTTTAATTTTGTAGTGGTTATGCCTAATAGCTACTAAAATAGTGTTTGAAAACAAAATATTTTTTTTAAGGATAAAATATGAGATGAGGTGCTATTTTATTGATAGTTCTTTTAATTTTTAATCATTATTGGACCAAATTTTAAAAGTAATTTTTTATATAAATCTTTAAATATTTATTTTACATTGATTTTTTAATCAAAGAACCCATCTTATTCCTAAATTTTTACATTGATGTGACTCCTTTATCTTCATCTTAGGCAAGTTAGCTAAGCATCACACTCATAAACAATAACAATAATTTTTTATAATTAAATATTTAATTTTTACGAACTAATTACTTATAGTTTACCATCCAACATCATTCATAATGAAGGAATAGTCAGTATAGCAAAAGTATTGTAATGTAAAATAGAAAGGATAAAGATTAAAGAAATTTGATAAACTGTGCGACCTATCCCGCGCGATCACCCTGCACTATATTTCCAATCCATCGCCGCTGCTGCCGCCCCGTCCGGCCACCGTCGGTCGCCGCCTCGGGCGCGATCGACACGCAACTCGCCAGCGCTCCGTCCGGCACCGAATTCAGATCGGGTAGTGGTCGGAATCCGACGAATTTGGTCGGAAACGCGACCGACAGTGGCTCGCACGCGGATTTCGTCGCACGCCGGTCCTTCCTCGGTCGGTCTTCGACCGCGATTTGGTCGGAATCCGATCGCAATTTCACCGGCAGTGTCGGGCGTCGGATTCCGGCGAAATTGCGGTCGATCTCCGGCCGCGATTTGGTCGGAATTCGATCGCAATTTCGTCGGAATCCAACGTCTGAAACTGTCGACCGCGTTTCCAACTAAATTCGTCGAATTCCGATCACTATCCGGTCGAAATCCGCCGCCGGATGGAGCGCCGGCGAGCGGCGCGTCAATCGGGCCCGAGGCGGCGGCGGCGGCGCGGCGGTGGCTGGACGGCGGCGGCAACGGTGATGGATCGGAGGTGTCACACATGGATCACACGGGATAAATCGCGTAGGATATCAGTTCTCAAAGATTAAATTCATAATATGCGGAGAAATTTATATAAAATTATTACTTCAACAAGCTGGCACTCTCAATAATACTAAGATTCTAGCAACAGAAGTACAAACAAAAGTGTTTGCTCTTCCAAATTAAAGAATTCCATTAGATGTCCCGAGATAAAAACAGATACTGGTACTATCTTTTTTAAAAAAAAACACACACATACACCCATGTAATTATAATAAGAATGAAAGCAGGACGACAAGATTAAGACTGGATCATATCGTCTAACAAGATTAAGACAACAACGTAACTATGCAGAATCTTCACACCAAAAGAAAGTTGAATCTCTGACACCTCCAACCGAACTCCCTATCAGGCCACAGCAGGCATGTCCTTGAGCCATGGGTCCAATGGCTTCCCAATCGAGTAAACTATAAAACCGATCTCCCTGAGCTTGACGGGATCGACCACATTGCGTCCGTCAAAGATGAAAGCAGGTTTCTGCATGCTCTCGTAGATCTTCGCATAATCCAGCTTCTTGAACTCGTCCCACTCAGTGAGGATGCAAACTCCGTGTGCCCCCTTAGTCGCCTCGTAGGCGTCCCAGGTCACAGAGACCTCCTTCACTGCAGTGGGGCTCATAGGTTGCAAGTGGATGGGGTGATCCCAGTCGAACTTGTTCATCGCGAGATCGCGTTGGATCTGATCCTCGGATACTTGGGGATCGTAGATGCAAATCTTGGCCTTGTCGCCTAGAAGTCCCTTGCAAACATCGATGGCCGGAGTCTCCCTTGTGTCGCCGGTGTCCTTCTTGAAGGCAAACCCAAACACGGCGATCTTCTTCCCAGCGACAGTGTTAAACATGGAGGCGACCACCCGGTTCACGAATCGATTCTTCTGGTAGTCGTTGATCTTGATGACTTGCTTCCAGTAATTGGCCGCCTCAGGAAGGCCATTGCACTCGCAGATGTAGATCAAGTTCAGGATGTCCTTCTGGAAGCAAGAACCACCAAACCCGACACTCGCATTCAAGAACTTGGGCCCAATTCTCGTGTCTTTCCCGACAGAATAGGCCACCTCGCTCACATCTGCCCCCGTGGCCTCGCAGAGTGCCGAGATGGCATTCACTGAAGAGATCCTCTGAGCGAGGAAGGCGTTGGCAGCGAGCTTGGATAGCTCGGCGGACCAGAGGTTGGTGGTGATGATTCTATCCTCGGAAACCCAATTCGCATACACCGCTTTCAGTGCTTGCACGGCCTTGCGGCCCTCTGGGGTTTCACGGCCACCGATGAGCACTCGGTCAGGGTTGAATAAATCTTGAATTGCTGTGCCCTCGGCGAGGAACTCGGGATTGGAAAGGATCTGGTAGTTGATGCCTTTGCTGTTGTGGGTCAAAATCTTCTCGATGGCCTCAGCGGTCTTGACAGGGACAGTGGACTTTTCAACCACGATCTTGTCTGATTTGGAGACGTCGGCTATCATGCGAGCAGCACTCTCCCAATAGGTAAGGTCAGCAGCCTTGCCTGCACCGAGGCCCCGGGTTTTTGTTGGCGTGTTCACAGAGACGAAGATTATATCGGCCTCGCATACATGCTTCTCCACATCTGAGCTGAAGAAAAGGTTCTTCCCTCGGCACTGCTTCACTACATCTTCAAGCCCCGGCTCGTAAATTGGAAGTTGATCGCTGTTCCATGCAGCAATGCGGGCGACAGAGATGTCAACAACAGCAACTTCAACGGACGGGCATTTCAAAGCGATGACAGCCATGGTTGGGCCACCGACATAACCGGCACCTATGCAGCAGATCTTCACCATTTTTATTTTCTAGATCTGAAAAAAGAGACACTAATTAGCATTGTATGTCGTATCTGCAAATTAAAGTAAATGGAAAGAATCAGCGTTCTTGCAGACATTAGAAAATCTGCAATATGTGATTACAAAGAACATACAGCGACGTTCTTCAGGAACGTTGAAAACATACCTGACCTTTGCCATTTTCTTTGTTGAATCAATGTGTATCAAATTAATAAGAAAAAGAAAACAGCGCGGTGCAGAGAACTGTGATTTTAGTTGCCGAAATATAAATTTCTACAAAAGCTGAGATCAGATCTGAAAATTTTCTATCTGGAAAGGCAAATTTTACATCACACAATCAAATAACTATCGAACAATGCCTACCTTCTAAGTTCAAAAACAAAGCAACAAAGACGCACATCTAGATTGAAATTATTGAGATCTATCCAGATTTACAAGCTCCAGGAAGAGAAATAAAATAGGATCTGGACCCTAAAAATTAACCTTGATCCCAACTTTAGAACACTCGCAGCATTAATTAGAAAATATCTTCTTCGAGATCAGCATACACAGATCCGAAAAACAAAATGTTGTGATATGTTCAGATCTACGACTCACGAAACAGAGATATGTCTGGATATGGATCATATTCTCGAAATCCCAATTCCGAAGCATGTAGACTCACTAGATCTATGAATATTTTGCATAAGATCAACAGATCTGGACAAGGCGCCTAAATTTTCAGCCTCAGGCCAAGAAACTCAGCAAAGTCGAAAGCTAGTTGAGTGCATTACCTTGTGGCGCAGGGGAGATCTGAGATCTGAAGGATAGGAAGAGCACCGAAGGACGACGGCGAGAGTAAGAGGACGCGTTTCCGATGGAGAATGGAGGAGGAAGAAGGGGTGCGCGTCTGGTTAAATAGCAGCGAGAGCCCGTTCGCCGCGACAACCCACGACACCGGCAACGACCGCACCACAAAATTATAGGGGTAATCAAATTTATAAATTATTATTTAGGTAAAATTTAATTGAATAATGATTCTTAAAATTACATCAGTTGTTATATAAACAATAATAAATTTCATGAATTTATTATATTTTTTCTTATTTTTTAGGATTCGATTCAATGAAGTTTTAAAATTATAACAAATATTCTAAAAACAATAAAATGCATTTGAATTTTTCTACTCTTTTAGATTTATTTTCTAAAAATAATAAATTATCATTTTAAAATTTTAATCAAAATCAGTAAAATGTGCAAGAACTATTATGAATAGATATAATTCTATTTTTATTAAGGATGAAATGACGGAAACTACCAAATATTATTACTCATGACCATGAATTGCGGTCTGATGAATCAATAAGAGACAACTACTAAGGAGAGGAAAATGGAGATTATAGCGATGAAGAAAGTCGCTTGAGTTGTATGTAGCATTTGACCAGAGATTAGAATGAGCGCCGAGAGTAGACTTGATGTAACGACTTTGATGTTCAAGTTAGTACAGGGGCTAACAAGAGGTGAAAAAAATAGATCAGTAAAAGAAATGGAATGTTTGTGTGCGTGTACTTATGCTTGCAGAAGCAGATAGACTTTCAAAAGGGGGTGCATGTGTTTGTCATGTCCTCAAGAAGAAATGACTACGTTGCTCACATCATCCGGGAGAAACGATTAGGTTGTTCGTATCTTTCGGGAGAAACAACTATGTTACCTATATTCTCCGAAAAGAATAGCACAGTGAGTCACAGAGGATGTATGCCCCAACCAAGAATGACTAAGCTGAGGGAGTATAGTGAATCGAGATGGAAGAATTAGATGACCAAGTCGAATGAGTCTGGCAAACTCAATTGGAGAGGTTGAGTGACCAAGTTAAAGGAGTTGGGTGGACCGAGCTGAAAAAATTTGATGGACCGAGCGAAAAGAATTTGGGGGTCGAGCTAAAGGAGTCTGATGGACCGAGTCGGATAACAAGTCGAATGAGTCTAGCAAATCGAGTCGGAGAGATTAGGTGATCGAGTTGAAGGAGTTGAATAGATTCAACCAAAATAGTTCCACTTTGATCTTTACTTCCACTTGACTTTTGACTTTACCTCTGACTTAGCTCTCTCAATTTCCGCTTTCCACCATATCAATTATTATTATTATTATTGTCCTTTGAAAAAAAGAGCCCACCTACCAATTAAGGAGATAATTAAAGTGATTAGCAATGAAGCATAGGTTAGTTGTTGCACATGTGATGTGATGATTTAAATCTTAGGAAATAAGCAATGTAGAAATAAAGATTTAATAGATCAGAATGAATAATTATGTGTTCTTGTTTTTACTTTTTTTTAAATATTAATTTATGATTTTTTAAGATAAATATCACTAGTTTACGGAATATAAAATAATTAATAGGGAGAAAAGTTTGGATAAAATTACTTATGGTATTTCATGAAGGTTCTTTATATCATTATGCAAACATTATCACAAAAGCACCGTATTATTTTTATTCAGATAATTTAGTTAAATATTATTATATATATTTACACTATAATTATAAAGATATTGATTGTTCTATTTCTCGTGGAAAGTCATGTTGTCTTGTGAATTATAAAATTCATCAATAGCCTCAAGCATAGCCTTATGAGCTGCGATGCTAAGTCGAGTGCTCGAGCGAGCAAATATCCTAGAGTTTAAAAGAAATGCTCTAGAGATATTTATACGGAGATAAATCAGAAAGTTACAATTGACCACTATAAGGAAAGAACATTGTTTCGACTTCACCGAGATTTGATCTTTGTCTATTCCAACAAATCTACCCTACACTAATTGACTAAACCATGCTCTAGAGACAAATACTCAACACTCAACAAAATTAAAGAGGGGTGAGCAATCGATCGAATTCCAACTTAAGTTCAATTCAGTTAATTTAAAATTTTAGTTTTTAAAAAAATATATTAATTTGTTTAATTATTCAATTTAATTTTGATTTTAAATTGTACAAATCGATTAAATCGAAACATCATCGTTGACCGTTATAATATAAATAGTGGATTGATATATTCGTTCAATTAATAATGTTATCAATCGATTGATATCAATTTAATAAACAGATCAAATCAATATATTTTATATCTTCAATTTATCTGATTTTATAAATTAAAAAATTATAATTAATTATTATAAAAAATACATTATCTTAACTTTATCAAAATTTAATTTTATTTTAACAAATATATTTTATAATAATCAATTCTCCCAGATTGAATAATTTGATTTATTTTAGGGTAAATCGGATTTAAAATTAGAGTTTAAGGTTTAACAACAGCTGTTGATTTTAAAATCAAACGGTTCGCCAGATTTTCATCATAAATTTATGACTGTAACTCTACTGTGTAATAACCAACTCAGCTATGTTAAGCTATAATAATCAATTCAATCGTACCTAAATCCATGCCTCGTTAATTCATTAGAATTTTTATTGAACACTTTAAAAGTGAATTAAAAGCGATACCCATATAACTAGTGGACTTGGCGACGCCTCCCTCAAGTACAGCCCGAACTGACACTGCACCACGCTGTTGCAGCGCAGAGAGCTCTGCTCCTCCGAACCAACCTTTATATAATTAAGCAAGGAAAGCAGCTACACTGCACCCTTTTTCTAACAAACGACCACCTGATAGAGCTCGCCATTCCTTTGTTCCCGTCCTTTCTCCTGCGCCTTCTTTTTGACTCTCTCGGCGGGGAAAGGAAATACGGAACGCTGACAGTGCTGCTGCATGCATGGCTCAGTGACGGAGCTGGTACGATCGACAAAAGTGGAGCTGCAAGAGGAAAGAAGGAACGAAGGAAGGAAGGAATAGAGGAAGGATTTGAGGGTGGGCAAGGAGCATGAAAAGAAAGAAAAGGGGCGGATTCTGAGCTCACATCCATCGATTCTTGTGTTCTGTACGCCTCCGCCAGTGCCCCTGCTTTCCGGGGGGCACTTTAGAACCCTGGACAAAAGGAGGAAGAAAACAAACGTCTGTTCGCTGGTAATTAATATCAATGCTCTTTAATCATATAAAAAATAAGGAAAAAGGAAAATTTTGATTCAACGAGTAACTCGAAGAAGATGTAGTTGATTCGCTGGAAAATGAGATATAGTTGATACACTGAAGAAACGCTTCGAAGAGAGAAGAAGGGAGCTAGCTAATTGATTAACTAGAGGAATCAGCGGTTGTGGAGTGGATCAGAGGCGTGGGGAACTCTCCGCTCGCTGCCGTAAACCCAGGCCTTCGCCGGAGCATCCGCGCCGCCGCGCGCTGGCACGGACGAAGAAGCCTGCAGGTTGAGTTTGGCTGCGTTCTCCTCCGCTGATCCGGCGGCCGCCGCGGGCGAAGAGAGAAGGAAGACGAGGAGCAGCAGGTGAACTAGCGGTACTGCCCGTGTCATGGCGCCGGCGGAGGGATGGCGGGGACGATGAATGGGGATGGAGTGGAAGCTGAGCTGAGCTGCGGCTGGGCTTTAAGCCTTTAAGCGATTTCGGTCTTGCGCTTGCTTTAGACTGTAGTTCGCTTTGGGAGAACCCGAAACGGGACCTGCGGCTCCGCCTGTACGTGCGCATATTTGCCTCGGCCGGCGAGCCGCTTGTCTCCGCCGCGGCCTACGCCCGCGACGGATTACGTGGACGGACCGATGGGATGGCGGTGCAGTGGTGACGTCGGATGCTAGGCTGTGTGGGAGCGGCGACAGGTCAAAAAAAAGAAGAAGAAGAAGAAGAAGAATTTATCGATTTAGGCTTTCCGTTTGATTTTTTTAAGTACAAGTAGAAAGGTAATTTACGGAACTTGGGTTTCTAGAATTTTCCATTGGCACCGAATTTAGGTTTCTAGAATTTTTTTAAGTATTAATGACGAAAAAGGGATTCTATTTTTTAATTATTAATGATGATTCACTAAATATCAGAAATCTTATGAATTGCATATTACAAATAATATGTTGATTATATCCAATTGTATCTCAATATTATTTATATTAGTTTCTGTTTGGGATCGTCTCATAATGAATCATCGGACACCTGACTTCTGCGTTGGAGGGATTAAATGGAAGCCACGAACAACTGGAAGAAGACCGCGATCTTACAAGGCTTCGAAAAAGAGACAGATAGTTAGGATGGAGGTCAGGGGGTGCCCTAACTCAGCCACTTTGATGCTCAAGTCAGTCCATCGATTGGAGATAGAGAGCGTGTGCACGTGCATGCGCGTACCTGGGCTCGCATCACTGGACAGCTAACTTTTGTGTTGGAGATACAGGTGGAGCCAGGTATTATTCTACTTGGGGCTGGCTCGGGGGCCCAAAAGGGTTAAAGGGGAATTATAGTTTAAATTTACTATAGAAAAAATAAAAAATATATGTGAAAGAGGGAGATAGCCCGACGGCTTTCGATCTGCTCGAGATTAGCCCGGAGGCTACGAAATTCCTGACTACACTATTGGTTGGAGAGATTACATGGAAGGCACGAACAATTGGAAGAAGGCCGCGATCCTGTAAGGCTTCAAAAAGTGACAGAGAGTTAAAATGAAAGTCAGGGTTGCCCTGATTTAACCACTCCGATGCCCAAGTCAAGTTATCGATTGGAGATAGAGAGTGTGTGCACGTATCTGGGCTCGAGGAAAGTGAGATTTTATTGAGTCATCAGAAGAGATGTTACATCGAAGGTAATAAAAATATTCCATCGTGGTAGAAGAGGATCTCATCATCCATGCTTAGAACGGTGGAAGACCATGCTGTATTAATATGGTAGGTTATCTACCATTGAGTACTTTACCATTCGACGCTCAAGCGGGATAAATAAGGGAAGTAGTGATAATGGAGCGGAGCTATTTGGATAGGAGTGCATATTCGATGAGACTGAACCGACTGAGAAGTCAACTTTTGTATGGGAGACCATGAAGTCGATAAGGCCTGAAGCCATTTGAGCGCGAAGAAGGCCACAGAGCCTATTGGGCTCATTGGATGTATCTCAACATGAATTAAACTTTGACTTTCTTTATCAAGATAAATCAACCCATAATAACATAGTGAACACAGGAGAAAGAAAAAGGAATCAACAAAAAAAAAATGATAAATTCCAGTCAGTCTCATGGACTCAATCCCTAGGGATGGTCGGGGTAAATTGGAAGCGCTGGGGATCGAACTGCGGATTCCTAGATCATAACCCGAATATCCTACCGTTGTACCATTGTCCCGGGGACAAAGAATCAACATAAAATATCAATAGAGGAGTGCATTATTGTTAATATGATATAAATTTAATATTCTTAAAGTTATTAATAACTTTTTTAATTAAATACTATTTTTTATTTAAGTAATTTGGAATTTTAGAAAATAAATGCGTCCTTTAATAAAGATACAAAGTATCGTGGGTGATGTAATGAAGGCCTTTGATAACCGTTTGCTTTCCACTCCTCGAGCCATCGCCTGTTTTGAAAACCCCGCTCGCGTCCGCCCCTCTCGACTCCCTTCCGTCGCCGCTCCGGCGAGCATCCCCCTCTTTCGTCCCGTCCTCCTCCCTCCCTTTTCGACTTTGCTCTGTCCCTCCACCAGATCCACAAACTGCCTCTCCTCGCGTGGTGCCGGCCGACATGAGCACCGCCACGACGGCGAGCGGCGGCCGCGAGCTCTCCCAGCCGCCCTCCGATGGCATCTCTAACCTTCGCTTCTCCAGCCACAGCGACCTCCTCCTCGTTTCTTCCTGGGACAGGGTAAGCATTCGAAACTCACCTGCGATCCCCATCCCTCCTCCCGACCGACATTAAGGAAAAACCCTAAATCCCATCTAGGGTTTGATTTTCTTTGAGCTATTTCTCCATCGGTGATTGACTCGATTGATTTATGTAATGTTGTTTTTAGACTATTCGTCTTTATGATGTCGGCGAGAACACTCTCAAGGCGGAGTTCGTGCATGCGGGTCCCGTCCTTGATTGCTGCTTCCATGATGATTCATCAGGGTTCAGTGCGGGTGCTGATCATTCAGTGAGAAGGTATGCAGGGAGGGGGCTCCGTTGCTTATTTAGCTTTAAGCAGGTCTAATGCTCAGTATAAAACCAATAGACTTTGCTTATTGCTCCATCGTTTTTCGTGGTTAGTGAACTAGCAATAAATTCAGCATGAGTGATTTTAGGACTAGGTGGGGGAACGTTTGGATTGTTGAATTTGTAATTTTCTGAAGGAATCTTCAACATTTGGCGGATTATCTTCTGCACCATGTATTTATTCAAAATTAATGTCAAAATTAATTGGGCTAACAAAGATTGTTTTTGGAATCTGCTGAATGGTAGGAACAGATGCTGAACCCACATAGTTAAATCTTTCGAAATTTCATATTCATCTCGATCCTCTATGATGAAAACACTCTCTATCCGTGTGTTTTTATTGGCACACCTTTCCAGTCCCTACAAATTTCTCTACACTTCATTCAATGAATGTGCAACATTTCCCCATAAGTTGCTCTTTTTTGGAGACTTTTTATCTAGATGGTTGGAAAATAATACTTCATCTCTCATCTGAGTTACAAAATTTCCATGCTCATATGCCTATTATTGCAAATTTCTTAAGAAAAAAAAAATAGGAACGAAAATGTGGGTTGGGAAAGGAGTGAAATTAAAGATTTCTATTGTTTCTTTGTCAGGAAAAAACAGAAGGGAAATTTTATGTAGGAATTTAATCTCGTCAAATCCACCAAAACTTATCTGGCCGAAATAGTTAAGAAAAAAATATTTTTCCTAATAATTCCACCTAACATACACAAAATATATATTATATAAATATTAAATAATCTATATAATATATAAAAGTAAAGTCCATTTATGTATTACAAATGTAATTCATATGTATATAATATAAATAAAAATAGATTGGAATTTCACCAATCTTTAAAAGGTCTTTTACTCTCCATTTGGACTTCACAGTATTTTTTTGAAGATATTTCTGAAATTTCAATTAATTTTCTCATGCATATTTTTCAATTAATTGAAGAAGAGAGACCAAAAAAGACTTGGTTAGTAATGATAAGATAGGATAAAATTCATCTAAATAAAGATAATAATATAGTAGGGGATCGAGCCTAATGGTATATGAGGATATATATAGCTGACCTCACTTAGTGGGATAAAAACTTGATTGTTGTTTCATTCTCCAAAACCAAATTATTTGCAGTATGCTTAATTAATATTTTGTAAACATAATTTCCTACCATTTTTATAATGCATTGTCAAGAACCTTTTTGTCTAGAACTTTTTTATTTTCAGCTAATGTTACTTGATCATGTTTGTTTTCATAATCTAAATACTGCTAATATTATCAATCCCTTCATTCTGAACTTCTTCCATCATTCTATCTTTGAAAAAAAAACTATTATTTTTTCCCTTAAAATTTCATTTGATTCTTTGATTTTTTTTTTCTACTTACATTTTCTAGTACCCATATCTAATACCTCTAGTTGGTATTGTTTAGTAATCCATTCCCCAGATATTATGTTACAATTTTTTAACATGATTTTATCTAACTTCCTATTAAGGAAAAAAAATCTGAGTCCAATTATTGCCACTTGCAAAAATAATATGCTCATCTCTATTCTTAAAATAAGGATTAACCATTATAAACTCATAAGTTATAGTAAAAAAATTCAAATTGTATTATCGTCTTGGTTTAGTTGACTAAATCCAAAATCTCCATGTTTACCTAAGTATTCTCTAGAGACTCCCTGCATGACCATTTTAATCTCCACATAAAATATTCAGTATATCATTTCCTAACATCAACTTTAGTACAATAATTCTTTCTCAAGAATCTTTGAATTTTGACAGTGAGAACCCTCGGTTATTTTTTTTTATCATCTGTGCATGTGATGAGATGAGTGTTTGTATGCAGCCTCCTAGCCCACACTTGTAGATTAAGATACCTAGTGGTGAAAAGCTCCCTGTGTCATGGATTGGTGACAACATACCCTCATGACAAAGTAGGAGTAGGGTCCATGTTCATAGGTTTAGGCAAATTTTGGCCTTGACTATTTTGTCTAACGCTACTCTCAACCTTTTATTTTCTAAGCCTAGGATTGAGATCGGCAAGTTTGTATCAGAGAATATTATCTTATATATTTCTAGGAGATTAATATTTTCTTATGCATTAGATAAGGTTTGATTAGATTAAACAATTAATTAATAATATATTTGGATTGTCTAATTTATTTATTTAATTATTTATCTATAATAATTTGACATTATTGACTGTACTTGGCATTAACAATAGTAGGCAGTTATTACAATATTATGTTATAAATATTCAAGTAACTGTTAATTGTTTATTTCAGATATTGTTTTGCAATATGATTAAAATATGAATCACATTAGTAGTATGTGATGCTTCATGGATTACATGTCACTGTATTGTGGTTGTCATTGTTGTATTGCAGTGACAATGTTGAAAGTGGTACTAAACCACTTGTAAATTTGTCGTTGGAATCGTATGAGGTTAGAAAATGGATGGCGATTAGCATACAGAATTGAGACTCCACTCCACTTCACTGTTGTAGGCGATAACTATTTATGCCTTGTAAGAGAAGAGGGAAAACAATCATGCACTATTTTGCAATGGGTTGAAGGTGAGGCCCAAATGTTGCTATGATAGGTTGTTGAAAGGCGCAAGAAAGAGGAGCATATTGATGTATCTAGGATTTTGTGGTATTTTAAGCAATAGAGGATGTTTAATATTTTCCTGGTGTAAAATATACTTGTGAAGCCATTTTTATTTGTTGTCTTGAAAGAGAAAAAAATATTTAATTCTTATTAAATTTGCCTTTTCCAAGTAAGTTTCCCTTTCCTCTCTCCTCTTCCCCTCTTTGCCACTTCTTCTGGTACTTATTTTCTCTATCTCCACTTCAAATTTCTTCTTGAAACCTCTTCCAATCTTTTCAATCTGATCTTCCTATCCAAGTCTCTTCCCATGGCATAGTGTTCTCTTCACTGTTATGCAATGCTTCATAAATCTGTTCTACAACTGAGTGTGACATCTTACCATGACATACCACAGTTTCCATCAAGCGTCACTTGTGATGAAGAAAATATATGTTAACCTTTTCCCTTCTCTCATTGCTTCACATTTCAATAGCTGACTCCCTCTGTCTCAGTTGTGTTTTACACTGCTTTTATTTGAAGGAATAGGAGATCAGTGACAAGAATAGACTGTAACAGCTAGATAGGTTCGTGATGAGAGTTATTAGGTCTTGGAAAACCTGGATTTTTTTTTCCTTGCAAATGAAAATATGATAATACTGGTTGATTGAAGTCTAAAGAATGATACAAGCATGTGGTCATTTAGCATTAGAAAAACGGTTGGTTGCAAAAGAGTGGCGAGTTCAGATGGCATTTGAGAAACCTCTCCTGGTTTAGTCTAGTTCTTTTGAAGCAGAAGTGATCATCTGAGTACACCACAGAACTGTCCAAGATTTCAGTTCCTTGTTTCTTGTCTGACTGAGCAATCTATGGTTTTATACTTCCATCACTATCTGAGTGCCTAATCAATTAGATAGTGAACATAGGTTAGCTATCTCGCCAGCCATAATACAGAGATGAACTGCCTGAGTTAACTATTCTTTCTGAACTTCATTATTTCAGGCATATCTTTGGTTCTGGCAAGGAGGATATTTTGGGACGTCATGATGCTCCTGTTCGATGTGTGGAATACTCTTATGCAGCAGGTACCTTTTTTTATTCAAAGTTGCTAATAGCCCTAGTAATAATCTATTTCTTCTACTTGATCCTGGAAGACTGAAATAATGCATAGAATATTTATGTTTCATTTTATGTGTTCTAAATGTGTTTGCCTCTGTCCATTTTTTTGTTACTTTCACAGTCTTATTGCATGATCTTAGCTGTGCACTGAGACTTGTTATGGAAGATATTATTATGATTTCCTATAAAAGAATGTTATCTAAATCTCTATGAGCGGATGCTCTTAAATTTATTTTTGATCTTAATACATTTGAATCTTCTTAGGCCAAGTTATTACTGGAAGTTGGGACAAGACATTGAAATGCTGGGATCCCAGAGGTGCTAACAGCTCAGATCGTTCACTTATTGGAACATATGTGCAACCAGAGCGAGTGTATTCTCTCTCTCTTGTTGGTTACCGTTTAGTAGTTGCTACTGCTGGAAGGCATGTGAATGTGTATGATTTGCGCAATATGTCTCAACCAGAACAACGACGGGAATCATCATTGAAATATCAAACTAGATGTGTTCGATGTTATCCCAATGGCACAGGTGAATATATTGTTCTTCAGTGATTTTCATTAGCTTGTATTAAGTACTAAAGAAAATGAAGCATTTCCATGTAACCATAAATCTGCTTTGTCTGTTTAAGAATTAGTTCTCATATCTTATTTCATAACTGCATTTAGGAAAATTGGATTCTCAATTCTGCTGCCGTGTTCACTAGGAGGAAGGGGGTAAGGTAGAGAAGGGATGTGAAGATGGATAGGCAAACATTTTTTTTCTCCTTCCAAGTGTCATATTTTGATCGCAAATGTGGGCTTGTGCTGACCCACTCAACATGGTCTTTCTCAGTCTCTATCTGAATTTGGGCAAAATGACATGTAGGAACTTTCCTCCTGTTCATCCCTTCTCCTCTCCTCTCATTTCTTTTCAATTAAACAATGGAAATCAAGCTGGCTTCCCATCTTTGATCCTTCACCTCCTATTTGTGCCTCAGTGAACACATAACTATAGTATCTAAAGTATATTATGAGTTTTTTGGTATCTATTTATTCTTTGTTACCAGTAAAAATGTGAAGGTGGATTAATTTTGTGAATCACTATCATTGCGGATGTGCTAACATCTCCCTTTTCAAGTGATGTGATGAATCACTGAGCCATTGAGCTGAACCTCCAACTGTTCTTGATCGCTAGAGAGAACAGTTTTTTTTCTTCTTCAGTTGCTTCATCTTTGACCCAAGCAATTATGCCACTTACAATGCTGTTAAAAGTTTTGATTGGTGATTGTTGAGGTGTACATTGTAATATTTGTTATTGTTGGTTGCAGGATTCGCTCTCAGCTCTATTGAAGGTCGAGTAGCTATGGAGTTCTTTGATTTGTCTGAAGCTGCACAAGCTAAGAAGTATGTCCTGCATTAGTCTGCCACTGAATCTATCTATTCCCTCTGTCATTCTAAACTAGATGAAAGCACTTCATAGATAATTTCACTATAAATCTTTCACTTTAAATCGGATCTATACAAAAAATGATAAATCTCAATTAGCCTCATCTATACAAGCATGCATGTGTAGTAGCCTGATCCCAGCTTGGTAACCAACCCTGGAATCTCTTCATTAATGTATGCATGCACCTACTTCCTCGCTGCACACTTGCATTAAACTTCTTTTTGAGTCATTTGCATCTGGTTTCCACTTTAACCATGTTGGATAATGTTTTTCTAACAAAAGCTACAGCATCAGTCATGGCTCATGAATATCAACTGTAACACTTGATTATCTTCATATTGTACAATTCTCTCTGACATCAGAATCGAGGCTTATAGTTTTCGTTCTCAAGAATTAACTTGTCAAATTTTGCCACAAATTTTGCTACTCATCCTTTATCCATGTCACCCTGAATGATGGTTCAGGTACGCATTCAAGTGCCACCGGAAATCTGAAGCTGGAAGGGATACTGTTTATCCTGTTAATGCAATGGCATTCCATCCGATGTAAGTAATATATCTAAATACTCCTGATAGACAAATGAAAATTTTTAAGCAATTATACTTTATCAATTTTATTTTGTTTTGTTTTCTTGAGATATGGGACGTTTGCTACTGGTGGGTGCGACGGTTATGTTAATGTGTGGGATGGCAATAATAAGAAAAGACTTTATCAGGTACACTTCTAATACAATTGATACTGTGTACTAAGAAGTTAGCCCTGACACTGTGTTTCTACAGTATTCAAAATACCCAACTAGCATTGCTGCATTGTCCTTCAACCGGGATGGCCGGCTGCTTGCTGTAGCGTCAAGCTACACATTCGAGGAGGGAGAGACACTGTAAGTTCTTTAGCTTTCTTTTTTGGCTCAGCATGAGCCATCAGTGAATTGTTTTGAACTGTTTTCTTGTTTTGATACAAAGCTGAGTTTCTGATACTGGCAGACACGAGCCTGATGCCATCTTCGTTCGAAACGTAAATGAAGTCGAAGTCAAGCCGAAACCTAAGGCTTTGCCGGGGCCGCCACCTTAACCTTGAAACTTCAGTTCTTTTTAATAAGCCATGAAGATCTATACCTGTACCAGCGAATTTCTGCCTCCACTTGTAGGATTTGCTATTAAGAATATCCAGTAAAGTTAAAGAGACCAAAGTCGTGCAATTTATTTATTTTTATTATTGTTATAATTATCTTTATTCCCTCAGTTTGTTTCCTTGATTCCTATCCAGTGATGCAATTCTGCTAGCAAATAGAAGCAATGAGGAAGAAGATTCAATTTTCAAGTATGAGATGCAAATAAATCTCAGCATGCACATGCCATCTTCAACTCACAAGGGAAACAATGGTGCTTATTGCAATGAGTCCTCATCCGGCACATTCATGCTCTCTAGCGCAATGGCTGCACTCTCGACATGCTGCAGAAGAATGCCATAGATCTTCCTCCTCACACGCCGGCATGCCTCCGCTTCTTCGCCCTCCGTCGACATGCTGTCTCTCCCTCTACCCCTTGGCCGACTTAAGTCCTCGCTGGCGATGTCGTTCAGCCAGTCATCCACCCTTTTCAGTAGGCACAAAAGGGCAGCTACTTCTGCCTCGCACGAGTCAGACCCCGATCCACTTGCCGAATCGAGAAATCTTTCGAGATACCGCAGGAACCATCTGTTGAACTCACACTGCAATGCATTTGAGGCCGCCAAGAGATTGCCCCCCTTGGATGCTGCATTGTTCCTTGGCTGCTTTAAGCTCGGCACGTAAGGATAGCTCGAGGCCGCTTGTGAATCTTCAGTTGCATCGCTCACTTGAGTTGGGGGTTTTGCGAGATCCGATTCCATGGCTGTTTTGATCCACAAGGCGGCACAGCTCTTCCTCTCTGATGCAACCTGGGATGATTCCCTTGGTCTCGACAAAGATTGGACAACCAATCTCGTCCGTGCCAGTTTCTGGTGGAAGTTCAAGAAGCTGTTTACGACACGCTGCGGATCGCCGTCCTTGTCGACTTGCAGCTCTGCGTACAAGCTACAAGATGCAAAATCTGAGGAGAAAATGCGAGGGACTGAAAGAAGGAAGTTAGTCTTCTCCGATCTTACTTGAGGCACTCGATCAGTTTCTCTGAGGCAGAGGCTTCCAGCAATGAGTCTATGGCAGCCTGAAGAGCTGAGTCTCGTTGCCTCATGACCTCCTGCGAAGGTGGAAGCTAATGGAGCCATGAAAATGGAGGAGAATGCGAGGCCAAAATGTTACCTTTCGCTGCCTGATCAGGATCGGAGGCAACTTGTCATGTAACTTCGTGCTGTGATCTGAAGAACCTAAAGAACTGGATATGGAGGAAGTTTCTGAATCAGGGAGTTTGCTTTCCGTGGGACTTGCAGGCATGTTTCTTGAGCTGAAGCTGCATTGCTGAGGAGAAGATTTATAGGTTTCGATCGAAATGGAATAGTTCGTGTAGAATTGGAGTTGTACCTTGGCGCCGGTGTTCCAGCTTTTCCTCGTCCGGAGCACGAACTGCGAGGAGGACGGGGAGGAGGAGGAGGAGGAGGAGGTGAAGGAAAATCTGGAGTCGTCGGAATCGTAATTCTCGTCGTCGGCGGAGAGGCCGATGGTCATGTTGTTGAGCTCGACAAGGGTGTTGGAGCTCCTCCTTTTGACCTCCCGTTTGTTGACGGATCTCTGTAGGGGGGAGGTGGTGGGGGAGGAGGTGACGAGGAGATCGAGGGTCTGGTGGTGGTCGTCGGCGAAGGAGTGGCTCCTCGAATGCCTCTTTTTCTTCTCCGGCGGAGGGACAGGGGGCGTGGCGACGGTGGGGCGGAAGACAGGGGAGGACTTGGGGGCAGGGGAGGGGTGGGCGACGTCGACGGTGTCGTGGTTGCAGGGGTGGCGGCCGGAGAGGAGGCGGAAGTCACGGAGGACGGGGACCGGGGAGGCGGGCTCGAGGCGCCGGGTGTTGATGAGCTGGCCGATCTGGAGGCGGTCGGCGAGGATGAGGTCATTGAGATCGGGGGAGAGGGAGACGAAGGTGGAGTGGGAGGAATCGGAGACCTTGACGTAGAAACCCCGGTCGGGGCGGAGGTCGGGGCCGGAGAGGGCGGGGACGATGCCGGTGATCTGCAGTACGGAGGGCGGCGCGTGGAGCGGGGGACGGCGAGGCGAGGTCCCGCTGGAGGGGGCGTCCATGTCCTGGAGGAGGCGGAGTAGGACGCCGGGGCTCAGCGAAGCCATGGGAGGAGGCGGAGGAGGGGCCTCACCGCTTTCCTTCTACCGAAGGGGCGGTGGAGGCGGTGGAGGGAAGGGAAGGTGGGAGTTGGCGCCAAAGGGAGGAAATCGGTCTCACCCGAGTTTCATGGCGGGAAGCGCGTTGGTTGGCCCCTCCAATACTTAATGTAGTAAATAAAAAATAATTTTAATCAAAATTTAAAATAATTTAATTAAAATGCTATAAGGACATCCTTTAAATAAATAAATAAATAAATATTAAAAATGTGATCCTAAAATAATAATTTTAAAAACCATAAAATAGCTTTAATGCGAGAAAAAAAAAATCTATATAAGAGACGCCGTCGCCGAACAAACAATGCCACTGCCATTCTGTTCTTTCTCCCTCGACCTCGCCGGCTGCCCCCTCCGCCCATCCCCAAACCCTAGCGCTAGTCCGCCCTCCTTCCTCCATTCCAGATCACCGATGCTTTCCGTCGCCTTCAGCGCTTCCCTCGTTGCCCGACCCGTGCCCAGGGGCCGCCTCAACAACCGCACTCCCAATTCTTGTCTTCCTCTCAGAACTTACCCTCCCCCGATTGGATCCTGCAACGGGCGCAGGAGCTTTCTTGTCTCCATTTCCAGGAGCCTCTGCTGTTCCTCTGGAAGTAGAGTCGCCCTTTCGCCAGTTTGCAGCGGTCGGGATTCCGATGCGAGAGCGATGCCTTCCTTGGACCAGAGAGTTCTTGGGCTGGTTCGATCGCGGGGTTTCCGTTCTGTGCTTGCGATGATTGCCTGCGGGTTACTCGCTGCGAACTGCGGCAGAGTTCTTGCTGCCGAGGGAGTTGCGGAGTCTGGCATTCTGGCGTTTGGTTCCAAGAAAGCGGTTTTTAGTGGGTTGGGGCCGAAGTTGTTACAGGTTCTTGGTGTGTTTCGGGAGCAAGGTTTGCTTTTGGCTGCTCTGCTAGGGGTTTCTGCCTTCTTTTCTATGGCGGAAACTTCCATCACGACTCTGTGGCCTTGGAAGGTGCGAGAAATATCGTCTTTTTAGTTTCAGTTATCCTCGATGCGCATAAAGTTAGGCAATTCTTACCTTTTGCAGTTTCGCATAGCATCCGCTGAATCTAATTTTAGGTATAAGATTTAGGGTCGCCTGGAAAGATGTTTCGCTGCTGCAATTTTTCTGCTTTATTTTCTGTGGTAGAAACATCCATCATTTTATGTTAGTGACTGTACATAGAGGATGGACAAGAATTATATCATCTAATGCATAAGGCATCCATGGCATCACGTGGAATAGAATTTGCAAAATTTATGTTAGGTTGAGGAGTTAGCATCACATGGCAAAAGACATCTTATTTGCTTGTTGGACTCATGAAGAGAGGAATGATATCCTAGGATTTATGCAACCTTCCACCAGCTTTGTTTGAAGGAAGGCTGTGTTCCATTTGTTGTTTTGCTGTCATATCGCAAGATGTAGGTAGTTTCCATTCTTGTTGGTTCGGAAATAATTCCATATGATAGTAGTCAAGTATCCATTTCCATGCTCATGTTTATTGAGTCATCATCTTTTTTTTTTTTTGTTATTTTTGAGTAATGCTAATCATTGTTATATCTAAATGTTAGCCTTAAATTTACTTCCAAAGAGAGGAAGATGTGGGTCTGTGAGGAAAAGGCATACATGAGGCCAAGCGGCCTAAGCTAAGTTATTCCACAAATTTAGTGTTTCTCAACTCGGGGTAACTTGTTTAGTTGACAAGACAAATTGCCAAGAGAAGAAAGAAGTATAATACTTAGTTTCCTACTTATTAGTTCCACTATTGTATGGAAGTCTTTTATTTCTTTCAAATTACACCTGATTCGCTTATGTATTATTTTCCTGTAATGCTCAGCTAAGAGGAAGTGGAGGAATAATTTGATATTGTTTTACATCATTCTGGTCTCCACTAAATTTCTTCATTTCTTCCTTACATAATAATTTCATTCTAATTAGGATCCTAGAGTTCTTAGAAAACCTGTCATAGCATGGCATAGTTCATGATCCAGGGAGGCGATCCACTTCAAGCTAGTGACAATACGGAACTATAGACGACTATTTGTCTAAATGAAAATTGTACTCAATTGCTTAGTGCCTAAACCATCCTACTCACAACCAGTTTTATACTGGTTTAGCTTCAATCGCGGTAAGCTTGGTTTACATCATCTCCTCGCATTCCAATATCTTGTTTGGTGCCACTTCAATGACATCCTACTGCCTGCGTTAACTTGTATCATGTGGCTCCTATCTCCCTTTCCATTTCCATTTTCTCCACATTGGACTAATATACCTATAGGATCATCATTGTATTCCATGTTATGCATCTTTCCTTGAATATAGCATGCCAACATTTCATATGCTCGTATTATGGGCTATTATTAGGTGCTAATATGCTCTGGATCCTAATTCTGTTTCTTTTGGAAATATAAATTTGTCCTGCTGGAAATAATGATTTTAAGGTTGGGCATGTTGGCTCAGAGACAAGCCTTAAAGCAACCACAAGTTTGCTCTGATGTGACTAATCTGTCATAAAATACCTTTTTTTAATGAAAAATTGTAGTACATAGATTGACACTCCTCAAATTTACATAGACTCTTCTGGACTAAGAGTCATTGTTTCTAGAGTTGGGTTAGCCTATAATAAACAAACAGCAATTGCAAGAGAATTTCACATGCTAGTTTAGTAGCAGACAACAAGAAATTGACTTTTGGATTGCTTCCATATGCTTCTTTTAGCTATATTATTGAAGACATGAATTGACTGACACTATATGTTCTTCCCTATTCTTGCAAGCTTAGAATTGTAAATGATACAAGAGTGGCTTAATGATGTTCTTTGTGCACTGAAAGTGAATATTACAATTAAATTGTAAATGCATATACCTGTATTTGTCTATCTCCAGCATAATAAAGCTTATGCGAATGTGTTTACCTGTATTTGTTTAAGTGTATTTGTCTATCTCCAGCATAATAAAGCTTGAAGGGCTTAGTTTTTTTATATCAGGTTCGTGAATTAGCTGAAAAGGATCCTGAAAATGGTGTGTTCAGAATGCTTCAGCGTGATGTTACTCGGTTTTTGACAACCATTCTCATTGGCACAACGTAATAAATGACAATTTAGTACCGTGCATGAGCTTTTGTGTTCGATGTTTGTGTTATTTCAAGCTCCCACAAGTGTTTGAGATCATAATTATCTTATGTTTCTTTTTGGTGATGTGCATTCAGTGTGGTCAATATTGGTGCTACAGCACTTGTTACGGATGCAGCAACTGCAATTTTTGGAGAAGCTGGAATTAGTGCAGCAACTGGAGTCATGACTGTATGCTCTTAACTTCATCTGCATTCTTATTACACTACGAAAGTTTATGCAGAGGTGTAGACTGTTATTTATACACAGTAATTTATGCAGGGATCCTTCTGTATTAACAGATTGGGTACCTATTAATCAAGTTGGGCCAAACTCTGTTTCCGTGCATTCCTAATTCATACCACAGCAGCATAACCTTGTCATATATTAAATTACGAAATTATATGTAGTATCCGCAATAACTTGAGTCATCCTGTTTTGATGTTTTATGTGTTTTTTGTATGTTCTTATCTTGGAGTTGTATAAACAATTCGACTGATTAGTATATTTTTCATGATTTCAGGTTGCTATTTTGTTGCTAACAGAAATTACACCAAAAAGCATTGCTGTTCATAATGCCGCGGAAGTAGCTAGGTTTGTTGTCAGGTGAGATGATTTTCTTATGAAACAAGATTTTCATTTCTTTATCCAATTTAGTATTGGATCAGTTACTAAATCTCGCATGGATTTTTAAAGTGTTAACAAATCTATCATAAACTTTCATTTTTAACAAATGCATTATATTCTCTTAAATTTGTAATTGAAACAAATCTAGCACATTCTCAATTGATGCATTTTCTATGAATATTGAATCACATTATATATTGATTCAACAAATTTGAAATAATTTGTTAATTTTTTTTAAAGATAAATAAAAGTTAATATATTAACATATTACATATTTGATCATTAGAGAATCAAAATGGCATGATGCCCTGTGAAAACATTATCCTGAAGAACTAATTAAAATTATCATAAATTTTTTTGCTATAGACTAATTACAAAATTGGAAGGATATGATTTACTTGCGAAATGTGAAAGTTTGTTTTAGATTTATTGAACACTCAAAAGTTATTGATAGATTTAATGATTAGTTTTTTTCTCTGTTCTCTTCTTAAATTGGTGTGTGATGATCTCTTATATTTCAAACTAGGTTAGACCGGTAGCATGGCTTTCAGTAGTCCTATATCCGGTTGGGCGGATCACCACTTTTCTTTCGATGGGTATGCTGAAAATGCTAGGTCTAAAAGGTATAAGGTAGGTTGTCTACACATCAATCTGTTTATTCTTTTGTTTTATTTTCTTTGGCTCTCCTTCATGCTATCTTATGATATAATTTATAAATTGGCTCTTTGCAAGCAATTCTTTCTTAGTTTTCTTACTATAATGCGAATTCATTATTATAATTATTAGAACATACTAAAAAAATGATGAGAGGTAGAACATCACTCACTTTTGTTTTAAAGAACTCAAAGGCAAGGAGAGACTTGGTTGTATTTACTCATTTGTTTCTACTTTTGATCTTTTAATGTGTTTAAAAGGTGTTTTCATTATGAAAAGCTTTTTAAAATGATGAGATATTGATGTATATATATGTGTAGATGCCCTTTTTTTTCAAAGCTTAGATAGGAAGACTGTACCTTCAACATAACTAGCATATGTACCCTCACAATTTGTGGAGAACACTTTAGTTATTGGAATAACTCTTGCAAGATATGTTTACACGATAAAATTCAAGTCCAACAACAAATATAGGACTGATGGCAAGAAATCCAAAATCTTCATAGTTCTCAATAGCAATCAAACACATTTGGAAAGCATAATTTTCTCAAACAAACCACAGAAACATGTCATCAGCAAGAAAAACATAAAGTATATTAGCAACTCGTTGAAAACAAAGCTTTACCCATTTTTGAGAAGACCAGCAACTGCATAGTGTAACACAGAGAAGATCATATTTAAGAGAAACCATCTAGATGGAAGATTTTGAATATATGTTTTTCCAATGGACAGTCATTTTCATCTCACGTCAGCAAAGAAATTAGCCAAAAAAGTATTTATGGAACAACATGGAATACAACTTGTAGTTGGCTTAGCTTCTTAATTCTAAATTGCTTCTAATAAAATATTGTCTAGATACAATCAAGTGCAGCATTGGACATAAAAACTTGCCATTATTTAGGATTGCAACTATCAAATCCACTATAGATGAAAAAGTTGATGTTTTTGTATAAGCTAAAAATGGAGAAAATGATGGATAAATCAATAAATTATAATTAAAGTTTAACTTTATACTACTATTTACAACAATGTAGCTAATCTTAAGAACAAAGAGAGTTTCATTCTTTGGTAATAGCTCGGCTAGCCTGCACAGTATCAGTAATCACGCTAACCCAAGATTATTGAAGCCAGTGTCAAAAACACTTCTGGCATCATCTAACATTCACAGTTGCAATTCTAATATTAACTGTCGTTAAAGCTGGAGATATCATTGACACCATTACAGACAGTCCACATGTGTGCTTTTATTACTGCAACTTCTTCACAGTTTCATACTTGTGTTATGTAAAGAAAAGGGACCAATTTTATTACTTGTGTTTTGACAACCCACCAGAGAAACTCTAACAAACCCATCAAACTTTTCTATGAATTCATCAACTGGAAGTGCTTCCAATGATGCATCCTTATCTCATCCTAGAAAGGTGGAGAAAATATAAAATATTAGTTCCCATTCCAAACATGCTACTTGTCCTCTAGCTATGACACAATGATCACCTTATGGGTGATTGCCCATTCTATATTAAATATTTAACAATAAGGCTACAAGTTTATGGGTGATTGCCCATTCTATATATTTATGAGTTTACCATAATGTCCATGTGAATAGAATATTCTTTAACTGATTCATGACAGGATATTTTTATGTGATATTGATATGGGTGAATTGGTAAAACTAAATAGGTTAATTAATAACTTTGGTTTTATGGGTCAAAAATAATTGGTCAAAAAACAGCTTTAAACCAATAACTTAGTTTTTTTGGGTCAAAAATAATTGGTCAAAAATAACTTATGTAACCTTGCAATTATGCGGTGTGGTCTTACTAGCATTGTATTACCAATGCTATTGGTTAGTATGGTCTTGTATTTACTGGTTCTATGCTTCATCAGTACCCTATCCATGTTCTTCACTTCAGACCATGTGTCAAAATTGTTTATATAATGGTAAGTTTGAACCCCTTCTTTGGAAGAGTGGATCCCTTCCCAAGTGGCTTGAGATCAAACTTATATATGTTCTTGAATGCACCAACTTGTACTGGAATCTGCATTCTCATACTACAATTTTCTCTGTCCCTCTACATACAAGATGTACCATAGCTTATATGCTTCTATATGATCAAATAACAATCCAATGATCATTTTGACCTTGAAACTGAGGCGGCAAGTTCTTTATATGATTTCTTTACTATTCCATGTTAAAGAAACTTTCCTATTAATTTATCTTACCTCTCATCATTATTGTTGTCAATATAGTGAACCTTATGTGACCGAAGATGAACTTAAGTTGATGCTAAGAGGAGCAGAACTAAGCGGTGCAATAGAAGAGGAAGAACAGGTGCTGCAATCAATATTGATTGATTCAAGATTTTTGTGTTTTATCTCCAAGGAAGTTTGCTTTAGCTTTTGAGATTAAGTATATTTGGTTGCCACTCTTTGTGCTAGTCAATTCATTTAGTAAAATGTAATATCCAAGATTTTTTCTTCATATATTCAATTTTATTTCGGGATAACACATGGTTAAAACTAATATCTGCAAGTGTGTTTTCTCTTGTAATGTAACTCATATTAGAATGCCTAGCACAGTTCCTTATCTTCTATGCATGCACAAATTCCCTTTTTTATTTAGATTTTAGATATTAATTTCAATGGGAAAAATAGGTTGTAGCATCCATCTACCATTATTTTCTAGCATGAAGTCCAATGAAAGTGTATTATTACAAATTCTGGGTCGTGTCTCTAAAATGGGTAGTCATGGTAAATCTCTGACATGTTAAAATAAGATGGTCATTAGGTTGTTGATATAAATCAAATGGTGATTGAGCATTTCTTCAAGAGGATAGAGAATGTTATGGATGAACATTGCACTAACAAGAGGACTAGAGGAGGTAGAAGGAAGACATACTACTAAAACATAGTGTGCTTTTTTAAAGCATTGATGTTTTCTTTCTGATTTTTCATAAATAGATGACATTTATGCATCCTCCAAAAAAGGGGTTGGAAACTTTAGTTTTAGTTTTTCCCCTTATGTAATCCATGTATACTATACATCTCATTTTTTGTATTTTTTGCTTAGTCATGTTGTCTATATTGTATGACAAACATCTAAAATGCTTTATGTAGTGGTTAATAACAGGATATGATTGAAAATGTTCTAGAGATAAAAGATACGCATGTCAAGGAGGTAATGACTCCTTTGATTGATGTAGTTGCCATAGATGCAAGTGCAAAGCTAGTTGATTTCAAAAATCTATGGGAAACATATCAATATTCAAGGTATGTTGGACAATTGATTTGTGTGATCATCAATTTGCCAAAATCTGATATACCTTTTATTCATGCTGATGCTAGAGTACCTGTTTTCCAAGATCGTATTGATAACATAGTGGGCATTGCATATGCAATGGACATGCTGGAATATGTTGAAAAGGTAAATGTCTCTTAGGGTTGTTGTTAGTGAGCCAAAGTGTCAAACTTCCAATTTTGTCCAATAACTTTTTCCTGTTCTGAAGGCTGACAAGCTAAAAGAATCAACTGTAAT
Organism: Curcuma longa; assembly: GCF_044706935.1. Lineage (NCBI taxonomy): Eukaryota > Viridiplantae > Streptophyta > Magnoliopsida > Zingiberales > Zingiberaceae > Curcuma > Curcuma longa. The sequence goes on along the minus strand of NC_133869.1, from coordinate 9,122,554 downwards.
GGAGATTGCTCACATGCCAACATACTTCATTCCTGGTAATGAAATTTGGATATTTAAGTCGTCAAATTAGAACATTCTAAATCCTTAAGAGCACGTCATGGTCTATTATGTTTCAAAAGCTTGTTGCTTTTAGTACTTTTTTCATTCTTAGGCATTATTGTGAAAGTCATGACACAATTCTGATCATATGACATGCTCCAATTCACATATAAAACAAATGATTCTTATGTATGATTCAAAATGAAAAGAAGAGTGATGATTCAGTATGATGTAATACGATCCGATACGGATCTTATTCTAACTCATTAAAGTTAAAATTAATCATCTAAAAGGAAATTTAAGTTATTCAAAATTAATACTAAACCAACATAAACCAAATTTATTATCAAAGAAAGACAGAATGATGATACTATAGAAGTATAAAGACCCAACAAATGGAATCTTAAAGTTAATGATGACATAGAAGAAAAACAAATCTTGTCAAATGTGAATTCTTGACACCTAATAATGGGAAAATAAATCTTGTCACATTGTTACAAAGAATGACAATAAAGGTGAAATAGCGATTTAGAAGACATGTCATGCCTAACTTATCTCCCATTAGAGACAATCATTTTCTATATCAAAAGAATTTAACGAGTAATATTTCTATTGCTCATTTTGTTTCGATTCTTAAAATGAATACTTAATAATGTCTGCTGTTGTTGATAGAAGAAATGTTCCTATAAATATATTTTTTATCAATCAAAATCAACTTCATCTATTTTAGTATGCTATTAAATGACAGATTATATTATTTTACATACTTCTAGATATCAAAACTATTTTGAATAAAGATGAATTAATTTTTAACATATTTTATATATTTTTTAATTTGGGTCTACAATTCATAATTCAATAATTCACCAAGACAATTTAATTTTACAACCTTGTTAACAAGTTTTGTTTCCAGTTATTCATTTAAATTCAACTCATGTTGCAGATTCAATGTCTGTGTGGAACTTGTTGAGAGAGTTGCGCATTAGGAAAGTCCACATGGCTGTTGTTTTGAATGAATATGGGGGAACTGTTGGTGTAAGTTATATTTTCAGTTTTTTTAAAGGACACTCAAACTTCATATTTTTGTTTGTTGGTACTGATACTCTTAGTTGCATTTTAGAGAAGTGTCTAACATTGGTTCATGAAACATTTAATTTTTAACATTGCCATCCAATTATATACATGTTTTTGCCATAGTTTCTTCCATGTATTTAGAGTGTGGATCTTCTTATGTTATATTTCATGTCTCCAAACGGATCCAACAATTATGAAGTGCCACTTGCTGCATTGCTTGGTTCATGAGAAATTCTTCACTTTTCTATTTTCCAGGAAAAAGTATTTAAAAGTTTAAATAAAAATAAAGAATTTTTTAAATCATTTTTTTCATACCACTGTATAGTGAAATTCATTCTTTACACAAGATTTTTTTAATCTCTAAAAATAAGAAGAAATATTATGAAAAATCTTGGAAAATAAAAATAGAAAACAGTGAACTATTTCCTTAAACATTGATACAATCAAACCACACATGCTTCTTGCATGGGCAATATACTATAGGTTTCTAAACAATTTCTCATTGAATAATTTCTCATTTTGCTTGTGATCCTTCATTGTAGATTAAACACTACTACAATGATCATGCCTAACCTTATTTCTGTAATTTTTGTCAATTGGATATGGCACAGTCTTAGGAGGATTGACACAACCCACTAATTAATGAATAATGAGACAAGTTAGAGATGGTGCACTATATTGAAGTTGGATTAACGGTGTCAATGGGTTGCCCAGGCTGTATGGCTTGGCTAATTTAGGTGTTGGGTTGGGCTGGGTATGACACATTTCATCATGGGCATGACCAATGACATTATCTTTCCTTGCCCAACCTAAGCTAGTTGATCCACGTCTATGTCACCTTGGGTTTGCTGAACAATATATTAATAAAATAAAAATAATAAAAAATCTAATTAATATAAAATTTCTTTAAAATATTTTGAAAATTAATAAAATATAAAAACCAAATAATAGGAAAAATTCAAAAATAAGAAAAATTTCTACAAATAGAAAAAAGAAAAAAAAATCAAAAATAAGGAAAAAAATTAGAAACATAGATTAAAAAAAAGTGCAATTCGGTGCACGAAGTTCTCGGCAATGTGTGGTCTCGGGGAAGGGTTGGACCATATTGAGCCTATTGTATGCAATTTTACCTTGTATTGTAAGAGGTTGTTCCCACTACTCGAGCCTGTGACCTTCAGATCACATGGCAACAACTTAACAGTTGCGTTAAGACTGTCCTTCGTTAAAATTTATAAAATTTTATAAATTAAAATTTTTAATATTTACATCATTACATATTTATGATATTACATTTTCACTATAATAATACAATGTAAATATTACATCTCAAGACTCAAGTAGGAGGTTAAAAATATTTATGTATGTGATTCAAACTCGACCTTTTGATCTTCCATTTGAGTTGCCTATGTAGCTTCCTTTGAAATGATTATGATTAATATAGTTCTATTTACCTTTACATACCATATACCAAGATGAGGCTAAGGTGAGTCATGGTTGGCTTGGTCATAATGTATCACTTGGACCAACTTCGTTGGGATTTGAGTCTAATGTTGAGATCGTGCCTCTATCTTATAGGCGCTCCTTTGCTTCCATCAAATGCTTAAGGCATATGCATATATGTCTAAGATGCTATTATAGACATGAATTGTCGGTACATCACAAGTAATCACAACTAAAATAGGATACATTGTCGTTGCATGCTTTTTCCTCCACTCTAATACATCTAAGTATTCTTAATTTTTTAGATTATGGAAGAACGTAGGTAGATGTTGAACTTGTTTACCTCATGGAGTTTAGAGACTTAGCTTTTTCTTATAAGCACCGACACAACTGAAGCTCCTACAATATGTAGACATCATGTCTAACCTTCCACAAGAAGATGGTATTGGAGCTTTTGACATTGGTCAATGATGATACCATGGTAAATTGAATATATTTTGTTTAACATATTTCTACTTTCTAATATTTTTTGTTATTGGTTTTTAATTCTAAATTTTTATAGTATCGGTTTATAATATTACAACGACTTACATATTTAATCCTAGGGTATAAAATAATGACTAGACAAATAATATCAAAGCTATTTGAATAATGTTTTTCAAAATTTTCTTTCATAACTTTAATAACCTTATAAAAAACAAGGTTATCATATCTATAATTTTTAAATAACAAACTTATCTTTCATAATGCATACACCATTAGGTGTATAATGCATAAACCGTTAGGTGTGAGGTTGGACTATGTACTATGGAAAATCCACTTGTATAAGGATAAAAGTTTTTTAAAATGTTACATGCATTTTCAACATATAATCAATTATTATTATCTAATTGGTTAGTACCAAATATATCAACCATAAACGTTCCTAATTAGCTTCTAAATTGTAGGGCTGATTTTAGCTAAAGGTAGATTGAGTTTCACCTATATGATATTTCAATTACTATTTTCTTATATTTAACATTTAATCTTCTGCAAAACCTTTTAAGATCTTAAGTCCTAGAGAGTGATGATTGAATAAATCTAATTGCTTTTCTATTTTGTGAAACTTTTTAATATATTATTTTAAAGCTTGTCTTGTATACAAAGGTTTGAGACATAGCAAATACAACAAATGTGAAAAAAATTATTTTTCATGATAACATTAAATTTCTTTTAAACTAACTATTGTATATACATTATCAAATGTGATAGATTTTTTTTTTTCATTTATGCCATAAAAATGAACAACATGAGAAACATAGTTTGAAATCACATGAGCCTTATGAAGAAATTTAAAACCTTTTAAAATAATTATTCATTTTTGTATAAATAAATTGTCATTTATGCAATGTGCAGTGCAACATATGCATGATTGTGCATTACGACTACTACTCCAAACAATAAAGTTAATGTTATTTTATATTTATGCAATGTAAAATCATTAATTAAATTTTATAGTGTAAAAAGGTAGCCCGGTGTATGAAACTCCTATCAATGCGGATCTCAGAGAAGGATCTATTGTACGCAGCCTTACCTTACTTTGCAAAAGGCTATTTTCAAGACTCGAATCCGTGACTTCTAGGTCACATGACAATAACTTTACCATTGTACTAAGGCTCCCCTTCAATTAAATTTTATAGTGTCTCGTGGAATATTTTTATCATGTTGAAACTGCATACTTTTCTAAGATAAGGTTGAAGTTATGTTCTAATAAAATATTCAAAGCCAATTGAGTCGGCCATTAAAAATGGTAACAGGATTTGCGACACCTTTTCTTGTTTTCTCATTTGAAAAAAATAAAATGATAATGTCACTTGAGCAAGAACTAACCTAGTGTCATGTCACTTTATGTAGCAAGTAAGGTGGCCAGTCTCATAAGAAGATTTGTAAGTGAGAATTTTCTTGTAGCTTTTGCATTGGATCTTTTCTTGGAGATGAGGTCAAAATGGCCTTAAATGTGGCTAGTTTACAATTACGATTAACGGCAGATCCCTATTTCCTTAGTATCAGTGGCTTGATACACATCTCTAACTTCAATATTTGCTACCACTTCTTTTTGACCTCTATTGGTAATAGTAGCCTTTACAAACCCTGCTCCCATGCTAAATTGAGTAGTAAATCTAAGCATAGGGGGATATCGACTTGGCCGATTGGTGGAGTGTGCTAGATCCCTCAAGAGCACAAATATAGAATAGGTTGAAATTTGTACCGTGGATCTAAGTAAGGTTGAGTATTCAGTTAAAATCGAACCGAACCGAATTAATTGAAACCGAACCGAACCGAACCAAACCAAACCAAACTGAATTTTTTTGAACTAACCGAACCGATCAAATTTTTAACTAAAAACCAAACAAACCGAAACAATAAAATATCGGTTAATTCATTCGAAAGTCGAATTAACCGAAATAATCAAAATTTTTAAATATTATGGGAGATTAACCAATTAGTTAGGGAATTATAAGTTCACTTACTTAGAAATTTACTGATTATTTATTTTATTTTAATTAATTTGGTTTAACCGAATAAGGAATTTTAAAATCGAAACCGAACCGAATTAACCGAATTTTTTAGAGAAAAAACTAAAATTTCGAAATAACCGAATCGAATTTTTAAATTCGGTCGGTTCGATCAGTTTGTTCGGTTTAACTAAACTTTTGCTCACCCCGAGACCCAAGAGGATCCAACGTTTGTAGTCATCTCATGGAATACCACTTTGAAAAACCTTTAACTCTAGAAGGGTGGCTTTAATACCTCATAGAATTTGGGGGAAAGTATATATTGTATTGCTTCTCATGGGATAACCAAAGCCCTAATTCTAAAATGCTAATATTGAATTAAACTCACTACATAATCACTTATTAACCCTGATACTTATGATAGGGTATATTGTCCTATGTTATTTTCAGCAATGTTCTATCAAATATTTAGTTAGAATCATCCATATATACATTTACTTAACTATTTCACTTAGTCATTATGTTTTTGTCATTGTTGTGTTGTTCTGGTGCAACTTAATTCTTATATTGTCGCATTTAATTTTTACAATTTCTGCCACTCCTGGAACCTTGATAGTGACTACTATTATAGCTCTATACTCTAAATCTAACTAGAAGTCTAACATCCTATTCAGTTACAAATAGACTAATATTATAGCTCTATACTCTAAATCTAACTATAATCTACCATCCTATACAGTACAAATATATTCTTGCTTGAATTCAAGTGAATCAAATTTTTATTGTTCTCTCTTTTTTTTTACTTTTGACCATGATCATTGGCTTGTAACAGATAGTAACTCTAGAAGATGTTGTCGAAGAAATTGTAGGAGAAATCTTTGATGAAAATGATTCCAAGGTAAGCAAATTATATTGTGGCATCTATGAGATTTTTTTTTAAATTTGTGGATAACACCTCATAATCGATTTTTCATGATGATTCCTTGATTTACATCTTCCTCTTCTTAAGAACATATAGATCTAGTTTAAATATTGATTTTCTTTTCACTTGCCCACTTCACATCATATTTCTTGTAAAATATGTATGAAATTTTTTTGGATGGAAATAAATATTCTTAAGCCGTTAAGTTCCTCCTATATAATGGGATTTTCAACTCCACTGAGATTCATGTTCCTGTGCGTTTATTTTGAAATCAACTAATCTGTCAACCACTTTATTTGATCACCACTTTTCTCCTCATAATCACACACTTATATTATCATCTCTGCCTTCCTCTTCCACGTCACTAGACCACAAATATTTCACTCTGGAATGCTTTAGTTATGAGGATTTCAGGTTGAACGCAGAAGTAATTTGCATACGCTAAAATACTTACAGTTGTTGCATGTCTAATTGAACTAAATTAAACTAAATTTGTGTAACAAAAGCCTTACAAATATAAAATTGGAATTATTGTAAAGATCTATTGTTCCAACGAAATCATCTTATCCTCTAAGATCCAAGCAATGGTTGAAATGCCAAGCTATTCTATCTAGCTTGTTCTGACATGTGAGTGATACCCGAGACTAAGCGACATAGACAAATCATTATTGTGTTGCTTGCACCGATGTAATAATAGTGGTATTGGATGAAAGTGTTGAGATTTGTCTTTTCTCGTTTGATACCATGCCAAAATTGATGAAATTCTGAAGTCATAAAAGGGATGGGTGAGAAATGGCTACAAATCAATGGACTGGAGATGAAGCGATGTAGAGAGTAAGCAATGCATACTTGAAAGAAAAAACATTTGGTAAGGAATTGTGAGAAGTCGACCTTGACGTATAGCATTATGAGCCTTGAGGCACAATTTCACTGTTGTGCAGATGTGCGATTTTGCTGTTGCGCAATTAGGGATTTGGATGTCATCTCTAATTATGTAACTTATAGTAATTGTATAAGTTATATAATTTAGATGTTATAAATAATCAATTATTATTAATTTAGATAAGTTATTATTATATAACATATAATTATAATTAAATAATTTAAGTTATAATTAGTATAACTTAGCTATAATAACTTAAAGAGTAAGTGACAATAATTTGATTATAAAATTATATGTAAATATAGTAAGTTATAATAACTTAATTGTAAACTTATAGGTAACTAAGTTATTAACTTGATAAAATGCTATCTAACTTATATTACAATTGTTATGTAACATTTATATTTCCTTGGATAACACATACATTACATATACATATTTATAGAAGTACAAATATCTAATTAATTTATTGAACAATCTATTGACTTGCACAATCATTTAATGAATTAACATATTTGATTTACTCAATTGTAAACAACCACAATTAAAATATAAGCATCCAAATCGTATTGACACGACACAATATGGTACCAAAACCATATTGTTCTAGACAAATATTGAAACTTTGGTACAACTTAAGATTTTAAACCTTGAATCCAAGTGTTAATAGTTGTTGCCATGAAAGGGAGAGAGGGCAAGGGAAGAAGATGGCAAAGATGATGCCTTGTGTCAAGCCTTCGAGGAGTTGTTTATGTTTCAGGGTCTCGGACAAGCTTTGCATATCGACTTTGGTACTTTTAAACCTTGAATCTAAGTGTTAGTAATTGTTGCCACGAAAGGGAGAGAGGGCAAGGGAAGCAAATGGTGAAGCTGATGCCTTGTGTGAAGCCTTCGAGGAGTTGTTTATGTTTCAGGGTCTCGAATGAGCTCTGCATGGCAATTGACGAGCGGTACAAAATGTTTTTTCTCTTGTCAAACAACATGAAATGATATGTTAATCCATGATGGTCGGTTCTTTTTGAGACTTTGTTAAGTTGTCGATTTGTCGAAATTGCATGATTCATATTGTTCATTTGTGTTGTAATCTATCCCAAATCATTTTCTTCTCTTAGAGCATGGGCTCTTTGCCTCTATGATTATTTTATTTGCATTAATTACTATATGAGTATAGGTTTATTACATTTGTTATTAAATTGTATCAAAATCCTATATATATATATATATGATTTTAATGTTTCTCATTATCATTCATCTCAACTTTATCATGTGTAATCATGTAATTAAGGTTTCATTGTTTTCAATCCTCTTAGGGGGTGTGGAGCCTCCCTCTCATCCCTATTCTTTCCCTCACCTCTTCTCAAGATCCCATCCCTTTATTCTTCTACCTTTAATTTTTAATTTCTTAACCATATCACACTAATTTAGTATTAAGAGAGGAGGGAGAGAGTGAAGATGAAGAATAAAGGGGTATTCTTATGCTTCCATGTTCGTTGCCACAATCAAATCGAGAAATGAAGAAGAGATTATGCTTGATCCGTTGTTGCCTACAATATTTATGCCACCATCAAGTCCAATCAATCTCTTGGACGCATCCATCCATATTCTTTTTTTGAGTCCCTAGACCAAGTCGCACACCCAAGTTTTTGGCTTGTTCAACAAAGGTAGTTGCAAAAAAATTCAATGATATTTTCTCAAAAAAGCCTTTGATGAAAAACTTATCTTAAAAGAAGAAAGGTCGAGTGAAATGTACAATAGCTGCAGCTAGCAAAAAGTGAACTGAAAAAAGTAAACATTGGAGCATTTAATGCTAGAATTTTAAAGCCGTCAACTAAGTATTTCACCTCAACAATGCATGGTACTTTTAGAATTTGAGCTTTATATCGATAATTATTAATAAAAAATAATTAGCTGACATATATATTTTTATAAAATTATAAATTTTCCATGTCAAGAATATTAGTTTTTCCATAAGATTCTTTTTACTAGATTCACTGATGCACATACATAAAATTATAAACATGTGTATGTTGTATTTAATTTCTATGCAAAGTTGCTAATTAAAAATCTTGTTTATCTATATTACAATCATTTAGTAAAAAAATTTAAACAAACGGTACCACGTAAATAGAATCCTATTGTCTACAGATATTAATGATTTGGAATCCTTTTTGAATTTTTGCAAATGGTCTATATCTTGCAAAGAGATGGTTAAATTAAGAGCTGGCTTATTAAAGTAGGAAATATAATGAAAAGAAACATAGCTAAATAAACAAATTATTGAGAAAAAACCTATGCTGTCCTATATCACCCACTGTTCTCATATACAGCACTGCTGCTCAAGCAGTTCTAATTAATTAATTTATCTAGGAATATGCTGCACTGAATCACTCACTGCATGTACAACACTTCAGTCTGCAGCAAATTCATCCACGCCACCAACAGGCATCACTGCTGCAGCAAATGTGTCAAAGAGATAATGTCTGCCCCTAAAATTGCCTGAGCATGAGCTTTAATATAACGAATATAATTTTCATCTTTCATTTGTTCTTTGATATATTGTTTACATTATTGAGGATGAAGATTAGTTATTGTCTATCCATTCTAACATCTCTCTCAAAGTCTGTGTATCTTGAGATCCTGGAATCTCCCTTTTCTAGAGTACAATGATTGAAAATTTTAGTCTCCTGTAGACATTTGTCTCCTCTGAGATTTGATATGGTAAGTTGTAACCCTAATATCATCATTGTATAATAGTTTTATGGATCTATTATGCTTGTTGGTTACAGTTTCAAAGGCAGTTTAGGTATTGTCTTTCTTCTAGTATCTTTTATGTCAGCCAAAGTCAAAACATTACTCAGTCTCAATGACATTTTCTCATTATCTCTTGGAGTTATATCTGACTATTACTCAGTCTCTCTATTGGTATTAATTTGTTGTTGCAAGAGTATATATTGAAACCCCAATCAATCTCTTGTTCTGTGCAACCGTTGATAACTTTCCGCTTGAAACTTAATATGACATCCTCATATTTAGAGGGGAGTTAAGAAAGACAATTTCATCCTTTGGAGGTATGATCAACTCGTTAACTTCAGTCTATAGAGCATTGCACCATAGAATCTCAATTGATGCACCAGGATTGCATCCTCATTATGTTTCATTATCTTCATCGACTTCATTGTTTTCATCACACATTAGAGGAGTTATAGCTTGAAGGAACATTAAGTTATTATATTTAATAATTGTATACTTGTATGATTATGGATTTAATCACACAGGAGGTGTTTAGTGAGTATTATATCAGACATATAGATGAGTGATTTCTTTTTCAATTATTTCCTGTCTATTACTATAATTCTTCAATTTTCTTGGTCACAACTAGTCTAGTCCTTAATAATCCTATAGCTAAATTGTTAATGTGACAAATTCCTTGGTCAAAACCGTTTGCCATTGCTATTGATCTTTTAACATTATTCCTCTCGATGCAGTTATGTTACTCCAGTTTCAGAAGATTAAGTAATGCAAAGAACTAAATACATTGGTCTTTCTATAATAAATTGATAATAAAATAAACTGATTGGGGGTTTGGAATTCATTATTTTATTTTAAGTCACTTTTTTATTTCAATTTGCTCCATTTTGCCTAAATTAGGTTCCAAGCCTGATTTATCATAAAAGCCTATGAAAGATGATTTAACCTATTGTTTAAGACATTATTTACAAGTGAAATCTCACCCATTTCGTTCTTTTTTCTATAGCATTATGAGGTTGTATATCAAGGCATGCGACCTGAATTAAGTTATATCATAGCCCAAGATCAATCCTTCTTCTATGATTCTACATGATGCCTTCCTCCTTGTCATTTGTAGGATTTGGGTAATGAAATATTGCATTGCTTTTTAATGACATGACCCTTACATTACATGAATATATATAAATTCATGATAACTCAGAAGTACTAATGTGTAGCTGAAGTCACTACATCTAGTACCTAACTAACCCAATACTTTTAAGGCTCCCCTTAAGTTGGAGCATAGATATTATCTATTTTACCTTGTTTGATAAATTAAAAAAACTCATAACCAAAACATAGACAGAGACAATAATAATGCAAGCGTAATATTCATACACTGGGCAAACAAACTTAGGGAGTTACTGAAACATGCAGCGAATACTCCTGTTCATCTCATTTCAAAGGTATAGAGATAATTGATGGAATAGCAAGCCATGATCGCTTAGACCAACCAACAGATTGATAATGGAGGATAAAGTGTGAAAAGATTATAACTAATGTCTCGAGTGGGCTTCTCCATCAACATGAAATAACGAATAAAGGAAGATCCCAATGGTCTTGGAGGAAAAATAGATTGATAGATATCATAGCTCGACTATTTGCTAGAATTAGCAATATAAGAAGAAAATATTTTCACTGATTAGATCTTCACTGGAGATAGAAGCACAAGTTAACTCTTTACTAGATTATGTTCTTTGTTCAAGTCTTCATTGGCTTTTAGATGGCACATATGCAAGAATACAAGGACCAACTAAGACTTGAGGAAGGAAAAGCAAGACCAATGCCCATAGACTTTCATTTGTGTCGCAACCCAAAGAAGATGAGTGTGGAGGCAGTGTGATTGGAAGAGGAGTTGATAAGCGGCTTTATTGTTGTCTAGTAGTAGTAGATGAAAGGTTGCCATGTTGCCAAAATTGAAGATGAAAAAGAGGAGAGGTAATGGGATCATAGGCTGCAATGGAAGAAGGGTAAAGGAGTCTGACCAAAGAAGAGATAGTGGAATCGAATCCATGGTTACCTGTAATCTAAAAGGAAGGATGTTCTAGTTTATTGCATGACCTTATTTTGTAGTTATTATTACACATCATGATCTAACATCATCAAAGAAAGATGAGAGGAAGATATACAAATGTTTGGTGTGACAATCTTAAATTCAAATACTTCAATACTAAGGATGAAACCGGATCTATATGGATAAGATTGGACAATTTAGGCTGTTAACGAACCTATTGATTTTTTATATATAAAATATGACTTTTATAATAATTTTTATGAAAATTATATAAATATGTTTAAAAAAATATTTTTATAATCTTTTTATAAGTTCCAATTCAACACAATGAAATTTAAAGTTTATAAAAATATAAAATTTATGAGATTGTAATCTTTATAATAAATTGAACAAATTCAGATTTTACAAATTTGAATTTTGATTATAGGAAATTATTTTTGTAACAATATTTTTGTAAACAACTTATTTTACGATAAGTTTTTACAATCCCAAATTTAAATTTTCAAAATTAAAATTTTTGTAACACGATTTTCTAAAGATTTTTATAAATCTAAATTTTATAATAAATTTCTATAAAATTGAAACTTAATATTATAAGATTTGTGTTTATTAAAATTAGGATTTATAAATAAAATTATCATCATTATAAAAATTTGTTACATAAGACAAATGGAACTCCGCCTGTGATAAGTTTACCTTATCATTGCCGGTCCCAAGCCCGGGATAAAGGAGGAGGGTTGCGTTAGGTTGCCAGCCAGCGTAAAACTAAGGCAAACACTTATGAATGGATCCAATATACAATTGTGTTAATGCTAGGATGTTCCCCGGAAGGAACGCGTTGCAGGGTCCGACTGTAACGTCTCGGCAAGGACCGCTACATCTCCATGAGAACTTGGGTGTAGTGTTAAATGAGCAAAAGTTCTCACACCATAGGTTGGGTAAGAATAAAGATTATAGGAAAATTAATAGTCTAAGATTTGGAACATGGAATATAGGAACCCTTACTGGTAAAACAATGGAGATAGTAGATACGATGATTAGGAGAAGAATTAATATTTTGTGTGTACAAGAGACAAAATGGGTAGGCGAAAAGGCAAAGTTGATAGAGAATTCGGGTTTCAAGTTATGGTACACAGGAAAGAGTAAAACAAGAAATGGAGTTGGTGTTATTGTAGATAGTTCGTTAAAGGATGAAGTTGTAGGAGTAAATAGACCCCTAAGAAGGCTTCTTCCCTTGATTCGGCAACAAGGTTCCTCCCCTCCCTTTCCTTACTAGGGTTGGCACACAAGGGGACTCCCTCTCATTAGGGTCGACGGCCAAGAGAGCAAGAAGAAGAAGGAGGAACAAGAAGAACAAGAAAGGAGAAGAAGGTTCCCTATTTGCTAGCCATTGGATTGAAGAGATTTGGTGGAGTTATCTCGAAGGTTCGTTGCCCACACAACGTTCGAGAAGAGGAAGAGGAATACAGCAGAAGATAAAGAGGTCTTCGGGTAAAAGTCTCCTACACATCTCAAAGAAGAAAGGTATAATTTATTTACTTCGCTGCGTAAATTATTTTTCTTCGTATGGACCCTGGATACCAAACACAAGAGCCCAATGATCTTAATGCATTGATCAACCTCCTAGTTGATTAATTATGAGGGCCACTTGAGAGCAAGGGTTCGAATCCTGGCGAAGCCAAGCAATACCCTCCTGCGTCGTGACCAACTGCAGTTTCTCGATTTACCTCCTCACAAATGGTCGTGGGGCCGACCGTGTGGGGCCGCTAAGGTGGCGGATCCACTTTTGCAGAAAAGATTATGAGGGCCACTTGATAAGATTTCGTTTTCGAAAAATTTTTGTCCGGCAAGAATTCAACGGAGCGGAATTTCAAGATTCCCATCAATGCCCCTTGTGCTGGAGACTCTGAGAACACAGTGAAATGATGAAATAATTTGAATTGATAATTAATGCTTTAGAGTCGTCGAATTACTTTGCACATTGAACAAAGAATTTTTAGGTTAGTCCATAATGAGATAATTCGTATATCTTTGTTTATTAATAAAACTACTAAATAGAATTAAATGAACTTGCTAAGGATGATAATTTTCACACATTAGTTTTAATTGCAAGTTTTGCTTGAGGGCAAATAAAAGTTTAAGTCTATGGGTATTTGATGTGTGTGAATCATGCAAATATTTTTGATCTTATTTAGAATATATTTATTGCATTATATGAGCATATTTTGTATAAACTTCTTGCATCTGCATTTATTTCACCATTTTAGTTCAGATGACTTTAGTTTGTGCTTTATATTGCTAGAAAATGAAAGAATTTGGCATTGGAGCGAATTTGGAGACAAAAAGCCAAAGGAGCTCATATTTCAGCATGATCCATGGCTAAACCGTACTACATTCCACGACCATGGATCATTAGGAGGCAGAATTGGCAAAGGAGCATCAACTAGAATTTCTAGCAAGGAACATGGCTAGCCCATGGTGATTATCACGATCGTATTCCCAATTGATTTTTGACGAGGGGCACTCCAACAAGGAACATAGCGTGATCATGTCCCCTGACACGATCATGTCTCTTGTTGCCACTTGACGAAGAGCATTCCAGCAGGCCACATGGTCTGGCCGTGTCTCCTAACATGGTTGTGGCATGTATAGTAGCACCTCTCCTATTTTTAAGAAATTTTGTTAACCCCCTCTATATTTTAGGAAATTCCATTACTGCTTTGACTTTTTAGGAAATTAAGTTAAGGTGGTCTACTTTTTAGAAATTATATCAAAGCTCTAAAATTATAAAAGGAGATAAGGGGCGGCAACCATAAAGGAGGAGAGATTGGGAATCTCACATCGAGGGATTCTTCGATCCGGCAACAGGGGATCAAGGAGGAGACCACTTCATGATACCAAAGGCTCGTCTCTCTAAGGTTATGGAATAATTTTCTTAATTCCAGGATTAGAGAGTAGCCCAATGTAAGTTTGACAATTGATTTATATGAGTTCTAGGATCATGGATATGTATTCTTGAATGGATCCTTCCCTTTGTGGGAGCTCCAAAAAATTTTTAAAAAAATTGATAAAATGTACCAACACATTCATCTAGTGTAACTTCTTTTCTAAATTTGATAAAATCAATCAAATAGCCTATAAAATTATCTTAAATAATTATAGAAACAATAAAAATCTAAACTGTTAAAATCAGTTGAGTCCCTAGAACGATAAGGCAATGACTCATCTAAAGTTAATTAATTTTGGGTGCATCAATGATGAACACGGGCCAAGAAAAGATACCTATGTTCATCACTAACTTTTTTCCAATAATTCACTGATGGTAAAAAAAATCTTAAAAAATTTACTTTTTGATATGATGGTAAGTTTGAACTTTGAAACTCTGACGTTGTATGAGGAAGTGATTTTGTAGCCGGATGAAATATTAGAACGAAGAAAAAAATTTGGGAGAATCAAATCATGAATCAAAGTGGGAGCTTTGGCCGGAAGATGAAGTCACGAATCAAAACAGAGCCGCCACACGTAGGACGAGCTTGGCTGGGAGGAGACTAGGGTTTGGTTCTCACGAACGAATGCTTTGGATGATCAAGAAATGACAGATGAATTGTGTGACAACGACAGAGCTTCTGTAGGAGGATGAAGCATTGAGCGAAAACAAGACGAGAACAGAGATGTCGTTGCAGTCGGAGCTTTGGCCAAGAGGGAGATTAGGGTTTGGGTTTTGAGCATTTGGGCATTCACGAAGAAAAGCTCAATTGCTCGGGGAAATGATAGTGACCAAAGTAGATGGCGCTGTATATTTTCTTGTTTAGGTTTCGAGATTTGAAAGGTGCTTTCAACAGCAATTTCTTGATTTACCTCTTCATAGATGATCGTAAGACTGATCGTGTAAGATCATTAGAGTGACGAATTTTACCTTTTACTAAAGAAATTTAAAAAGTGCTTTGATTGCATGGGATGTTTCAGACAAGCACATGATCAATCAGTGGAGTGAAGGAGGGGTATAGGGAATTAGGTACGTCGTTTTGGTAAATATAAAATTTGGATATGCAATTTGGGTATTAGGAAGAATTGACTAGCGGTTTGATAAATTATTGAAGTAATTTTGTAGTGATGAACGCAATGATAACTATAAATGACCCCAAATTTAGGGGTCCAAAAGCCTATATATATAAAAATTTGAAAAACCAAAACAATTTACATCCCTAAACAATATAAAAGTACTCTTCATCTTAAAAGAGCTTTATTGTGCCTTTCACTAAACTTGAGCCTCAACATGCTGACACTTATTTGCTGAAAAAGAACTCTTGATGTTTGTCCTTTTGCACTGCTGCCGCAGAATGTTTGCTGGGGAAACGTGGATTTTGCACTATAACCAGCAAGGGATTGAAGGAGTTTCCATTACTGGAATAAGGAGTTGAAGTTGGCTGTAGAAATAAGGGAGTTATTTCCATTACTTGGTACGACCACTTAGAATAATAAGCTTTGGACGATTGACAAAATTATTACTTTAGAGGAAGTATACAAAAGAGTTGACAAGTATAAAGAAGAAACAAGAGTTAGTAATCTGTCTCACTCACCACACCAACATGCCATTCTTGAGATACCAAATTGTTGAAATCAGAAGCATCCATTTCCTGCAAAGTTTCAGTGGATGTAAAGAAATAGCCTTGATGACTTCCAATCTATAAAGTATGGAAAAATGAGAAAGTTCATGCTAAGAACAATGATCTGAACACTAGAAGAATCGGAGATAATTTTCTGCTCATGTTTTGCATAGCACAGCTAGGAAATCGTGTTATTGACCAATTATACTTATATATTTTTCAAAGGTGCATTATGACGACTTCCCAAAAGTCAGTTAACCTAGTACTATTCTTTCTTCAGCAAAAGGTGAAATCCGCCACCCCAGCGGCCTCACACGATCGACCCCGCGATCATATGTGAGGAGGTAAATCAAGAAGCTGCAATTGACCACAACGGGGGAGGGCATTGCCTCGGCTTCGTTGAGATTCGATCTTTGTCTATTTCAGAAAATATGTTCCGCAATAACCAACTCAACCATGTCCCAAAGGCAAACTAGTACTATTCTTTTCTTTTGCAGAAAACTAGTACTATTCTTGCTCAAGTAAATGGTTGTTCTACATTCTAACAGTACTAGTGCATGCATATAGGAATGACACTCAATATTTTGTATATCATTCTTATTTTGGCTATTGAATGTACACATCGTCGTATTCCTTGTTTCTTAGTTCCCAGACATTTTCACTAGATAAGTTGTACAAGTAATTCTTCCCACATGCCCAAACTTATCACAGCCATTGGCTTCCTTAGGAGAATTTTTGTAGTTATTTTGTAGGTATTTGAAAAATAATTATGGATATGGTTACCAACAGCCAATTTGTCCTCTTCTATCTAATGGAAATGAAAACTAATTTTGATTACGATGATTATAGGCCATCAAACATACTAAAGAAACCAAAGATCTAATCCAGAAAAATCAAATATTTGAAATAATCCTTCTATTTCACAATTCCAGTTATTATCAGAGTCTACTGATTCTATATTCCCTATAAACGAGTTTTGTGTCATGTGGAAGCGCTAGTATGGAAACCACAGGACCAATGTTTATATCCAAGAAAAAATCCCAGTTTCATCACTTTTGTAAAAAATTAAAAACACAAAAAACAAATGAAAAATTGACAAATTGATCCAATATTGAGTTTCCACCAAATTTGTAAAACAGAAAATCATAAACGGAAAATCATGCCCTTTCCACTATTTCTGTGTTGCACTATGGAAAACTACAACTATAGGGTTTTATTCTATTTCCAAAATAATCTGCAGATAAATCTTTTCTTGTTATCAATTTAAATCCCTATATGCATATTAACTGAGGTTTACCATGGGCAAGTATAGTAAATATGATATACAAGTAGTTATGATCTTCAGTGAAGGCTGCAATGCAAGTAGACGAGGTCATTTTTGTGTATGCAATGAAAATCATAATTTAATTGAAAAGAGATTCACATGATGAAACATACTACTTAAGGGTTACTACAATAAGTACAAATACTCACTAAGGATTACAATGATAAGCACAGACACTCACCAACCAATAACAAGAATTATGAGTTCTAGAAGCAGAACTTACTATGCTATATACAGGAGGCACTCTCATCTCCCATTTTGACTTCAAGGTAGGCATCACAGAAAAATGAGGAGACACTTTTTGTGTCCTAAAAGTCCACCTGAAAAATGAGCAAAACCCTAAATAACTCTGATAAATGTAAGAAGATAACTTCCACTGCCAACTTATTACTTACATACGTGAGAAGGAAACAAAATATATAATTAGGTTTGAATTAGACACAGGTTTCTTCCTGTAACCTACCCAATGTACAGGAAGATGCAAAACTGAGCCCATTCCCGTACAAGCAAACGGAACCAATAGTTGTCCAAAGTCTCATCGACATTCTGACACAATGATCACCTTATGGGTGATTGCCCATTCTATATTAAATATTTAACAATAAGGCTACAAGTTTATGGGTGATTGCCCATTCTATATATTTATGAGTTTACCATAAAGTCCATGTGAATAGAATATTCTTTAACTGATTCATGACAGGATATTTTTATGTGATATTGATATGGGTGAATTGGTAAAACTAAATAGGTTAATTAATAACTTTGGTTTTATGGGTCAAAAATAATTGGTCAAAAAACAGCTTTAAACCAATAACTTAGTTTTTTTGGGTCAAAAATAATTGGTCAAAAATAACTTATGTAACCTTGCAATTATGCGGTGTGGTCTTACTAGCATTGTATTACCAATGCTATTGGTTAGTATGGTCTTGTATTTACTGGTTCTATGCTTCATCAGTACCCTATCCATGTTCTTCACTTCAGACCATGTGTCAAAATTGTTTATATAATGGTAAGTTTGAACCCCTTCTTTGGAAGAGTGGATCCCTTCCCAAGTGGCTTGAGATCAAACTTATATATGTTCTTGAATGCACCAACTTGTACTGGAATCTGCATTCTCATACTACAATTTTCTCTGTCCCTCTACATACAAGATGTACCATAGCTTATATGCTTCTATATGATCAAATAACAATCCAATGATCATTTTGACCTTGAAACTGAGGCGGCAAGTTCTTTATATGATTTCTTTACTATTCCATGTTAAAGAAACTTTCCTATTAATTTATCTTACCTCTCATCATTATTGTTGTCAATATAGTGAACCTTATGTGACCGAAGATGAACTTAAGTTGATGCTAAGAGGAGCAGAACTAAGCGGTGCAATAGAAGAGGAAGAACAGGTGCTGCAATCAATATTGATTGATTCAAGATTTTTGTGTTTTATCTCCAAGGAAGTTTGCTTTAGCTTTTGAGATTAAGTATATTTGGTTGCCACTCTTTGTGCTAGTCAATTCATTTAGTAAAATGTAATATCCAAGATTTTTTCTTCATATATTCAATTTTATTTCGGGATAACACATGGTTAAAACTAATATCTGCAAGTGTGTTTTCTCTTGTAATGTAACTCATATTAGAATGCCTAGCACAGTTCCTTATCTTCTATGCATGCACAAATTCCCTTTTTTATTTAGATTTTAGATATTAATTTCAATGGGAAAAATAGGTTGTAGCATCCATCTACCATTATTTTCTAGCATGAAGTCCAATGAAAGTGTATTATTACAAATTCTGGGTCGTGTGTCTAAAATGGGTAGTCATGGTAAATCTCGGCATGTTAAAATAAGATGGTCATTAGGTTGTTGATATAAATCAAATGGTGATTGAGCATTTCTTCAAGAGGATAGAGAATGTTATGGATTAACATTGCACTAACAAGAGGACTAGAGGAGGTAGAAGGAAGACATACTACTAAAACATAGTGTGCTTTTTTAAAGCATTGATGTTTTCTTTCTGATTTTTCATAAATAGATGACATTTATGCATCCTCCAAAAAAGGGGTTGGAAACTTTAGTTTTAGTTTTTCCCCTTATGTAATCCATGTATACTATACATCTCATTTTTTTTGTATTTTTTGCTTAGTCATGTTGTCTATATTGTATGACAAACATCTAAAATGCTTTATGTAGTGGTTAATAACAGGATATGATTGAAAATGTTCTAGAGATAAAAGATACGCATGTCAAGGAGGTAATGACTCCTTTGATTGATGTAGTTGCCATAGATGCAAGTGCAAAGCTAGTTGATTTCAAAAATCTATGGGAAACATATCAATATTCAAGGTATGTTGGACAATTGATTTGTGTGATCATCAATTTGCCAAAATCTGATATACCTTTTATTCATGCTGATGCTAGAGTACCTGTTTTCCAAGATCGTATTGATAACATAGTGGGCATTGCATATGCAATGGACATGCTGGAATATGTTGAAAAGGTAAATGTCTCTTAGGGTTGTTGTTAGTGAGCCAAAGTGTCAAACTTCCAATTTTGTCCAATAACTTTTTCCTGTTCTGAAGGCTGACAAGCTAAAAGAATCAACTGTAATGGAGATTGCTCACATGCCAACATACTTCATTCCTGGTAATGAAATTTGGATATTTAAGTCGTCAAATTAGAACATTCTAAATCCTTAAGAGCACGTCATGGTCTATTATGTTTCAAAAGCTTGTTGCTTTTAGTACTTTTTTCATTCTTAGGCATTATTGTGAAAGTCATGACACAATTCTGATCATATGACATGCTCCAATTCACATATAAAACAAATGATTCTTATGTATGAGTTATTCAATGATTAATACGATCTACGGAAAGTTAAAATTAATCATCTAAAAGAAATTTAAGTTATTCAAAATTAATACTAAACCAACATAAACCAAATTTATTATCAAAGAAAGACAGAATGATGATACTATAGAAGTATAAAGACCCAACAAATGGAATCTTAAAGTTAATGATGACATAGAAGAAAAACAAATCTTGTCAAATGTGAATTCTTGACACCCAATAATGGGAAAATAAATCTTGTCACATTGTTACAAAGAATGACAATAAAGGTGAAATAGCAATTTAGAAGACATGTCATGCCTAACTTATCTCCCATTAGAGACAATCATTTTCTATATCAAAAGAATTTAACGAGTAATATTTCTATTGCTCATTTTGTTTCAATTCTTAAAATGAATACATAATAATGTCTACTGTTGTTGATAGAAGAAATGTTCCTATAAATATATTTTTTATCAATCAAAATCAACTTCATCTATTTTAGTATGCTATTAAATGAAATATTATATTATTTTACATACTTCTAGATATCAAAACTATTTTGAATAAAGATAAATTAATTTTTAACATATTTTATATTTTTTAATTTGGGTCTACAATTCATAATTCAATAATTCACCAAGACAATTTAGTTTTACAACCTTGTTAACAAGTTTTGTTTCCAGTTATTCGTTTAAATTCAACTCATGTTGCAGATTCAATGTCTGTGTGGAACTTGTTGAGAGAGTTGCGCATTAGGAAAGTCCACATGGCTGTTGTTTTGAATGAATATGGGGGAACTGTTGGTGTAAGTTATATTTTCAGTTTTTTTAAAGGAAACTCAAACTTCATATTTTTGTTTGTTGGTAGTGATACTCTTAGTTGCTTTTTAGAGAAGTGTCTAACATTGGTTCATGAAACATTTAGTTTTTAACATTGTCATCCAATTATATACATGTTTTTGCCATAGTTACTTCCATGTATTTAGAGTGTGGATCTTCTTATGTTATATTTCATGTCTCCAAACGGATCCAACAATTATGAAGTGCCACTTGCTGCATTGTTTGGTTCATGAGAAATTCTTCACTTTTCTATTTTCCAGGAAAAAGTATTTAAAAGTTTAAATAAAAATAAAGAATTTTTTAAATCATTTTTTTCATACCACTGTATAGTGAAATTCATTCTTTACACAAGATTTTTTTATCTCTAAAAATAAGAAAAAATATTATGAAAAATATTGGAAAATAAAAATAGAAAACAGTGAACTATTTCCTTAAACATTGATACAATCAAACCACCCATGCTTCTTGCATGGGCAATATACTATAGGTTTCTAAACAATTTCTCATTGAATAATTTCTCATTTTGCTTGTGATCCTTCATTGTAGATCAAACACTACTACAATGATCATGCCTAACCTTATTTCTGTAATTTTTGTCAATTGGATATGACAGTCTTAGGAGGATTGACACAACCCACTAATTAATGAATAGTGAGACAAGTTAGAGATGGTGCATTATATTGAAGTTGGATTAATGGTGTCAATGGGCTGCCCAGGCTTTATGGCTTGGCTAACTTAGGTGTTGGGTTGGGTCGGGTATGACACATTTCATTATGGGCATGACCAACGACATTATCTTTCCTTGCCCAACCTAAGCTAATTGATCCACGTCTATGTCACCTTGGGTTTGCTGAACAAGATATTAATAAAATAAAAATAATAAAAAATCTAATTAATATAGAATTTCTTTAAAATATTTTGAAAATTAATAAAATATAAAAACCAAATAATAGGAAAAATTCAAAAATAAGAAAAATTTCTACAAATAGAAAAAAGAAAAAAAAATAAAAAATAAGGGAAAAAAATTAGAAACATAGATTAAAAAAAAGGGCAACTCGGTGCAAGAAGTTTTCGGCAATGTGGGATCTCGGGGAAGGGTTAGACCACATTGAGTCTATTGTATGCAACTTTACCTTGTATTGTAAGAGGTTGTTTCCACTACTCGAGCCTGTGACCTTCAGATCACATGGCAACAACTTAACAGTTGCGTTAAGACTCTCCTTTGTTAAAATTTTATAAATTAAAATTTTAATATTTACATCATTACATATTTATGATATTACATTTTTACTATAATAATTCAATGTAAATATTACATCTCAAGACTCAAGTAGGAGGTTAAAAATATTTATGTATGTGATTCAAACTCGACCTTTTGATCTTCCATTTGAGTTGCCAATGTAGCTTCCTTTGAAATGATTATGATTAATATAGTTCTATTTACCTTTACATACCATATATCAGGATGAGGCAAAGGTGAGTCATGGTTGGCTTGGTCATAATGTATCACTTGGACCATCTTCTTTGGGATTTGAGTCTAATGTTGAGATCGTGCCTCTATCATATAGGCGCTCCTTTGCTTCCATGAAATGCTTAAGGCATATGCATATATGTCTAAGATGCTATTATAGACATGAATTGTCGGTACATCACAAGTAATCACAACTAAAATAGGATACACCGTCGTTGCATGCTTTTTCCTCCACTCTAATACATCTAAGTATTCTTAATTTTTTAGATTATGGAAGAACGTAGGTAGATGTTGAACTTGTTTACCTCATGGAGTTTAGAGACTTAGCTTTTTCTTATAAGCACCGACACAACTGAAGCTCCTACAATATGTAGACATCATGTCTAACCTTCCACAAGAAGATGGTATTGGAGCTTTTGACGTTGGTCAATGATGATACCATGGTAAATTGAATATATTTTGTTTTAACATATTTCTACTTTCTAATATTTTTTTGTTATTGGATTTTAATTCTAAATTTTTATAGTATTGATTCATAATATTACGACTTACATATTTAATCCTAGGGTATAAAATAATGACTAGACAAATAATATCAAAGCTATTTGAATAATACTTTTCAAAATTTTCTTTCATAACTTTAATAACCTTATGAAAAACAAGGTTATCATATCTATAATTTTTAAATAACAAACTTATCTTGCATAATCCATACACCATTAGGTGTATAATGCATAAACTGTTAGGTGTGAGGTTGGACTATATTCTATGGAAAATGCACTTGTATAAGGATAAAAGTTTTTTAAAATGTTACATGCATTTTCAACATATAATCAATTATTATTATCTAATTGGTTAGTACTAAATATATCAACCATAAACATTCCTAATTAGCTTCTAAATTGTAGGGCTGATTTTAGCTAAAGGTAGATTGAGTTTCACCTATATGATATTTCAATTACTATTTTCTTATATTTAACATTTAATCTTCTACAAAGCCTTTTAAGATCTTAAGTCCTAGAGAGTGATGATTGAACAAATCTAATTGCGTTTCTATTTTGTGAAACTTTTTAATATATTATTTTAAAGCTTGTCTTGTATACAAAGGTTTGAGACATAGCAAATACAACAAATGTGAAAAAAATTATTTTTCATGATAAACATTAAATTTCTTTTAAACTAACTATTGTATATACATTATCAAATGTGATAGATTTTTTTTTTTTCATTTATGCCATAAAAATGAACAACATGAGAAACATAGATTGAAATCACATGAGCCTTATGAAGAAATTTAAAACCTTTTAAACTAATTATTCATTTTGTATAAATAAATTGTCATTTATGCAATGTGCAGTGCAACATATGCATGATTGTGCATTATGATTGCTACTCCAAACAATAAAGTTAATGTTGTTTTATATTTATGCAATGTAAAATCATTAATTAAATTTTATAGTGTAAAAGGGCAGCCCGGCATACGAAGCTCCCATCAATACGGGTCTCGGGGAAAGGTCTATTGTATGCAACTTTACCTTGCTTTGCAAGAGGTTGTTTCCAAGATTTGAATTCGTGACTTCTAGGTCACATGACAATAACTTTACCATTGTGCTAATGCTCCTCTTTAATTAAATTTTATAGTGTCTCGTGGAATTTTTTTATTATGTTGAAACTGCATACTTTTCTAAGATGAGATTGAAGTTATGTTCTAATAAAATATTCAAAGCCAATTGAGTCGGCCATTAAAAATGATAATAGGATTTGCGACACCTTTTCTTGTTTTCTCATTTGAAAAAAATAAAGTGATAATGCCACTTGAGCAAGAACTAACCTAGTGTCATGTCACTTTATGTAGCAAGTAAGGTGGCCAGTCCCACAAGAAGATTTGTAAGTGAGAATTTTCTTGTAGCTTTTGCATTGGATCCTTTCTTAATCATCTTTGGAGATGATGTTAAAATGGCCTCAGACGTGGCTAGTTCGCAATTACGATTAATGTTAGATCCCTATTTCCTCAGTATCAGTGGCTGGATACACGTCTCTAACTTTGATATTTGCTACTACTTCTTTAATACGATGATGGGAGGGTTAGAGTTGAGGTTAGCCTTGTGACCTCTATTGGTAATAGTAGCCTTTACAAGCCCTGCTCCCATACTAAATTGAGTAGTAAATCTAAGCATAGGGGGACATCAGCTTAGCCAATTGGTGGAGTTTGCTAGATCTCTCAAGAGCACAAATATAGAATAGGTTGAAATTTATACTTGTGGATCCAAGTAAGGCCGAGTATTTAGTTAAAATCGAACCGAACCGAATTAACCGAAGTCGAACCGAACTGAATTTTTTTGAAACCGAGCCAATCGAATTTTCAACTAAAAACCGAACAAACCGAACCGATAAAATATCAGTTAATTCGGTCGAAAATCGAATTAACCAAAATAACTGAATTTTTTTAATATTATGGGAGATTAAACAATTAGTTAGGGATTTATAAGTTCACTTACTTAGAAATTTATCGATTATTTATGTTATTTTAATTAATTCGATTTAATTGAATAAGGAATTTTAAAACCGAAACCGAATCAAATTAACCGAATTTTTTAGAGAAAAAAATTAAAATTCTGAAATAACCGAACCGAATTTTTAAATTCAGTCTGTTTGATCAGTTTGTTTGGTTTAACTGAATTTTTGCTCACCCCTAGACCCAAGAGGATCCAACGTTTCTAGTCATCTCATGGGATACCACTTTGAAAACCCTTTGACTCTAGAAGGGTGGCTTTAATACTTCATAGAATTTGGGGAAAAGTATATATTGTATTGCTTCTCATGGGATAACCAAAACCCATATGTATGTAGGACTCTCAGCATAGCCCTAATTCTAAAATACTAATGTTGAATTAAACTCACTACATAACAACTAATTAACCCTGATACTTATGATAGGGTATATTGTCCTATGTTCTATCAAATATTTAGTTAGAATCATCCATATATACATTTACTTAACTATTTCACTTAGTCATTATATTTTTGTCATTGTTGTGTTGTTCTGTTGCAACTTAATTCTTATATCATCGCATTTAATTTTTACAATTTCTGCTACTCCTGGAACCTTGATAGTGACTACTATCATAGCTCTATACTCTAAATCTAACTAGAATCTAACATCCTATTCAGTTACAAATAGACTAATATTATAGCTCTATACTCTAAATCTAACTAGAATCTACCATCCTATACAGTACAAATATATTCTTGCTTGAATTCAAGTTAATCAAATTTTTATTGTCCTCTTACTTTTGACCATGATCATTGGCTTGTAACAGATAGTAACTCTAGAAGATGTTGTCGAAGAAATTGTAGGAGAAATCTTTGATGAAAATGATTCCAAGGTAAGCAAATTATATTGTGGCATCTATGAGATTTTTTTTTTAAAATTTGTGGATAACACCTCATAATCGATTTTTGATGATGATTCCTTGATTTACATCTTCCTCTTCTTAAGAACATATAGATCTAGTTTAAATATTGATTTTCTTTTCATTTGCCCAGTTCACATCATATTTCTTGTAAAATATGTATGAAAATTTTTTGGATGGAAATAAATATTCTTAAGCTGTAAAGTTCCTCCTATATAATGGGATTTTCAACTCCAGTGAGATTCATGTTCCTGTGCATTTATTTTGAAATCAACTAATCTGTTGACCACTTTATTTGACAACCACTTTTCTCCTCTTAATCACACACTTATATTATCATCTCTGCCTTCCTCTTCCACGTCACTAGACCACAGATATTTCACTCTGGAATGCTTTAGCTATGAGGATTTCAGGTTGAACGCAGAAGTAATTTGCATACGCTGAAATACTTACAGTTGTTGCATGTCTAATTGAACTAAATTAAACTAAATTTGTGTAACAAAAACCTTACAAATATAAAATTGGAATTATTGTAAAGATCTATTGTTCCAACGAAATGGTATGATTGTAAATCATCTCATCCTCTAAGATCCAAGCAATGGTTGAAATGTCGAGCTATGCTATCTAGTTTGTTCTGACATGTGAGTGATACCCGAGACTAAGCGACACAGACAAATCATTGTTCTGTTGCTTGCACTGATGTAATTATAGTGGTATTGGATGAAAGTGTTGATATTTGTCTTTTCTCATTTGATACCATGTCAAAATTGATGAAATTCTGAAGTCATAAAAGGGATGTGTGAGAAATGGCTACAAATCAATGGACTGGAGATGAAGTGATGTGGAGAGTAAGCAATGCATACTTGAAAGAAAAAAACATTTGGTAAGGAATTGTGAGAAGTCGACCTTGATGTATAGCATTATGAGCCTCAAGGCACAATTTCACTGTTGTGCAAATGTGCGATTTTGCCATTGTGCAATTAGGATTTGGATGTCATCCCTAATTATGTAACTTATAGTAATTGTTTAAGTTATATAATTTAGATGCTATAAATAATCAATTATTATTAATTTAGATAAGTTATTATTATATAACATATAATTATAATTAAATAATTTAAGTTATAATTAGTATAACTTAGCTATAATAATTTAAAGAGTAAGTGACGATAATTTAATTATAAAATTATATGTAAATATACTAAATTATGATAACTTGATTGTAAACTTATAGGTAACTAAGTTATTAACTTGATAAAATGCTATCTAACTTATATTACAATTGTTATGTAACATAAATATTTCCTTGGATAACACATACATTGCATATACATATTTATAGAAGTACAAATATCTAATTAATTTATTGAACAATCTATTGACTTGCACAATCATTTAATGAATTAGCATATTTGATTTACTCAATTGTAAACAACCACAACTAAAATATAAGCATCGAAATCGTATTGACACGACACAATACGGTACCAAAACCATATTGTTCTGGACAAATATTGAAACTTTGGTACAACTTAAGATTTTAAACCTTGAATCCAAGTGTTAATAATTGTTGCCATGAAAGGGAGAGAAGGCAAGGGAAGAAGATGGTGAAGATGATGCCTTGTGTGAAGCCTTCGAGGAGTTGTTTATGTTTCAAGGTCTCGGACAAGCTCTGCATATCGACTTTGGTACAACTTAAGATTTTAAACCTTGAATCCAAGTGTTAGTAATTGTTGCCACGAAAGGGAGAGAGGGCAAGGGAAGAAGATGGCGATGCTGATGCCTTGTGTGAAGCCTTCGAGGAGTTGTTTATGTTTCAGGGTCTTGAATGAGCTCTGCATGGCAAGTGAAATCTCACCCATTGCATTCTTTTTTTCTCTAGCATTATGAGGTTGTATATCGAGGCATGCAACCTGAATTAAGTTATATCATAGCCCGAGATCAATCCTTCTTCTATGATCCTACATGATGCCTTCCTCCTTGTCATCTGTAGGATTTGGGTAATGAAATATTGCATTGCTTTATAATGAGATGGCCCTTACATTACATGAATATATATAAATTCACGATAACACCCTAAACTCAGAAGTACTAATGTGTAGCTGAAATCACTACATCTAGTACCTAACCAACCCAATACTTTTAAGGCTCCCCTTAAGTTGGAGCATAGCTATTATCTATTTTACCTTGTTTGATAAATTAAAAAAATTCATAACCAAAACATAGACAGAGACAATAATAACGCAAGCGTAATATTCATACACTGGGAAAACAAACTTAGGGAGTTACTGAAACATGCAGCGAATTCTCCTGTTCATCTCATTTCAAAGGTATAGAGATAATTGATGGAATAGCAAGCCATGATCGCTTAGACCAACCAACAGATTGATAATGGAGGATAAAGTGTGAAAAGATTATAACTAATGTCTCGAGTGGGCTTCTCCATCAACATGAAATAACTAATAAAGGAAGATCCCAAGGGTCTTGAAGGAAAAATAGATTGATAGATATCATAGCTCGACTATTTGCTAGAATTAGCAATATAAGAATAAAATATTTTCTCTGATTAGATCTTCACTGGAGATAGAAACACAAGTTAACTCTTTACTAGATTATTTTCTTTGTTCAAGTCTTCATTGGCTTTTAGATGGCACATATGCAAGAATACAAGGACCAACTAAGACTTGAGGAAGGAAAAGCAAGACAATGCCCATAGACTTTCATTTGTGTCGCAACCCAAAGAAGATGAGTGTGGAGGCAGTGTGATTGGAAGAGGAGTTGATAAGCGGCTTCGTTGTTGTCTAGTACTAGTAGATGAAAGGTTGCCGTGTTGCCAAAATTGAGGATGAAAAAGAGGAGAGGTAATGGGAACATAGGCTGCAATGGAAGAAGGGTAAAGGAGTCTGACCAAAGAAGAGGTAGTGGAATCGAAACCATGGTTACCTGTAATCTAAAAGGTAGGATGTTCTAGTTTATTTCATAATCATATTTTGTAGTTATTTTTACACATCATGATCTAACATCATCAAAGAAAGATGAGAGGAAGAGATACAAATGTTAGGTGTGACGATCTTAAATTCAAATACTTCAATACTAAGGATGAAACCGGATCTATATGGATAAGATTGGGCAAATGAAGGTTTTAGTTTTGATGGTCAATTAGATCCAAATGCTTGTTTATTTTACAAGAAAGACTATAAGACTGTTATGGCATGACCAACCTTCTAGGAGCTCTATCTGCTAAAATGACTTGTTAGATCTGCAAAGAGATTTTAGCATGTTGTCCAAGCCAACTTATAATAGTTTAGTGATCACTTCTTTACTAGTAGACATGAAAAGGAACATATAATCCCACATGTCTTACTAATCAATTGTTTACAAAATGAACAGAATCACCAAACCTTCTTTCGCACTTCCTGCTGAGATCACCTTTACCCAAGCGGCATCTACATGCACCCCTGTTCTTTATCAGTAAATGGTGATATGGAATGAGACTTTAAACCATGGTCTGTTGCTCTTTTCAGGATGATGAAAAACTAGATGTTTTTTGTAGAAGAACTAGACTTTAAAAACCATGTATTCTTAACTATGTATTGAGTTGGCATTTTTCAAGATAAAGCAACTAGTTACTGTTTATCTTCTGTTTAATGTTTTACAGGATGAGATTCAGAGAAAAACTGGTTATATTGTGATGAAAGAAGATGGTATATTTGATGTTGATGCTAATACATCAATTGATCAACTTTCAGAAGAATTGAATATTAAAATGCCAGAGGTCTGTATTTTTATCTTGGTGATCATCAAAGTTATTGTCAAGAAAGTGCAACTAAAATTCTGTCATTTGAACAATTTTTTCCTTTTGCTTATACTGTTGCTGTTCTTTTAGGTTTCTTCCTGTTAATTTCTCGGTTACACTGTTGTAGGCCTTTGGAGTCTTATCTATTCAAACTGTGTTTATGTTATCATGGAAATATTGGTGTTAAGTTTGTCCATGCTATTCCTTGAGGGTGCAATTATTTTTTGCTGGAGTAAATGTCATTTAACTTTAGTAGAAAAGCATAGTTGATGATATATGCTAAAATTGTGATATTTAGTTTGCAATATGGTCATCCTAGTGTTCTGCAATCTGATAATGAAAGGCTTCAAGGTTTTGTTTTTACATTTAAGAGATAAGATCAAGGTTTGAAATCTCGTTTCAAGCCAAAGTTCTGATCCCTGGCCAAAATGAGTGTTATGTCGTACCTGGTGTGCTGACACACCGTGTAGTATGCACCAAGGAGGAGAGGAAGAAGATTAAGAAGAGGTGGAAAGGGGAGAAGAGGGAAGCAACTTACCTCCGGAAACCCTAGCCATGAAATTGCCAAAGTCGCTTGTGGTGGTATCACTCGCTGAGGAAGGAATCAAGAGGAAAGAGTTGTGGAGGGAGAAACAAACTCGTCGTCACCATTGCTCGCGAATGGAACGAACTTGTTGTCACAACCACTTGTGGGCAGAAGGAACTCATTGCCTATCACCTTTGTCGCTAACTGAGGAAGGAATAACTGAGTTGGGAGGCACTTTGGAATGAGTCGAGGAAGTATTGTGGTCCTTAAAATAACAAAACAAGGTTCTATTATAAGCAAAAAGTCTTGTATAAAGAAAGAAAATTATTACGAGGAAAGTATTATCCTATATATGAAAGATACACTGAACTATGTATAAATAATAATAAGAAATGTAAATGGGCAAAAACCATGAAAGTTTACATTTCTTTTAATACAAAAGTTAAATCTAACAATATAGTTCATTTGGAACCCATTTACTAATTTAACATCATTTTAATCCCCCTTTTTGAAAAAAATGCAGCAATTTATTAATTTAAATATAGTCTTTGACATTTATTTCATGCATAGGGAACCATTAATCAGGGATCAAGAAGTAGATTTACCCACCTAAGTATGCACTGATGAAAAGAGCCCCACCTAAGTATGCACTGAAAAGAGTTGATGAAAAGAGCCCCACCTAAGTATGCACCAATGAAAAGAGTTGATGAAAAGAGCCCCACCTAAGTATGCACCAATGAAAAGAGTTGAACAAGGTCAAAACTATTAACCAAGGAAACATCAACATATAACAAAATAGACAATTAGGATCAATGGATTCAATACACAAGGCAAGGCAGCATGTTACCCTAAAACCCTAAAATCCTAAAACCTATATTTATGGTATGGGGTGATTTATGGCAGAATTATTTAGGGTATAGGGTTATTTGGGGTATAAGGTTATTTGGGCTATTAGGATAATTTAGGATATGGGGTTTTTTGGGTTAGGTTTAGGGGTATAGGGTTATTTGGAATAGGGTTGTTTTGGGTATAGTGTTATTTGGGGTATTAGGATTATCTGGGGTATATGGCTATTTGGGAGTATTAGAGTTATAGGGTTATTTAGGATATTAGGTTTATTTGGGGTGTAGGGTTATTTGGGGTATTAGGGTCATTTAAGGTATTAGGTTTATTTAAGGCCTAGGGTTATTAGAGTTATGTAGGGTATCAAAAATTAGATTTAGAGCATTTAATGTACAAGGTTGTCGATGATGCATGATGAAGTAGAAAGCCACTGTGGGTATACGACATATAACATTTTCTAAATACAATATAATAAACTTGAAATCTCAAGCCATGCCAAAGATTTGGTCTCTGATACATATTGCTAGTTGTGAATTTAAGGTAGAGGGGGATATAAGATGAATGAGAAGAAAAAAAGAAAGAAAAGATAATAGCTAAATTCCTTAGGGTAAACTTTATAGGATCAAATTTTGCCTATCGACTAGAATAGTATGGTTTTGGCACCATGCTGTGTTGATACTCAATATGCTTTGGCATATATCAAAACATACCGAGATGAGTTTTGATCAGTTTTATTCTTTTATATATACACATACATTTAGTTTATTTACTTATAAAAAAAAAACAGATTTTAGCAATTGAATAATTAATTGAATTAAATTTGATTTATAATTGACTTTTTGCATGTGTCAATCAAAGTACGCAGACATTAAGATGAATTTTACTCATTTGATCGTTTCTCACTTAGATTTTCTACTTTTAGTTAGATTATCTCAATTACTAATTGAATTTAAAATGCTTTATTCATTCTTACTAATATGTGGCAAGATAAATTCATTCCATTTGCCTTCCATTTAAGTTATTTATTTATAAAATTAAAATTGTAAGAATTAGATAATTAAATGAATTAGAGTTTTATAAAAAGCAAACTATTAAGACCAATAAAATTATTTGAATTCATTTTGACATGTGTTGGTGTCAAGATGTGTCAAGTATTACCACAACATGATACTCATTGGCACAATCCATACAAGAGGCACAGGAAAGACTATCATTCCAATAAATATTGAATTTTAATAATTTACAATAATTGTATTTTTCGATTGTGCCACCCGGCACACGATGAAATTTGAAACCATGCTTGAAATATAGTTGCACCTGATCCCCTTGTTGTTCACTAGTGCTAAAATTTGTTGAGAACTGTGTGATAATAGTTTTTGAAACCTTGCTTCAGATTCATAGATTTGCATAATTCCTCTTAGAAATCTCTCATAATAGCCTCAAATATGATTGTTGGAATTCTTTTCAGTCATCCTTTTTTGCCTATGCTTAATATTCCCAGTATGTTCTTTAATTTGTTACTTTTCATCAGGATTTACAATCAATGGTTACAAAACTTGCGTAACTTTTTTTTTCCTCAAATGACTAGGGTCATCAGTATGAGACAGTATCTGGTTTCATCTGCGAAGTGTTTGGTTATATACCAGAAGAGGGTGGAAAGATTGCCATGGTTCTTGAGAAAGCAAGCCCAGAAGAAAACAGTGGTTACAAAAATGCAGAATCAGATAGTTCATTAGAGAATGAGAAACATCAAAAGTATGAAATAGAGGTATGTTGCACCTTTGTACTACAATTTTATTGACTGTGCATTTTAGTATATCAAATCTTCTTAAATAATCATTGTGGCTTGTCTTTCCTCCTGCTGGCCGGAACTAATTTTTTTAGCAAATTTGCTCTCATTTCACTCCTGCCCCATGGATTGGCATTATCAGCTTGTCTATCTACCCACCTCGCAGATCAGCGTCATAGGCTAACCATCTCAAATGGCTCAATTGGTCCATTTGAATTGATTGGCTCAATTTGTCCATCCGACTCAATCAACCCAATCGATATGTCAACTTGGTCACCTCAATCAATCGATATGTTCAACTTGATTGACCAATTAATTTGTTTGACTTGGTCACCCCAATCCATCCATCCATCTGATGATTGATCCATCAAACCAAATCAATCATATCTGCCCAACCAGCCTAGTTAACTCATCCAACCTAATCAACTTGTCAAGTTCACCTAGCTCAATGCGTGATCGTGCCACTCAACTAGTCTAGCTTGATTGAGTTGTCCATCTTGACCGATCTACTCGATTCATCAAACCCACCAAACTTGACAGGCTTGCCCAGCCTGATCGGACTAACCGACCCACCCATCCCACTAGACCGGTTGACGCACCTAGCCCAATTGACCCACTTATTTCCATATGGTTCGATCAACATGACTAATGCAACCATTTTGTCTGTTTGTCAGCTCAATCGACTTCATATGTTTGTTCTACTCATTTGACCCCAACAACTTGTTTGACCCACCCAACCCACTAGTACCAACTGACGTAATTGGCATGATTGGGCATTTGGATTGTTTGACTGGTCCAGCCCAACCAATGTAATTGGACCACTCTGCTTGCCAACCCAAGCATATGACGAGTTCAACTGGTTCGTTCAGCTCCCCTAGCTTGACCACCCCAATTGGCTCTCAAACAACTGATGAGTTTATTTTAGTCCTTTAGTTTGATTGACCCATTTGACCTGGGTGGGCTTGTGAAGTCGATTTGATGAATTGTTTGAGGATAGAACAGATAATAAAAGTAATTCCTGCAATATAGGGTAAGAAATAACTCCATAAGAATTAATATTTCAAAGTCATTTTTACAACCAAATTAGGTAATTTCTTCATTACAAATTTCAATGGAAGCACATGCATATCCTTGCAACTATCATGGTCGCTGTAACTGTGCTGTTTTGTAGAATGCAAGATTCCTAAGGACATGATGGGAGGCATGAGTGATAAAATGTGTTTGCATCAGTCTATAATTAAATCATCCAGAGATCAGTGCTAATATTATTCTCGTAATCAAGCATGTGCCTTAAATTACTGTGATGGAGTATGGCATGTGACAAGGCCTCACCTAGATCTTCTCCGCTGGCATATAATTTGGATAGTTGCATGTCATTTATCAAATTGAGAGAATAGTGGAAGGTTTTATAGAGCATTTTATCATCAGAATATTCTGAACTGCTTAATAGTCTGCAACGTCTTCATATTTCTTGCTAAGCATGTTTCTTTTCATTCTAAAATTAGCGTAATTAGTTTGCATGGAAACATTAAATCTAGTATCTGATTTGTCTGTTCTTTGGATCATGCAGATAGTGGAAGCTAATGCTAGGAAAGTCGGCAAAGTCCGTTTCAAAGCAGTAAGCAGTCAAAGTTCAGACTTGGAGACAAAGGGTATAAATCGTGTAGTTTCTAAAAAGGTCGTCAAGCGGAAGAAGCAAATTGATCAACTTGAGAAGATGAAAGAAGACAGCCCTCTCCAGGTCACAACCTCATGAAATGTTGAAAATTTCTCTGTTATCGTAGTAATGGCAGTAACAACTGCTAATATTGTTTGTCTTGTTAGAGAAATAAAAACTAAATAGCAATGCGGTAACACGCACCTGGTGGGAGCTAAAAAGAGAAGCGAAGAAAGAATATATGAATGATTAGGCGGAGTATAATCTTTTTGTTATAATGGCGTGAGATATGTTTCCTAGCGGATGGATGTTGGCAGTTTGCTTTAGATTTTTTTTCCTTGTGTTTTAATGCTCGCATGATCATTCTCTTAAATCATGTAAAGGGACAAGAAGGAGAATCTGATGGATAGATTGGAGATGAGATTGTAAATTTCTG